>NC_140991.1:288780857-289185486 GCF_052327205.1 Somniosus microcephalus
ACCTGTTTGGAGGGGTTTAAGCATGGAGTTGCAGGAAAGATGGACACGGATTTGGGAGGCGACAACACGTTAAAGGACTTTGGAGAGGAAAGGGCAGTCAGTAGGCGGTAGTTTGCAAGTCCAGAGGGGTCAAGGGTGGGTTTTTTGAAGAGGCTGGTGATGACGGCAGATTTGAAGGGGAGGGTGAGAGTACCTTAGGAGAGGGAACCGTTAACAATATCAGCTAACACGGGGGCCAGGAAGGAAATTTGGGTGATCAGAAGCTTGGTGTGAATAGGGTTGAGGGAGAGGAGGTGGGTCTCATGGACAAAATGAGCTCAGAGAGGACATGAGGGGAGAGAGGAGAGAAACTAGAGGAAGATGCGAGTTCAGAGCTAGGGAAAGGGAAAAGTTTGGGCTGGTGCGCATGGGGAAGGGAGGGAAGCGATAGAGGCAGCTGAATGGATTGCCTCAGTCTCAGTGACAAAGAAGTCCTTGAGCTCCTCGCACTTGTTGGACGTGACCACGGCTAAGATCAGGTAAGTCAGCTTGGACCTAGATTTAAATGTGCACTGTCTGGTCTGCTTGGCTCAGTTACTCTGACTCTCCTCACGGAACCACTAAGGAACTTTAGACCATTATTTCCTATTTTTATGAAGAACGCAGGCTGCTGCTGTCAGATTTCACCACACTAGAACAGTTTTTTAAAATCAACAAAAGAATGCCAGCTGTGATGGGGTGGGGAGCCACGGGGCCGTGTAGACACGGGGCCGTGCTGTCCGGGCGAGGTAGGTTCTGGACCCAAGTGCAGAGACGAGGCGAGAAGCAAATATACAGTACTTTGTTTGAACTTTACTTTACTAGATTCACACATTACCAGATTCACACAAGGAAAACAATAACATACATAAGAACTCCAGACAAGCTACCAAATGGCTAGTCAAGATAGGAACTCAGGACAGCTTCCATGAGGCAACCCACTTGTCCAGACTGAGCTCGAGATAAGCCACCACAAGGGCAACCGGCTTGCCGAGACGAGACTCGAGACAAGCTACCACAGGGGTAATCGGCTTATCAATACCGAGCTCAAGACAAGCTTCCACATAGCAACACGCTTGTCCAAACAGCACCTTATCAAGACTAAGCAACTTGTCAGCACCTAGTCAAGACCGAGAACAAAAGGCAGAACAACAGACTTAGATACAAGCAACAACCATGGCAACCAGCTTGTCAAGGCAAGCTGCCACAGAGCAAAGGCTAGTCAAGACAGAGCACCTAGTCAAGACAGAGAACCTTGTCAAGACTAATTCCCTTGTGAGGTCTGAAAACAGAGGGAAGAAACCACAGAACAGATATACTACAAATCACAGGTGAAACTCATAAGCCCAATAACAGTCAATTAAGAATTAACAGGAGACTAGAAACAATTAACCAAGGGAAACAAAGTGAAGGTGCCATCTAGAGGTTACTGAAGGAACTGACTGGCACCCTCACAGGACCCCCTCCCCTAGGAACGGCTCCTGACGTTCCCCTTGGACGATCAGGATGGTGACAGCGAAAATCCCTGAGAAGTTCAGGGGCGCTAATACACAGGGCGCTAATACACAGGGCACTAATACACAGGGCACTAATACACAGGGCGCTAATACACAAGAAAATCATTTAAATGAACATAGAGCAAATGCTTAAATTCTCTACACTTCTGAACTATAGTGGTATGGATACCCAAGGGGGGGGGGGAAAGACTTAAAAGACTCGAGCTAGATAAATCCAAAGTCACAGTCACACGTGTAAAACAGTAGCCAGCCACACACCCTCCTGGGCATTTAGAACAAAGTCAAAAATGAAAAAGTCTGTATTAGTACACATGGTGAATTCTCTTGGATTTTCCAAGCAATGATATTTCCCATTCCGACTTTTCACGAACTGCAGATGTTCAGAAATCTCAAGGCAGAATCATCCTCCTCATCCACTAGCGGCAGGGACATGTCATGGCGATCATATGACCAAAATCTTTATAAGCAACGGAGCCATCGTTCTCCAGAGTTAGCATGCTCAATGGATTATATTTGTCCAGGAGAACTCAAAAGTATCTTATCCAGGAGAGCTCGAAAGTTATCTTGTCCAGGACAGCTCGAAAATTTAACTCGTCCAGGAGAACTCGAGATTTTATACGATCCAAAAGAACTCGAGAGTTTAACTTGTCCAGGAGAGCTTGAGAGTTTAATTGTCCAGGAGAACTCAAGAATATCTTATCCAGTAGAGCTCGAAAGTTTCATTTGTCCAGAAGAACTCGAAAGTATCTGACTTTTCTAGAAGAACTTGAAAGCTTAACACGATAAAGGTCCAGTAGACTTGAAAGTTCACTTGAATTTAACATAGGAGACCTGAAAGTTCCCTCGAAAACTAACACAGTAGAAGCCCAGGAAACTTGAAAATTAACTCGAAAGTTAGCACAATGAAAGTCCAGGAAATTTGAAAATTCACTCAAAATTCTAACACTATGAAGGCCAAACAGGAGGCCTGAGAGTTCACTTGGGGGTCTAACACAGTAGAGGCCCAAGAAGCTTGAGAGTTGACTTGGGGGTCTAACACAGTAGAGGCCCAGGAAGCTTGAAAGTTAACTAGAAAATTAACACAATGAAAGTCCAGGAAACTGGAAAGTTCACTCGAAATTTTAACACAATGAAGGCCCAGGAGACTTGAGAGTTCACCTGGGGGTCTAACACAGTAGAGGCCCAGGAGACTCAAAAGTTTTACTTGAAAGTTTAACACTATGAAGGCCCAGCAGACTTGAAAGTTCACTTGAATTTAACATAGAAGACTTAAAAGTTCACTCGAAAATTTAACACAGGAGACTTAAAAGTTCACTTGAACATTTAACACAGTGGGGGTCTTCTTCCTAGGAGACTCAAAAATAAAACACAAAGACACAGCGGGGAAAGTACCTAAACGGGCAAGAATAAAACAAAATTCCTCCATCGCTGCTGGGTCCATAGTGGCTCAGTCCTACTGTGACGGGGTGGGGAGCCACGGGGCCGTGTAGACACGGGGCCGTGTAGACACGGGGCCGTGCTGTCCGGGCGAGGTAGGTTCTGGACCCAAGTGCAGAGACGAGGCGAGAAGCAAATATACAGTACTTTGTTTGAACTTTACTTTACTAGATTCACACATTACCAGATTCACACAAGGAAAACAATAACATACATAAGAACTCCAGACAAGCTACCAAATGGCTAGTCAAGATAGGAACTCAGGACAGCTTCCATGAGGCAACCCACTTGTCCAGACTGAGCTCGAGATAAGCCACCACAAGGGCAACCGGCTTGCCGAGACGAGACTCGAGACAAGCTACCACAGGGGTAATCGGCTTATCAATACCGAGCTCAAGACAAGCTTCCACATAGCAACACGTTTGTCCAAACAGCACCTTATCAAGACTAAGCAACTTGTCAGCACCTAGTCAAGACCGAGAACAAAAGGCAGAACAACAGACTTAGATACAAGCAACAACCATGGCAACCAGCTTGTCAAGGCAAGCTGCCACAGAGCAAAGGCTAGTCAAGACAGAGCACCTAGTCAAGACAGAAAACCTTGTCAAGACTAACTCCCTTGTGAGGTCTGAAAACAGAGGGAAGAAACCACAGAACAGATATACTACAAATCACAGGTGAAACTCATAAGCCCAATAACAGTCAATTAAGAATTAACAGGAGACTAGAAACAATTAACCAAGGGAAACAAAGTGAAGGTGCCATCTAGAGGTTACTGAAGGAACTGACTGGCACCCTCACAGCCAGCTATCGCTATGAAATACAACTAGAGCTCAAAATCAAACTCAACACTAGCCATGACGCCAATGACCTATTCAGTTTGGAACTGACCCAAGCCAACCTCCAAACAGAATTTTTTTCTGAATTAATCATAACATTTGTACTGAGAAATATATTTTTTATAGATTGTTTCTCTTGTTTTCACACATGGTAGCTGTTAATGTTGCTGCCATCATCATTCACACCTCATCCAGTCATCTTTTGTTTCTTAACTTGTCCCATTACTTCTCCTTTTTGTTGAGTCTGTGTGTCCCAGTTATGTTTAGGATCAATCACTGGACACAGACAACAAGAATAACTTTTAACAGGTCTTTACTATTCGGAGGTCAGGACATAATAACATATATACAACTTCATGCAAAACAGTTCAAAGATTCAGTCTCTGAGGAGGCCTCCTGATTCGAGTTGGATAACGCCTTTCAGGGGTCTCTGATTCTCGTTGTTGGGGTGACTCATCTAGTTGGTCTCTTATGGATTGGACATCATCATCAGGTACATTCACTTCTGAGGTAGATGCTTCAGGTTCACTAACTTCTTCCACGGTTGTCTCTGCCGTAACCATGGGTTCGACCCTTGTTCTCGATTCTACCAGTTGGTCAGCATGACGCCGTATTACATTTTCACCAACATCTACCGTGTACATCAGGGGTCCTTGTCTGGCCCGAATTGTTCCAGATTGCCATTTCTCGTTTTTATAATCCCGGGCTAACACTGGTTGTCCTATTTCGAAACTCCGAGTGGTCTTGTTATTTATATGCTGGAACTGTTTGTTTTCAACTTCCCTCCGCACATTTGGTTTTAACAAGTCCAACCTGGACCGCAACCTCCTGTTATAGAACATCATGGCAGGACTTTGGTTTGTCACTGCATGGGTGGCGTTTCGATATGCCAGTAGGAATTTGTCCACCTTGTGTTGTAGTGGAATCTGATCTTCGCTCATGGCCTTTATCGCTTTTTTGAACGTTTGTACAAATCTCTCGGCCAACCCGTTTGTAGCCGGATGATATGGGGCAGAGGTATAATGTTTCACCCCATTCTTCTTCATGAATCTCTGGAATTCTTCTGACACGAACTGCGGTCCGTTGTCTGAACATATTTGTTCTGGCAATCCATTTCTTGCAAATATCGTTCTTAACACCGCGATCGTCTTTTCCGAGGTAGTGGTAGTCATCTTAATCACTTCTGGCCATTTAGAATGTGCGTCCACCGCAATTAAAAACATGGAGTCCATGAAAGGACCAGCAAAGTCAATATGTACACGTTGCCATGGGGTTGAAGGCCATTCCCATGGATGCAGCGTTGCAATCGGAGGTGCATTTTGCACTTTTTGGCACCCTGAGCAGCTTTTCGTCAGCTCCTCTATCTGTTGGTCGATACCCGGCCACCACACATAAGCCCTAGCAAGGCTTTTCATCTTGACTCCCCCCAGATGACCTTCATGCAGTTCCTTTAGAACTCTCTCTCTTAACTTAGGAGGAATAATCACCCTTGTTCCATACATCAATGTTCCTTGACAGACGGACAGCTGTTCTCGTCTTGCTGAGAATGCCGGTAACAGTGGATCACCATGTGCTGGCCATCCCTTCAATGTCACTTCGTAGACCCTGGACAGTGTCGGGTCGTTCCTGGTTTCTCTTTCAATACTTGCATTGGTGACTGGTAAACATTCGATGATGGTCGAGTGAAATAACTCAACAGGGTCAACTGTCGGTGCCTCCTCCTCTGTAGGTAGTGGCAGGCGCGACAGCCCATCAGCATTACCATGCTGCTTTGTACCTTTGAATTCTATCTGATATTGATGTGCCCCTAGGAAAAGGGACCATCTCTGGAGTCTCTGTGCTGTCATCACCGAAACACACTTCTTAGGGTTAAAAATGGATACCAACGGCTGGTGGTCTGTCAGAAGCGTAAACTTTTGGCCCTGCAGGTAATGATTAAACTTCTTTACTCCCCACACAAGGCTGAGAGCCTCCCTATCTATCTGAGCATAGTTGCGCTCAGCGGAGGTCAATGATCTGGATGCGAACGCAACTGGCCTCTCCTGGCCATTTGGCAACTTGTGTGAGAATACTGCCCCAATACCATATGGAGAAGCATCACAAGCCAAACAAATAGGCAGCGTTAGGTTGAAGTGAGCCAACACTTCCTCTGAGGTGATCAATGCCTTGCTTTCGTGAAAGGCCCTCTTACAGTCCTCGCTCCACTTCCATGGTACTCCCTTCTGCAAAAGAGCGTTCAGCGGGTGCAGCACCGTGGATAAATTTGGCAGAAACTTATGGTAATAGTTAATCAACCCTAGAAACGACCTCAATTGGGATACATTATCCGGAGCGGGAGCCTTCACAACAGCTTCGATCTTGTCAGGAGACTTATGAAGCCCCTCCTGGTCAATGACATGACCACAGTACGAGATCCGCTTCTGAAAGAATTCACATTTCTGGCGATTAACTCGAAGACCATATTCTTTCAATCTGGTGAGCACCAGTTCCAAGTTTGCAAGGTGTTCCTCGTCATCATCTCCTGTAATCAGAATATCGTCCAGGTAACATTGTGTACCTGGAATTCCCTGTAATACCTGCTCCATGGCCCTCTGCCAAATTGCCGGAGCCGATGCCACTCCAAAAACCAGTCTATTATACCGGTACAAGCTTCTATGCGTGTTGATCGTGAGATACTGGCGTGACTCTTCCTCAACTTCCATCTGTAAGTACGCCTGCGCCAGGTCTATCTTGGTGAAGTGTTTCCCGCCAGACAACGAAGCGAAGATATCCTCAATCCGCGGAAGCGGATACTGCACCGTGTGAAGCACCGGATTAACAGTGATCTTGAAATCTCCACAGATGCGAACCTTCCCCGGTTCCCCCGGCTTGTTGCTCGATGAACGCTTCATGACGGGGACAATGGGCGTGGCCCACTCACTCCAGTCTACCTTAGACAGTACTCCTGAACGTTCTAGCCCTTCCAGCTCAGCTTCAGGTCGTATTGCATAAGATACCGGTCTGGCTTTGAAAAATTTCGGGTTTGCATGTTCTTCAACCTTGATGTTTGCCATAATTCCTCTCAGTGTTCCCAGTCCCTGTTGGAACACCTCTTTAGCATCGTCCAATATTCTGGACAATCGTTTAGGTTTGACATCTTTTGTACCGGAATCTACCGTTAGTGCTTTTAAGGAATGCCAGTCCATATTCATTTTCCTAATCCACTCCCATCCCAGTAGTGGTGGATCTCCCTCAGGTAGCACATATAAGTCATTCCTCAGCTTTCTTTGCCCTTGTGGACCACCTTTACCTCTATCTTCCCGATGGGGTATACTCTTTGCCCCGTGTATGTTTTCAATACAATCTCCGTATCCCGTAGGGGAATATGTGGGAATAACCTTTTGTAATCTTTCTTATTCATGACCGTCAATGCCGATCCAGTGTCCAATTCCATCTTCACTTGGACTCCTGCTATCTGAAGTGTGACCCAAATTGTTTGGAGGTCTGCTTCCTTACCAACATTGTGTACTCTTAGACTACCCAGTTCATTACTGCTGGAGTCTGAATCTGACTTCTGTTCGTTCGAACTGTTCTCTGTCACCTTGTGTACCTTTCTGTACTTTTCCTGCGGTGACTTTTTGTTGCTGGTCTTCTTTCCTGACCGGCATACTTTAGCTATGTGACCAAGCCTGCCACATTTTCTGCATTCCTGATTTTTGAACCAGCACTGGTTCTGATCATGCGTTGTCTTTCCACAACAATAACATTTTACGGTACTCAAGACCATTTGATTGGTGCTGAGTTCCGGTGACCGTAGCTGCATTTCCGCAGTGCCTCTCGCCGCGGCTTCATGCGATGCTGCAATAGTGACAGCTTTATCAAGCGTAAGCTCATTCTCCTCAGTCGCTTTTGTGTTCCTTCTTTTAACAATCCACACACAAATTTATCTCTCAGCGCATCTGCTAGTCCTGTTCCAAACTGACAGTACATTGCTAGCTTACGTAGTTCAATTAAAAATTCAGCGTTGCTTTCGTCTTTCAGCTGCGTTCTTCTGTAAAATTTAAATCGTTCCGCTATCATCAGCGGCGTGGGGTTTAAATGATCTTTCAGGACAGTAACAATATTCGTGAAAGTCTGATCCGCCGGTTTATTTGGTGATAGAAGGTGCTTCAATAGCCCGTATGTTTTCGCACCCATTGAGCTTAATAAGGTTAGTGCTTTCTCATCATTTGGTACCTTATTTGCTTTACAATACACTTCCATGCGTTCTACATACGTGGTCCAATCTTCGATATCGCTATCAAAGGTATTAATGCTCCCATGTTTAGGCATCCTTGCAATTTTTTATTTTTTTTTTTAAATTTTTTTCTTTTTCTCAAAATGGCGGCTTCCCGCGCTTGTCTTCTTCCCCCGCCTACTAAAATGGTGGCTTCCCGTGCTTGGCGGTCTTTCCCGCGCTCGTCTTCTTCCCCCGCCGACTACAATGGCAGATTCCTGCGTTTGCCTTCTTCCCCCGCTGGCTGCAATGGCGATTGCCTTGCTGCTGCCGTTCTCGCCTCCCCAGCGGTTCTCACTCCCCAACGCTGCTTTGCCTCGCAGCCCCGCTTGCAGCCCGGTCCTTTACACCGGCTGCGTTTGAATTCTCCGCGGCTCTCGTGCCTTAAGCTTCTCAACTCCCCGACGCTGCTTTGCCTCGCAGCCCCGCTTGCAGCCCAGTCCTGTACACCGGCTGCGTTTGAGTTCTCCGCGGCTCTCGAGCCTTAAGCTGCCCCAGTCGCTGCACCTCTCGGCCTCGATTGCAGCCCGGCCCTTTCTACCGGCCGTGGTCGAGCTCTCCGCCCTTATTCCTCCGTTTTCCCTCCCCTACTCCACAGCCAATGCGGCCGACTTTCTGCTCGTGTCGCTGATCGGCTTACCCACCACCGTGGTAGAAGGGATGATCACTGCCTGTCGCTGATGGAGGGCTTCGTGGTCAGAATTCTTTTTCTTTTTAACCCGGGTTCTCGATGCCTCCCGTGCGATGGTGCTCAGCAGGATGATGAGGGCGGATGCCTCTTCTCGACGCCCGTTCTGAGGACGAAGCTGCCTTGGATGTAAAACTGCCGCAGGGTAAGATCGGACTCGTCGCCACTGTTGAGTCTGTGTGTCCCAGTTATGTTTAGGATCAATCACTGGACACAGGCAACAAGAATAACTTTTAACAGCTCTTTACTATTCAGAGGTCAGGGCTGAACTGCCCAGCAAATCCTTACACAACACTTATATACCGGTGTGGTCACCACCGGTATTACAGTATACAGCAGCCAAGAGAAAGTAGTACATCTCTTAAAGTAGTTCTCTTAAGGTGGAACAGGTTACATACACCACACTTTTGCCTTGCACCATCATCCCTTTTGTCAGTCAATCTCTCCTGCCTTCCATCCTCTCTCAGACCTTCCCTTTGTTCTTTCCTCCCCTCCCCCCGCCCCTGCTTAAAAATCTCTCTTCCCGAACCTTTTCCAGTTCTGACGAAGGGTTCGACCCGGAACATTGACTCTGTTTCTCGCTCCTCGATGCTACCTGACCTGCTGAGTGTTTCCAGCACTTTCTGTTGTTATAACGTTTGCACTGTTCCCTTCCCCTAGATTCAACCAGTACAAATGTTATTATAAAAATAAAAATTGTCTACTTGGAGCAGCGACTTGCAATAAAACAGTTCACCTTTCGGATGGCAAAAATCTGCTAAGTGGTTGCTCGGCCCAAAGCCATT
This sequence comes from Somniosus microcephalus, assembly GCF_052327205.1. NCBI lineage: Eukaryota > Metazoa > Chordata > Chondrichthyes > Squaliformes > Somniosidae > Somniosus > Somniosus microcephalus. The sequence goes on from NC_140991.1 coordinate 288,790,397, forward strand.
GAATTGTTTCCAAGTGCCTCACTGCTCCACAGATCAGGGTCTTTAATCATCTGATAGTCCAGCGCATTACCGCTTCAACAAAGTGGGCAAATCATTGTGATCAATGGAACAAAAGGAAGTATAATTATAAATGACCCTTATTCTGTAACAAAATTTAGATTTGATTTATAGGAAGAACCCTGAGCATGGATTATTTTACTGTATGAAGATGCTGCTCCATCCCTAGGAACAGATGCCTGATGAATCACAATGGTAGTCAGTGTGAGCAATTTATCTTCTGTCCATTTGGGTCATTGGGGAACAAACTTGCGTTGGTAGTGGTTTACAGAATGATCATTATTTTAGAAGTTGTGATTCTAGTACTGTGTACTGCATTAAAAGAAACAAACCACGTTCCACACAAGATAAATGAATTGAACGCTGGCAGAGAGGTGGAAAAGCTTAGTCTCTCAAAGGACCAGAGAAAAGTTGTTTAAGAACTGGGTATCTGCACTTGCAGTACCATTTGAAATTTTAATGTAAAAAAAGGTTACACGGAAAATCAACAAAGCTGAAATCACAGATTTTGAGAAACTACTGAGTGCTTAGAATCATAGGCCTAGAAATTCAGTAGCGTTCATTTTTGGGCGCCTTACCCGTAGAGTGCTAACAGCATTCAAATGGGGAGGCCCAAGGAGCCCTGGGTTTTGGGCCACAGACCTCATTATCATGTAGATGGCGCAGCGGCAGGAGCCCTCACAGGTCCGCGCGCCAATTTTCAGGTAAGTGATTGGGTAAGATGGCGGGGGTCTGGAGGAGGAACGGCTGGGCCTCGGAGTGCAATCGGAAGGCTGTTGGAGGTGGGGGGCGGGGTGGCGCTAGGAGGTCGGGGCCAGGGCCGGGGAGAGATCGGGGGGGCCTGAGGGTTGGAGTCAGAAGTGAGGTCGCAGATCTCGGGACAAGGAGCGGTAGTGATTATGGTAAGTACTTACTTTTTTTTATTTCCGTGCTATTTAACGTTGGTCTTCCTGGAGGCAATCAGCAATGGTGCTGGCTACCTCAGACGCAAATCAAAGTTGCAAGAGGGAGTGGAAACAGGCGTTAGGCCCCTTATTTGCATATGTTAATGGCCTAATGCCTGCTTCAGGCGTGGGTAAAGATGCCACTTGTTTGGCCTTTACCAAGATGGCGTCCGGCACGGCCCGCACCAGAATTGTGCGCATGCGGCGCGGATGCCATTTTGGGCACACACGGCACCCGTAGCACCGAAAAACCAGGTGCTTTGGAGCCGAATATCTAGCAAATAGAATCTTACAGTACAGAAGGAGGGCATTGGGCCCAGCATGACTGTGCCAGATTTTTAAAGAGCTATCTGATTAGTCCTACTCCCCTGCTCTTTCCCCGTAGCCCCACAATTTTCTTCGGTTCAAATATATAACCAATTCCTTTTTGAATGCTACTATTGACTCTGCTTCCACCACTCTTTCACGCTGCATAAAAAAAATTCTCATCTCACCTCTGGCTCTTTTGCCAATTACCTTAAATTATATTAAATATATCATACTTATATTAAAGTTACTCTTAAAACTTGATAACATAGCTGAAAGTTCAGAATCTCAATGTTTTTCTGGAATACCATCCTGAATATTTATTGCAGAAAAATTCGAAATATGTAGCAGTTTCTCGCACAGAGTTAACACTGAGCCAGCCCAGGCGGCTTTCATGATTTGGTTCAGTCTACCTTGAACTAATGTCAAACACTCAACTGGAAAGCTTACATACTTTTAATTCTTACTTTGCTACTAACTGGAATCTGCCCCTCAAACCCTGTCATGTTTAATAAGTTCAAGCATACACCCTCACTTCATTAACACAATAAGTTACCTAAAATAAGTAACTTTGTGAAACTCTAGCTGCTCCAATTAGGCTGGTTCCTCCCCAGGTATTTCCATCTGGGTACTTCCCATCATGAGTCTTTAGCAGGCATTTCCATCAATGTATTTCCTCCTGATGGTTGTTATCCAACAGCGTTTAATAGTTAGTTCTCCCAAGCACACTCTTTTGCTAGTTTCTGCTTCAATGGCTTAGTCCTATGTAACTGATGCGCTATCAATTACTCATAAAAGACTGAGAGTTAGAAGAGTAACCAAAGGCTTTTATTAACAACAGAATGGAGGTCTGCCTCGAGTGGTCGACCGGTCCAGGATACAAGGGCTGGGGAGCAGTCACCTTTATACTAGGACCTGTGGGAGGAGTCAGCCGAGGCATGTCCAGGCATGTACACAGTGGAATACAAACAGGACAAACAGGAATACAAACAGTGGTTTACCACATTCACCCCTTGTTTAAAATTGAGTCCGGCGGGGTGAAGTGTATTAAAAGTTAGTGTATTGGAGTCTCTCCGGAGGTCTTGTCTGCCGCTGTGATCTGCGTGGCGACGGCAGGGGTAGTGAAGTTTCCGGCGTCGAGTCCAGCGTAGGCTGTGGCACAGGCGTGTCGTCCTCGTAGATGTCGAGCGGGTCGCGGGGCCCAGGCCTGCCGTCTGCTGGGGCTGGATATCGGATCGTGGGGGGGGGGTAGTAGTGGGTAGTGGGTTACTGCGGCCCCCGAGGGTGCAAGGTCTCTTATGGAGACTGTGTCCTCCCGCCCGTCCGGGTATGCGATGTAAGCATACTGGGGGTTGGCGTGGAGGAGGTCGACCCTCTCGACCAGGGGGTCCGTTTTATGGGTCCTCACGTGTCTTCTCAGTAGGACCGGCCCTGGGGACGTCAGCCATGGCGGTAGCGATGTCCCCGATGTGGACTTCCTTGGGAAGACAAACATTTTCTCATGAGGGGTGGCGTTAGTGGCAGTGCAGAGCAGTGACCGAATAGAGTGGAGCGCATCGGGGAGCACATCCTGCCAGCGGGAGGTTGGAAGGCCCCTAGACTTTAAGGCTAGCAGGACGGCCTTCCAAACTGTCGCATTTTCTCTTTCCACCTGTCCGTTCCCCCGGGGGTTGTAACTGGTGGTCCTGCTTGTGGCAATACCCCTAGTTAGCAGGTACTGACGGAGTTCGTCGCTCATAAACGATGAGCCCCGGTCGCTATGGATATAGCTGGGGAAGCCGAACAGGGTGAAGAGGTTGTTCAGACATTTAATGACCGTGGCACTGGTCATGTCCGGGCAGGGGAAGGCGAACGGGAAACGGGAGTACTCATCAATAATATTGAGGAAGTACACATTGCGGTCGGAGGAGGGGAGAGGCCCTTTAAAATCGACGCTCAGGCGCTCGAAGGGGCGAGTGGCTTTTATCAGGTGGGCCCTGTCTGGTCTATAAAAGTGCGGTTTGCACTCAGCGCAGACTTGGCAGTTCCTCCTCAATAGAGTAAGGCAGGTTGCCGGCCTTGATGAAGTGGAAGAACCTGGTGACCCCCGGGTGGCAGAGGTCATTGTGGAGGGCCCGCAGTCTATCGATCTGCGCGCTGGCGCAGGTGCCACGCGATCGCGCATCCGGGGGTTCATTTAGCTTCCCGGGCCGGTACAAGATCTCGTAGTTGTAGGTGGAAAGTTCGATTCTCCACCTCAAGATCTTGTCATTTTTGATTTTGCCCCTCTGCTTGTTGTTAAACATAAAAGCAACTGAACGCTGGTCAGTGAGCAGGGTAAATCGTTTTCCGGCCAGGTAGTGCCTCCAATGACGCACAGCCTCCACAATCGCCTGGGCCTCCTTCTCAACAGCGGAGTGTCTGGTCTCCGGGCCTTGGAGGGTTCGTGAAAAGAAGGCCATGGGTCTCCCCGCCTGATTGAGGGTAGCGGCCAGGGCAAAGTCAGACGCGTCGCTTTCCACCTGGAAGGGGATGGATTCGTCCACTGCGTGCATGGTGGCTTTGGCAATGTCCTCCTTGATACGGTGGAAGGCTAAGCGGGCCTCTGCCGTCAAGGGAAAAGAGGTGGACTTGATCAGCGGACGGGCCTTGTCCGCATAGTAGGGGACCCACTGGGCGTAATAGGAGAAAAACCCTAGGCACCTCTTCAGGGCCTTGAGGCAGTGGGGCAGTGGAAGTTCCATAAGGGGACGCATCCGGTCGGGGTCGGGGCCGATGACTCCGTGTTCCACAACACAGCCAAGGATGGCGAGGCGGTTTGTGCGGAATATGCACTTCTCCTTGTTATATGTCAGGTTTAGGAGTTGGGCGGTGCGGAGGAATTTTTCGAGGTTTGCGTCATGGTCCTGCAAGTCACGGCCGCAGATGGTCACATTGTCCAGATATGGGAAAGTGGCCTGCAACGCATTTTGATCTACCATCCGGTCCATCTCCCTTTGGAAGACGGAGACCCCGTTGGTGACGCCAAAGGGAACCCTAAGGAAGTGATAGAGGCGGCCGTTTGCCTCAAAGGCAGTGTACTGGCGGTCCTCAGGGCGGATGGGGAGCTGGTGGTACGCTGATTTCAGGTCAATGGTCGAGAAGACGCAGTACTGCGCGATCTGGTTGACCATATCAGCTATACGGGGGAGTGGGTAGGCGTCCAGCAGGGTGTAGCGATTTATTGTCTGGCTGTAGTCGATGACCAGGCGCTGCTTCTCGCCGGTCTTAACGACCACAACCTGGGCTCGCCAGGGGCTGGTGCTGCCCTCAATAATCCCTTCCTTCAGGAGCTGCTCCACTTCGGTTTTAATGAAAACCCTGTCCCCGGCACTGTATCGCCTGCTCTTTGTGGCGATGGGCTTACAGTCGGGGGTGAGGTTAGCAAACAGTTGGGGGGGGGTGACTCTGAGTGTGGAGAGGTTGCACCTGGTGCGCGGCGGGCAGTTTGGAAGCTGCTGGCTGCGGACTGTGAGTGGGGGTAGGGGTCCACCGTACGCCATCGTAACACTTTTAAGGTGGCACTGAAAATCTAACCCCAGCAGGACGGCAGCGCAGAGGTCAGGCAGGACCAGAAGTTTAAAATGATCGTACACGGTCCCGTCTACTACGAGTGTCACCACGCAGTAGCCGCCGATGTCCGCCGACTGGGACTCGGAGGCCATAGAAATCCGCTGTTGCGCAGGCAGGACTGGGAGAGAGCAACGCCGCACCGTGTCGGGGTGGATGAAGCTCTCCGTGCTCCCAGAGTCAAAAAGGCAGATTGTATCGTGACCATTTACCTTAATGTCCATTGTGGAACTGGCCAGTTGGTGCGGTCTCGCTTGGTCCAGTGTAACGGATGCCAGCGTAGGGGTCGGTGTGTCGCTGCGGGTATCAGATGAGGCGGTGTCGGGGGCCTGCTGCGTCCTGGCTGTCGTCCAAGATGGCGGCGTCCATGATCCCCATGTGGCTGGAGGCGTCCAAAATGGCTGCTGTACCGGTGATTCGCACATGGCCGGGGAGGTCCAAGATGGCGGCCCGCATGGCCCACACGCGGCGCTGCTGGGGTTCGGGGTGGCTTTGGCCCTGCAGACGCTAGCGTAGTGTCCCTTCTTCCCGCAGCCCGAGCAGATCGCGTTTTTCGCCGGGCAGCGCGCTCTGGGGTGTTTTGCCTGGCCACAGAAGTAGCATTTCTGGCCTTGGGGCACTGCTGTCTGGCCTTGGGACACTGCTGCGGTAGTTGGGCTGTTGTTGGGGTGTGGCTGGGGTGGCACGGCGCTATGAGGCGGTCCTACCGTGTCCCAGGCTGTCATTCCCCGCGGCGTCCACGGTGCAGAGGAGTAGGCATCCATGCCCTGGTAGGCTGCATCCAACGATAGTGCGAGTTCAGAGGCCTTGTTGAGGTCGAGGTTACTCTGCTCCAACAGTCGCTGTCGGGTGTAATTGGATCTGTGGCCCGCTACAAAAGCGTCCCGGATAAGTTCCTCTGTGTACACGGCGGCCTTTACACCCTTACAACCACAGGCCCGGCCAAGCACAGACAGTGCCTGAAGGTATTCCACGGTCGATTCCCCAGGTTGTTGTTTACGACTCCCCAGGAGGTGCCTGGCGTACACTTCGTTCACTGGGCGCGTGTACTGGTCCTTGAGGAGCTTGATAGCGTCCGCGTACGAGGTCGCATCTTGGATGACCGAGTACACTCGGTGGTTCACTTTGGAGGTCAGGACATCCAGTTTGTCCTCGTCCGATTTGATTGCTTCGGAGGCGGTCAGGAATTTTTCGAAACACTTAAGCCAGTGAGTAAACTTGGTGGATGAGTCCGCCTCCCGATGATCTAAGTCCAGGCATGCTGGTGTGAGGATCTTCTCCATTATAAAAATGTTGTTAATAAAATTGATGCGCTATCAATTACTCATAAAAGACTGAGAGTTAGAAGAGTAACCAAAGGCTTTTATTAACAACAGAATGGAGGTCTGCCTCGAGTGGTCGACCGGTCCAGGATACAAGGGCTGGGGAGCAGTCACCTTTATACTAGGACCTGTGGGAGGAGTCAGCCGAGGCATGTCCAGGCATGTACACAGTGGAATACAAACAGGACAAACAGGAATTACAAAGGGTAAATCGTGTTTGACTAATCTGCTGGAATTTTTTGAGGAAGTAACTGGTAAAATAGATGGGGGAGAGCCAGTGGATGTGGTGTACCTTGACTTCCAGAAAGCCTTCGATAAGGTTCCACACAAAAGATTATCATGCAAAATTAAGGCTCATGGAATTGGGGGCAAAGTATTAACGTGGATAGAGAACTGGCTGGTGGATAGAAAACAGAGAGTTGGAATAAACGGCTCGTTTTCGGAGTGGCAGGCAGTGACCAGCGGGGTGCCGCAAGGATCTGTCCTGGGACCCCAGCTGTTCACAATATATATAAATGATCTGGATCAGGGAATTGGATGCAATATTTCCAAATTCGCTGACGACACTAAACTAGGAGGAGGGGTGGGCTCTGATGAGGATGTCAGGAGGCTACAGTGCGATTTGGACAGGTTGGGGGAATGGGCGGATACGTGGCAGATGCACTATAATGTGGATAAATGCGAGGTTATCCACTTTGGGGGTAAAAACAGGAGGGTAGATTATTATCTAAATGGCAATAGATTGGGAGATGGGGAAGTGCAGAGGGACCTGGGTGTTCTTGTGCACCAGTCACTGAAGGAGAGCATGCAGGTGCAACAGGCGATTAAGAAGGCAAATGGTATGTTGGCCTTCATATCAAGGGGGTTCGAGTATAGGAATAGGGATACCTTACTACAGCTGTACAAGGTGCTGGTGAGACCGCATCTGGAGTATTGTGTACAGTTTTGGTCACCCCATCTGCGGAAGGATGTTCTTGCCATGGAAAGAGTGCAACGGCGATTCACCAGGCTGATACCTGGAATGGCAGGAATGACCTACGATGAGAGATTAAATAGTTTGGGTTTGTACTCACTGGAGTTTAGAAGATTGAGAGGGGATCTCATCGAAACATATAAAATTATGGCAGGCCTGGACAGGCTGAATTCAGAGAGAATGTTTCCAATGGCCGGGGAGCACAGAACCAGGGGCCACAGTCTAAAAATAGCGGGCAAATCATTTAAAACAGAGATGAGGAAGAATTTCTTCACTCAAAGAGTGGTGAGCCTGTGGAATTCCCTGCCACAGAGGGCTGTGAAGGCTAATTCAATAAATATTTTCAAGAGAGAATTGGATATATTTCTGAAGGCTAAGGGGATTAAGGGTTACGGAGAAAAGGCGGGGACGGGGTACTGAACTGGTAAGATCAGCTATGATCTCAGACGAAGATCAGCCATGATCTCATTGAATGGCGGAGCAGGCTCGAAGGGCCGAATGGCCTACTCCTGTTCCTATCTCTATGTTTCTATGTTTCTATGAATACAAACAGTGGTTTACCACAGTAACATCCTCTCAAGTTATATCTACCAGGTCTTCTCTTCCTGCACAGTTGCTCACTTCTAGACTCTCCCAATGGTGGTTTCTTGTAGGATCTACCAGGCCAGTATCCATACCAGGCTTTCCCAGGATAGCATCCTCCAGTTCAGAATCGACTTCCCATTGGCACCAATCAATAGCTCACTTAAAATTCCACAGCCACATATAGTTCTTGCAGGATCAACATTGGCCTTTTGAAGATTCCATCGTTGATGCAATGATATCACTGAAGTAATTTTTTACAAAATGTTGAGAGGGAAAATTGGTGATCCCCGGAATGTCCCTATTGTATATCGAATAGAAAGAAAGAACCTGCATTTATTTGGTGCCTTTCGCGTAATCATGGACAGCTGTAACGGGGCCTGCAATGCTGTTTCCAAATAGTAATTAATCTTGGCACCAAATGGGCACTGGAGCAGCATTCAAAGACATTTTTCAACATGAACCTTCCCCCCACTCTAATTACATCCTTCCATCCTGTCCCCGTATCCCTCTATCCCCTTCTCCCTCATGTTTGCATCAAGCCTCTTCTTAAATGCATCAGTGCTTTCTGCTTTCAACCACTCCACATGAATTCTTTATTTGATCCGTTAGTGTTTATCTTATATTTATGCCCCTTTGTTCTGGACCCACCCACAGTTTCTCCACATCCACCCTATCGAACCCCTTCAATTTTAAAGATCAGTATCAGGTCTCCTCTTAGTCTTCTCTTTTCCAGAGAAAAGAGCACCAGCCTGCTCAATCTTCCCTAATAATTACATTAGCTCAATTCTGATAACAACTTTGTAAATCTTTTTTGCACTTTCTGCAGCACTTCAATATCCTTTTTCTGGTATGGAGACCAGAGCTGCACAAAGTGCTCTTAACTGTGGTCTAACCAAGGTTCTCTATCAATTGAACATTGCCTCCCTGCTTTTGTATTCAATTACACTAGAAATGAGCCCCTGTGCTTTGTTTGCACTCTTTATGACCTTATCAACTTGTGTTGCTACTTTTAATGATTTATGGGGGAAAAAATCATAAGCAACCATTTGGGTTGCTAACATCGCCTGGGTGCTAAATTCAGTTTTAGCGCCCCCAAGAGGGAGAAGAAGCGCTAATTCAAGTGCTCCACTTCCTTTTTAGAGTGCTATCCCCGAATACCGGGGCGGTGTGTTCTGCAGCGCTACACACTGGGCCACGTAGCGCTGCCGCATGGAAGGGCTCTTCCCCTCATTAAAGTGGAGGGTCCAAGCCCACAACTCTGCGGGGGCCTACCTGGACCACCAGGGAGCGGGGGTGCCATGCCAGCAGCCTGGCACTCAAGAGGAGTGCCTTGCTGCCAGATGACCCCGCGTTCGAAGACGCAACGGGCCACTCGCCACTTCCCCTTTAGTTAGCGCCCCGCGAGCCTCCTGCCACTTCGTTCCCACCCCCTGAATTGGTCGCTATCATCGCCCAGCGCAGATTCAGGGGGCGTGGGCCAAGTTTGCAGGTGGGGCAAAAATGGGGCGCTGCGCAGCAGAGCGTGGCGCTATCGGTTACCGCTGCAGTTAAACTCCCACTGAATTTAGCGGGAGTTGTTAGCGCCGCCGCGTCCAGGCGAAAAGTCGTTTGCGCCCCATTAGTGCCCCCGAGGGCACAAATGCATGTGGCTGTATTCCCAAATCTCTTTGCTCCTCTACCCCAATGATTTTCTTACCCTCCATATTCATCCTACTAAAATGAACCTTCTCATAATTCACCATTTATTTATAAATAAGATATTAATCACTTTAGTGTCCAAACCCTTTGGGCTAGAAATTCGTTACAGTCAAGGAATGGGCGGTGTCAGTAGAAAAGTTGGAGAAATAGTGCCAGGTGCAAATGCTTTAGACTGCATGCAAAATTCATGCTTACTGCTCAATAAAATGATTGGAGTCCTAAATCAAGTCTAAAAACCCAAGCTCATTGGCATTACACTCAAAGGGTGGAACAATATGCAGTCTAATTGCAAGTCATGATTGCCACAGATGTTTTTAACTACTTAAAGGGGAGGTTCATTGATGCTGCAGCACCTCATTCTCAGCATTGCTGGCTGTGCAGCTGCCTCAGCAAGCAAAAGCAAAAGCTGAAGAAGGAGCTGGAGGACTGAACCAGGTGTGCTCATGGCAGATTTACGCCCCAGGAGAGAGCCCGTGATTCTCCGATGATGCATTGGTTTTCGCTGTGGAGAGAAGGAGGGCAGTGCTCTACCGGACAAGTGGCAGGAAGCCCTCACCATAAGTCTTCTGCACCATGTGGAAGGATGTAGCGCAGCATGTCTCGGGCAGCACTGTGGTCCCCAGGACCCACACACAGTGCAGGAAGAAATTTAACGACCTCGCTTGGGTGGTCAGGGTGAGTGAATGTTTCAACGAATGCTACATACCACCATCTGAACCACAGTATTCACACACTGCCCAAAGCACCACACCCCCAGCACACACCCACCAACAATCTCTACTTATCAACACTCATACTCACATCTCACACCTTGAACACAATGACAGCTGTTCAACTATGGCAGGCACATCACCCAAACACATTGCTCCACACTCACTCACATACTTTCCTTTCTATTGGCTCACAATAGGAGGGAGCAAGAGTGCACAGGTGGGGGACAAGTCAACACCAAACCACTGTCTGCACTGGAGAGTCAAGTGCTCAGATCATTGAGCGCCAGGTGGTGGGTGCCATGGACATTGACACCCTTGGGGTCAACAATGGTGTGTTCATCCCTACTCCTACTTCTCACATCCCAATTTCCCCTCACCCCACAAGTATTTTGCACTTTCCAGCTAATCATGCATACATTTCTCTCTTCCTGCCCCCCTCCCCTCACCTTAACCCAACTCTTGTACCCATATGCTTTCAGATAATCAGCAAGCACCTGAGCAGCCTATCCCTGAGGGCACAGTAGAGAGCGAGGCGGGAGAAGAGGAGGAGGAAGATCACACCATGTCACTGTATCTCTCATCAGCTCAGATGCTGGCACTATGCGTTCTTTATAGGCTTGTATAGTAGTGGGATCTGCCCATGGTGAGGCACTGGGGATGAGTGGGCTGCAGCAAGGCCAGGGAGAAAGGGTAGCTCGGGGGCCAGCTCCCCAGAGGGCGACTTCGTATGCAAGTTCTGCTGCACAGGACTCAGATGAGGACCTCGATGGGGAGGCGTCTAGAAGAAGGGTGATGGGCATGTACACAGAGATGATAAGTGCAATGGTAAGGGTGCCCGAGAGCCTCTCTGCAATGGTGAGGAGCGTGGAGAAGTCCAACATTGCACAAGGATCTATGCGCAACATGGAGCCCATCATTTCCAGTCTGCAAAGGATGGTAGACCCCCAAAGAGACCGTGGCGACCCAGACCTGATGACACATGTGATGGACGATCTGGCAGCTCCCATTGCAGCACAGGCAGAAGCAATGCAACGTCTTAGTGCTGTAATGCAGTGTATGCTTGCTGGCATACAATCTCAGACTGCTCTCATGCAATCTAAGCTTGATGCCATGCAAGCTCTGACTGCTGCCTTTGTGGCTGGGTCAACCACCGTCAACCGGGGCTTTCACGGTGTCGCAGCAGGCCAGCAATCTGTGACTCCAGCAGATTGCTAGGGATGCTGAGATGCTGCCCCGGGGGAGTGGCAGTGGGTCACTGGAGCAGGAACCTGCTGTCCTGTCTCAGGATGACAGCATTCCTGCTCCCACCACTGCCACTCCGCCATTGCCCTTGTCGCTATCTGTCATCCAGCCAGCCCAGACTGCTGCCGCCCATGCTGAGGTGGTGCAGTCTACGGCCGGGCCTTGCAGGTCCAGAGCTGGTCGAGGACATCCTGCAAGGCCGTCTGAAGTCTCCTGCATGGACACTCAGCAGCCTTCCACCCACCATGCTGCAGCTACTGGGCCAACACTTCATAGCAGCACTAGAGTAGGCAAAGGCACAGTAATGACAGGCACTAAGGGATTGCACAAGGGTGAATAGTTAATATTTTTGTTGTAAATATGTGTTCACTGATTTTTGATAAATTTATTAATTCAGTTACCATTCTTTTGTGATGTCTGCCATTTCAGCTTTGCGGTGTGAAATGGCCTGCAAGAGGGATGGAATGATGGGGATGTGGTGAACAAAGGGGATCTGGGCTTTAAGTCATCCTGCTGTGAGGCTGGAGGTCTGTTTGGAGGAGGTGGCAGAATTCTGTGATCTCCTCCTTGGTGAGGCAGAGCCGTCGAATACACTGCCCCACACTTAATTGAAGGTAGGAGAAGTGCTCTCAGAATACCCTTGGAGGGTAAGGCCTCCTGGTGAGAGCCATGACATCCCTCCTCATCTCATCGCACATGTTCCTGTATTTTTCTGCCGTAGATCCTGGAGGGTGAGGTGGCACCAGTACAGCCTCCATTAATGTTACCAAGTGTAGCAGTTTGAATCTTTGAAGAATAAATGTAGCTACTTTTTAGTTGCCAGAAGGCTCCTGATAAAAAGAACCTTCAAATTACTGAATGAAACTGTTGCAGTGGGTGAAGTTGACAAGAAACCACTGAAACTGCGCTAACCTGACAGCTGCGAGTGATTACTGATGATCCCTTTAAATAATGTCCCTGGAGCCAGCTTCCTGGTGTTGCACACCAGCTCTCCCTGTTGGTGTTTACTCCAGGTGGTGAGTTAAGTGGCAAGAATCAATTTTTCAAATTGGGCGGTCAGTGAGCGTTGCACACTCACTGACGTCAGGATCTACCTGGCCTTGACTTTCCCGGCGATACCTCTTACCGGCGGTGCTATGGGGGATCCAGATTTGCTGTGCGGGGATGGATTCACCTCGTCCCGGCGATACTGGTCTAGTGCCCCATTAGTGCCATCTACTGGCGCTAACAGGAGGTGCTATGGGGACAAAAATTTTCCCCTCAGTCTTTGTGATAATAGCCTCCATTTTGAAACGTGCATTTGAAAAGTTTAAGACTACATTAATTCAGGCATTGAATTATGGATGATGAATTTACTGGTGTATTTATTAGCCCTTCAGGTATACAGTTATGCAAGGGTAGAGTACAGAATAGGTCCAGCCTCTGGACTGCAGGTTCATTTACAGGAACCATTGAGGAAGAAGATGGTACTGAAACCCCAAAATTTTAAAAGTATCCTACAAATAAGAACAAATTCTAAGCATTAATATGTTATTTTAATTTATTTTGTAAAGTAAGTAATAGATTGTAATGATGTTTTCTTTCTGCACTCTCCTGCATGCCAATATATTATTTACATTCAGTCATATGAATGAATTAATCGTTCACAATGGGTTCACAATCATGGATGGACCCTAACCTCAAAGGGCTTGTTCCTACTTTGTAGCCAGACCATGCCATTGCACTAGTCTGGTTGGACATAATCTGGGATGTTTCATCGCATTACATCTCACTTACATCCATCTGTGCTTCCACGCTCGCGCCATTGGTCTGCCAACACGGCATACTCACGGCACATTGCCTTCCCACGCCAATTGGAAGCGATCATTACCCAATTGGATGATCTTGACTGTCAGTCAAGGAGCATTTGATTGACAGCCAACCATCTTTTTTAATGTCCCCCTATGATTTTTCTCTCGGGTTGCTCACAGCAGTGACCAGTAGATTAATCTTTAATTCCTGGAGTCTGCAGGAGAATCTGGGAGGGCTGGCAACCCTACAGTGCATACTGGACACTGAGGACTCGGAAGTGTTTTACAGGCCCTCTCCCCTGTCAATCCTTATCTTATTTGGTGATCATTAGTGCTTCATACTAGTTCTGCACCTCAATGTTGAACTATTTATTGTCTCCAAGTCTGACTATAATGGTTTCCACTTGTACTTCTCATATATATATATGGATTTTCATTTCTCATCTGGAGGATGAGTCTAAAGTACTTTCAATGTGATGTCCAAAGCAATGTTGAAACAACAGAATCCCTTTTCAATTATCTACATATTGATTTCTGTTCAGTTTCATAAATTCCGAAGTAGCAAACAAGAGACATCTGTGTACTTTGGTTTATGCCTAGTTATCAGGAAGTACATTGATTCAGTAGCATTTTGATTTAAATAATAATTAGCAGAAAATTGCCCAAGGGCAAGTTATTATAAAAATTCTGACAGGACAGAGTGCCTATGTCGTCCTGAAAACCTTGGACAGCCAATAGGAAGAGATTGCACCTACACCCTGCAGTGTCATCTTTAGCCTAATGCTTCCCTCTTGACTCTTGATACAGAATCAATTTTCCAGAAGGACAAAGCAAAACTTGTGGGCAAATGAAAAGAAAATGCCACTGGACCGAGCGCCATAGACCTGACCTCAACCTCAAATTGATGAGGGCAACCTGGGCATGCAATAAAGGAGGATGACGACAGTTTGAGTTGGCCATGATTTCAGAAATGGTGGTCATCAAGTTTGTTTTCGCCATGGACTGCAGTGTTTGCTGATTGGATAATAGATTCCTGTCACATAAAATAAAAATGCATTCTGTTGTTGGGCAGTATGTTTCTCTGATGATCCTGGGCACTTTTTGAGTACTTTTTGGGGAGGAAAAGTGTGATTCTGATCTCTTAAAATATGCGACTTGCCTTCATCAAAGATAAACAAGGAAAAACTTTCCTACTTAGCTTAGAAAGGCTTTAAAATGAAAGTCACTCATTGCATCACTTTGGTTGTCCTCCATATTTCTTATGGGCACCTGAAAATTGACAACTCAAACTACGATCCAAGCATGTTGGTAAACAAACTCTCTTATGCAAATATACCGTGGCAGTGTAATCTGAGATCTAAGTGTTGCTCCATTTTGCAGTAAAATTAATCTATCAAAAGCTAATAATACTAGAAAATGAAGTTCTATTTATAGTACATTCAGCCTAAATAAATAGATGGTATAATTCCTTTTACACTGAAACGAAGAAGGTCCTATTTTTAGTGCATCAAATTGCATACTTTAGATATAGAGGCCAGAATCTACTGCTCAGCATCCTGGCACAGATATTAACTCCGATAAGGTTCATTTACAGATGGATAATGTTATCTAGCACTTTGTTTTATGGATGTGCACTTTTGATCAATACCTGCCAATCGTCAAGATGCAAATACTCGCCCAGCAAGATTGAACATGCAGCGTTCACTGACTAGACTCAGCTCAGTCTTTGCAAATTGATGTTAGAATATTTATGGTCAGGTAGTAGAGAAATACTAGCATAGACATGAAATAATATGAAATCCTGTTTAAAGTGTATAGGCTTATTCCATCAGATTTTAACCTTTTTTTTAAAACTGTATTGTAGCTGAAAATTGCATTATTACATGTTGATTTAAATCAGGAAACATCAAATAGTGAAACTCCCAAGTTATCGCCAGCAGAACTTAAAAGTGCTGATGAGTTCTGAGAAGACAGACGTGACCTGTAGCATAATGTAACAGGAGATATTTGTGTATTTCTTGCCCTTTGACCTTCAGCCACTTGCCTGCCATAATAGGAAACGAGATGCTCACCCATGTGTCAGGCTCATTGCAAGAATCAGATACAATTAACGATTCACAGATCTAGCTCAGGTGACAACATATATTTAAATCTCTTTGATATTGCATTGACCTTTCCCTAACATAAATCCATGAAAACAGCACTGATGGAATGAGAACAAAAAAGTCTTGAAGGCTTGTTGCATATATATATATAAAAGAAAAAGACTGTTTATGCCCAAAGGTCAAAGACAGGGGAAGTCATTAACTTGTGAATTGTTCTGTATTTGCAATCATTCCTTTTCCTCACTTTGAGGAAGGTGGCTCCATCGAGTACTCCTCTGCCTACATAATGTGCCCGAGCTCAATCATTTCCATAATGTCTTTCCAAACAGGTTGAAATCAGCCCATGCTGCTGCATTTTTAATTGAGTGCATAATGAACTCAATCTTCAGCGAAAGTCGGCCAAAACGGCAGGTAATAGGTGAGATGGATGAAACATGCACAACGTTTAATTCTTTATGATTTCACATCACGTCTGAACAAATAGGCTCCATTTGTTGCAGTGCGAAATGCATTACTAAGCCTGACTGCACAAATCTGCAGCAAAGAGAATTCTGTCTCAGTTTCCCCCCCGATCAGCTTTTGTCACTCATCCTCCTTTATTACGTTACGGAAAATGAGTCTACCTCAATTCTGCTATCAACCACTTCCCTTACTGGTTCCCAAAGCTAGGTGCAGGTTTAATTAAGTTTCAATGCTATCCGTTATATTGTATGTATAAAAGTTAATGATTTTACATGTTGGATTTTCTTAGATTTTCAGGAGCCTTTAGTCTAGCTGATTATATTATGCTTTAATACAGCAACTTTCATTTTGCTTCTTGGTTCCTAAGGTATGATGAGAATTCTTTTGGAGTCTGCTATAAATACTTTAACCTCTCTCTCTCTACTCCAGTGTGGATTTTATTTGAAATATGTAATGTAAGAGAAACATTTTGTCCGTTTCTTGCAGAAAATTGGATTCCAAAAGAGGCATTACATTTCTTATTGAAATTTGAAAACTTTATACTTAACCTCATGGATGTTGAAAAAGTAAGTAGTGAACCTTTGAATTTATACGGGCTTCCACTCTCTATGCTTTTATTTCTAGCATGCAAGCTCATTAATACTGATGTACAATACTCACCACTTTTTCCTGCAAATGTAATGAACCAGGACTGGATTTTATCAATGGCAAAGTTTACAACTGCAGCTTTTTTCCCCACAAGTAGTTAACTTTCCACTTGACGTTACAAATTTATTGATGCCAATATTTTTGGGACTAAAAGCCGACAAATCCCCTGGACCTGATGGCCTACGTCCTAGAGTTCTAAAAGATGTGGCTGCAGAAATAGTGGATGCATTGGTTGTGATCTTCTAAAATTCCATAGATTCTGGAACGGTCTCAGTGGGTTGGAAGGTAGCAAATGTAACACTGCTATTCAAGACAGGAGGGAGAGAGAAAACAGGGAACTACAGGCCTGTTAGCCTGATATCAGTCGTCGGGAAAATGCTGCAATCCATTATTAGGAAAGTGGTAACAGGACACTTAGAACATGATTAGGCTTTATGAAAGGGAAATCCTGTTTAACAAATTTATTAGAGTTATTTGAGGATTTAACTAGCAGGGTAGATAAAGGGGAACTAGTGGATGACCACCCAAAGAAACCAAAACATCATGGTTGCAGATTGCAGAGGTCAGCAGCAGGGATGTTGTCAGGAGGATGTGGATCCAGTGCTGCAAGAGATTTAATGATCTCATGAGGTCAGGAAAAGTGAGTGCAATGCCACACTCACCTGCATCCTGATGTGCCTGTCAGCACATCTCCATCACTCTGCCTTTCCAAGCCTACTCCTACACATCATTCCTCACACCAAACTATCTTGCATGTCCACCCATCTCTCTCTGTCTATATACATACTCACATCCCCATCTGACTAACCACCACAGAAACTCACTAATCCTAATGCAATCATAGCAAGTAACACCACAGAAGGAGGCATTGTCACCCCACTCCCTCATAGTCACCCTCTACAGATTTAACCCATCCATTCCTTACACTCATTCCATTACTCTCACTCAAAGATTTCTTCTTTCTCCCCTTGCAAGAGAAGAGAGCCCACAACAATAGGGAGAGACAGAGAACTGGAGTTGGCCCTCCAGTATTCACACAATTAACTCCAGCAGAGGAGGAGGCCCTGGAGATATCTCGAGTTGCAGAGCTGCTGGCGGTGGAAGATGGAGAGAGGGGGACATCACAGCAACCTGGTGACAGAATTAGATCTCATACAGCCACATGGCATACAGCAGTCACTCATATGGTGACTGCTGTCAGCAGCCAATGAATTTCCATCATGAGCATAATGGTAACATAACCTATTCTTAATATAAAACTTCTAAATCATCTCTTTACGCTCCCACAGGTCCATCAAGTGCCCCCCACTGTCCAGCCGGAGGAGGAAGACGACTCCTCAGAGAAGCCTCCAACCTCTGAGGGCGCACCGTTAGCAGACCCAAGCACACCCAGCACCAGCGCAGATAAGCACACCTCGGTGGGTCCTGTGCGAGATAGAGTAGTGTTGTCACCTGGTGCCTCACACTTCACAAGTGAGCAAGAGCAGGTGGTGCTGACAGAGACAGCAGTGGAGACCTCTCGCCAGACATCCAGATAGAGGGTGATCTTGGAGGGGCAGCAACAATTGCATGAGGCTCTGGCAGGTTTTGCAGCCGTGATGTCTGCAAATGTGCAGAGAATGGAGGAGTCCATCTCCAATATGAGCACCACCGTGTCGCAGGCAATGGCGATGATGTGCTGTTCCATGGAAAGGATGGCCACCTGCTTGGAGCAGCAAATGCGCCAGTCACATGAGCACATGCTTGCTGTGGACAACAGATGGCAGGCGCTCATAGACCTCATCTCTAGGAGGGATATAAACTTAGACTTTGGCGTTAATCGCCCCACTGCTGCACAGCATGGTGCTCTCCAGCTCCTTATTAGCAGGGAAGTGTCGGTGGCAAATGACAGGGATGAGGGTGAGAGGTGACGTGGAGTGGGGTCTCTTCTCAAAGCACTCCCACATTGCCTCTCCCTCAGTCAGACTCCCACATCGCCTCTCCCTCAGTCAGACACCCACATGCCTCTCCCTCAGTCAGACACCCACATGCCTCTCCCTCAGTCAGACACCCACATGCCTCTCCCTCAGTCAGACTCCCACATCGCCTCTCCCTCAGTCAGACACCCACATGCCTCCTTGGATCCCGATGGCCGAGTCTGCCCCTGCACAGTTGCAGGAGGAGCAGGCTTTAGCGGGGCTCTCACAGGCTCCAAAACCCAGAGGACGTCCGCCAAAAGTGCCTAACCAGTCGCAGCAGAGAAGTGAGCAGGCTGCCTCGACCTCTGCTGAAGCCACAGGGGTTGCACCTCGTAGAGGCGCTCGGAAAAGAAAAAAGACACAAAAGTAGATGCACATGGGTGTATGAATGAATGTTAGTGTTAAGTTTCAATTAATTTTATGATACAGATAAATGTATTTCCTTGCACCGCTATCCGGTCTTGTCCATTTTTGCGTGCTACTTTGGAAGTGGCTTTGTCACTTGGAGTGAATGGTGAGGCATTACTTAACCTCGAGCAGTGGGGATTTAGGCAACAGGAATGGCTTAGTCATTGTAGGATTGCTTTACGGTGGTGTTGGGGGGGCGGGGCAGGGGAGGGCGGTGGGGGTGGGAACTTAGTACAACATGTGGCAGCCATATGTGTGCATTGGAGCAAGTTAAGTAAATCTGGCCATGATGAGGCCATTCCTGGCCTCCTGGACAGCAACGTGCGCCAGTGCTGTTGCCATCTCCACCTCAGGTTCCTCTTCCTCTTCATCTTCCATCTGCTCCTCCTCCTGCTCGTTGAAGAGGCTATGTGCTCTGTGCCTTGCTCCTCCTGCAGCTCCAATCCTCACTGCTGTGCTATGTTGTGCAGTGCACAGCAAATGACGATGATTCTGGAGACCCTAGCTGGTGTGTACTCAAGGGCTCCTCCAGATCTGTCAAGGCATCTGAAGTGCATCTTCAGCATGCCTATTGCTTTCTCTATGACACATGTGGTGAACATGTGGCTCTCATTATAATGTTCTTCGACCTCATTATTTGGCCTCCTCAAGGGTGTCATCAGCCACATCTTCAGTGGATAGCCCTGGTCTACATCAGCCATTCAGTAAGTCTATTTGGAGATGCAAAGAGCTGTTTGAGGGTGGACTGGTGCAGTACAAAGAAGTCATGACAGCTGCCAAGGAATCTGGTGATTTTTTTTATGGTTGCAGATGAGCTGCACATTGAGGGAGTGGGAGCCCTTGTGGTTCACAAACACTCCTGGGTGATGATGGGGTGCCTTCATGACCACATGTGTGCAGTTGATGATGCCCTGCACCTGTGGGAAGCCAGCCAGAGCCACAAAGCCAAGCGCCCGCTCAGTCACACTGGCTTCATCAGTGGCAAAGTTAAAATAATTGACTGACTTGTCAAACATGGCATCGGTGACCTGGGTGATGCATCTGTGGGCGACTGACTGTGAGATCCCAAAAATGTCTGCTGCAGATCCCTGGAAGGAGCCTGAGGCGAACAAGTTGAGGGCGGTGGTGACTTTGAAAGCCACTGGTAAGGCATGTCCACTAGGTCCTCTGGGCAGCATGTCTTGTTCCAGCAAGCTACAAATGTCTGCGATGACCTGGCACAAAAGCCTGAGCCTCCTGAAGCACTGCTGTTCTGTTATGTCCAGGAAGCTCATCCTTTGCCTGTATACCCTGTGTTGGGAGTATCCCCTCTGGCGCAGTAGGCCTGTGCTGATCCCCTCTCTCCCTGTGCAGCATCAGTTCGTTAAGGACAAGGCTGGTTTTGTGGCTGCTGCTGGTGTGGCTGGTGCTGTTGGTGCTGAGGCTCATCTTGGTCTGATTCTGAGGTCCTTGTACACCAGTCACTGAAATCAAATATGCAGGTGCAGCAAGCAGTTAGGAAGGCAAATGGTATGTTGGCCTTCATTGCAAGAGGATTTGAGTACAGGAGCAAGGATGTCTCACTACAGTTGTACAGGGCCTTGGTGAGACCACACCTGGAGTACTGTGTGCAGTTTTGGTCTCCTTACCTAAGAAAGGATATACTTGCCATAGAGGGAGTGCAGCGAAGGTTCACCAGACTGATTCCTGGGATGGCAGGACTGTCACATGAGGAGAGATTGGTTCAACTGGGTCTGTATTCACTAGAGTTTAGAAGAATGAGAGGGGATCTCATTGAAACATCTAAAATTCTGACAGGGCTAGACAGACTGGATGCAGGGAGGGTGTTTCCCCTGGCTGGGGGGTCTAGAACGAGGGATCACAGTCTCAGTATACGGGGTAGGACATTTAGGACTGAGATGAGGAGAAATTTCACAGGTGGCGAACCTGTGGAATTCTCTACCACAGAAGGCTGTGGAGGCCAAGTCACTGAATATATTTAAGAAGTAGATAGATTTCTAGACACAAAAGACATCAAGGGGTATGGGGGGGAGAGCGGGAATATGGAATTGAGATAGAGGATCAGCCATGATCATATTGAATGGCGGAGCAGGCTCAAAGGGCCAAATGGCCTACTCCTGCTCCTATTTTTCTATGTTTCTATGTTTCTAAGGTGAGAGAGTATAAGCGGCACCCATGCTGATGTAGTAGATGGCAGGTAAAGTGGAGATCAGAGGGCCAATCCCTCAATGTTGTAATAGTGAGTAGCAATGTGGTGAGAGTGGCTTCCGAGGTTGCAGAAATGACCTGCAAACTGCTGACAGCTAAATCTCTGCACAAAATGGAGTCAGCAAGATCCTTTCCATTAGCCAAATAATCAGGTGTAATGTGGGAGTATTTATGTATTTTTCCCAGCTCTCAATTAATGCACTCGCACAATGGCCACCGAGCACCGCCTCCCCTTCACAGGCGAGGTTCCCGAGGTGCGTGAATCCCATGCTCCTGAAGTTAAAGCCAAAAGCTGGTGTATAAAACCCTCTTAAGGGTCTCTCAGCAAATAGTTAATTACTTGAATGAGTTCGCCCGCCCGCCCCTCCCGATTGGGTCTGTGGCAAGCTGAGAAACGCATCCAAGTTAAATGCGGAAGTCGGCGGATGACGACGGGTTCCCGACGCACAGGAAATTCTGCTGATTTTTACTGCCAACCCGCCCCCAAACTCACAAGTTCGGCAATGGGAAAATTCCGGCCAAAGAGCCTGCAAAGGGATATAGACAGGTTAAGTGAATGGGCAACAAGATGGCAGGTGGACTATAATGTGGGAACATGTGAGGTTATTCACTTTAGTAGGAAGAATAGAAAACAGAATATTTTTTAAATGTTGAGAAACTATTAAATGTTGGTGTTCAGAGGGATTTGTGTGTCCTTGTGCATGAAACACAGAAATTTAACATGCAGGTACAAAAAGGAATTAAGAAGGCAAATGGTATGTTGGCCTTTATTGCAAGGGCGTTGGAGTACAAGAGTAAGGAAGTCTTGCTGCAATTGTGCAAGGTTTTGGTGAGACCACACCTGGAGTACTGTGTCTGTACTTAGGGAAGGGTATACTTGCCTTAGAGGGGGTGCAACAAAGGTTCACTAGATTTATTCCAGGGATGAGAGCGTTGTCTATGAGGAGAGATTGAGTAGAATAGTTCGATACTCTCTGGAGTTTAGAAGGATGAGAGGTGATCTCATTGAAACATACAGGGGGAGAAATTCGGTGCCACCGATTAACGCCTAAAGAGGCCGAGAAGTGGGGCGCTAGCCAATTTCCGGGCGGGCACAGGGCGCCTAGCGCCTCGCCCCATATTGAGCATGCATTTAGCGCCGGCGCTAAATCTTAGCGCCCGCTCATGGGCGCAGGCTGATTATGACGTCATTTGAGTGTGCAACGCCTTTTGGGTGCCCCGGACCGGAAATTCAGTGGCGCCCCCCTCTGTAGCACCTGGCACTAATAGTGACAGCTTACCTGGGCCTTACCAAGTTGCTCTCGGGTTGGAGGAGCGTTATTTAAAGGGGACTGGTGTGTTTTAAAAGCGGCAGCCATTTTTGGAGCACAACTTCCTCGAGAGCTACAAAGAGTTGCTGAGCTGCACACTGAGAGCCATTTGACCACTGAGCCAGTGCAGGCAGATGATCTTCAGCCTTCTGACCATCACCTTGCTGTTGGTGAGCCTTGACAACGGGGAACCTTCCTGTGGGCACTTATTATGGGGGCTGCATTGGAGGGGAACGTCCTGCTGCTGAATCATCTGCAAAGGGCACTGAGACGCTGGGAGAGGGGGGCGGGCATGGCCAGATGGAGGAGGGCCAGCAGACATCGCCACAGCAGACCTTACGCTGGCAAGGTTTTCCGACAGCAGTTTTCCTACATGAACATGCCGGAGGAGCAGTGCGTCAGAAGGCTGCGATTTAGAAAGGAGGTGGTGACTGAGCTGTGCCAGCTGCTTCAGCCAGATCTGCATCCTCAGATAAGGTGCAGGACATCTCTGTCGGTGGCTGAGAAGATGCCTGCTGGCCTGAACTTCTACGCGAGCAGCTCTTCTCAGGCTGCGCGTCAGAGGCTGATCAGAAGTAGCTTCTAGGCCCCTCTCACGGAATGCTTGCTGCCATTCCAAGACCAGGAATGGAACCGGTCTGATACCCCAAGCCTGTGAAGGGCAAGATGCATGTAAATAGCAGGCATGGCCATTGTAAATGAAGAAAGTGTTTCGTTACACAAAATGTGGTTCCTTCAAACATGAGAAAGCTATGGCTACAGAAAGCAAAACTAATACACTGACACATAACTGCCTCTCACACCCGGGAGACTGTCCAAAACATAAATCACATTCCGACCATCTTCCTTGGCCTTGATTCAACTGTGCCAACCAAAGCATCCAATGCCCCATCAGTGAGGCGTTCCGCCCTCTGCCTCACCCTTTCCATGTCTTGCTAGGCTGGTGCGCCACAGGTAGGCTCCCACCGCTTTGAAGGCCTACAAGGCAGTGAGTGTGTCTGGTGATGCCAATTGACCTGCCCCTTTAAGAGCTGGCCGGCGCCAGTGTGTCTCAGGGAAAGTGATTATTGACAGCACCCTCGCTGCGCCCCGCCGCCGCGAAATTGGGCTGCGCCGCCGGGTTAGCGCCTTAAGAGTAGCGTGCAGCACCTGATTTAGCGCCGCAATCACCTTTAGGGGTGCTGCAACCCAATATCGCGCTAGGTGGCGCTAAATTGCGCCTGGCGCTAAACTTTGCGCATCGCCAGGACTAACGCCCCAAACGCGGCTATACCGAATTTCTAGGCCATAAGGTTCTGAGAGGGCATGACAGGGTAGATGCTGAGAGGCTGTTTCCCCTGGCTGCAGAGTCTAGAACCAGGGGTCATAGTCTCAGGATAAGGGGTCGGCCATTTAGGACTGAGATGAGGAAACATTTCTTCACTCAGAGGTTTGTGAATCTTTGGAATTCTCTACCCCAGAGGGATGTGAATGCTCAGTCTTTGAGTATATTCAAGACTGAGATAGATAAATTTTTGGACTCTAGGGGAACCAAGGGATATGGGGATCGGGCGGGAAAGTGGAGTTGAGGTCGATGATCAGCCATGATCTTATTGAATGGTGGAGCAGGCTCGAGGGACCGTATGGCCTATTTCTGCTCCTATTTCTTATGTTCCTAAGATACTATAGATAAAAGAACAGAACAGCATGAGAGAAATCATGAGTGGGGACTTGGGCCACTGGGAAATGCTAATTTGGAAACATCATAAGATTTCTTTAATGTCAGACTAGAGCCTGGAGTTGTGCCCTGTGGGGAACATGGTTCTGAAAATCTGTAGCTGTTCCAAATGGCCTTGTGAGGCGGACAGAGATTCCAGGGAAGGGTGGGACACTGTGAAGACATTGGACTCTGAAGGGGTAGGACCTCTTTGAAGCAGTTGGACTCTGAAAGGGTTGGGGCCTCTGGGAAAGGGTGATTCCTCTGATGGGGTGAGGCCTCTGGGAAGATGTGGTGCCTCTGATGGGGTGAGGCCTCTGGGAAGATGTGGTGCCTCTGACGAGGTGGGGTCACTGAGAAGATGTGGTGCCTCTGATGGGGTGACGCCTCTGGGAAGATGTGGTGCCTCTGACGAGGTGGGGCCACTGAGAAGATGTGGTGCCTCTGATGGGGTGAGGCCTCTGGGAAGATGTGGTGCCTCTGATGGGGTGAGGCCACTTTGAAAGGGTGGGGCCAGAGCAGTGACTCCTTAAGTTGGAAGATACCCCTCCTAGGCCGTGAGTTGGGGCCCAGCATATGATCAGCCTAGATATGCCTTGTCCCACCTGGCATAGCTGGCCAAAAGGGGTGGAGGTGGGCCCCATCTGGGTGCCCAGACTGGAGTGGCACCTGAACCCCCAAAAATAAGGGGCCCAGAAATCTATCTGGGATGGAAATTAAGCGGCCCCCTATGTAAAGGGGATGTTTTGGGGCACCCAGATTGCTGTTCCCCATGGGGGTGAGAACCCAACACCCCTCCCCCCCCAGGCTGGTCAGTGACTGCCGGGGTCCTCACTGTCGGCTGATGCACCCTGACAACATGGAAGGTCTCTGTTTCTCCTGGACCCACCCCTGAATCTTACAATCTCCTGTGGGATCAACAGTGATGGTCACAAGTGGTAGCATCTCAACACGGGAAAGCACACCGACCTGTGCCCCCCCCCCACCCCCCCGCCCCTCACACCAGGGGGTTATCAGGGCCCATAAATCCAGCCATGCATACAATCTGGGTTAATTATCTCTGTGCACTGGTTAACATATCGAGGTTGAATTCCAGCCTGTGCTATTTTAGTAGTGTCATTAACTATATATTTTAGTGATTCTGTTGAAATAGTGCAGACAGGAATATAATATATTAAAAATAGTGCACAGAGGAAATTAAAGCAGAGGGAATGCTGAAAGGGGAGGGGAAGATGTGTTTGCTGGTGGCATCACGCTGGAGGTGGCGGAAATGGTGGAGGATGAGCCATTGAATGTAGAGGCTGGTGGGGTGGAAGGTGAAGACAAGAGGAACCCTATCGTGGTTCTGGGAGGGAGGGGAAGTGGTGCGAGCAGAAGTGCAGGAAATGGGGCGGGCACAGTCGAGGGCCCTGTCAATCACGGTGGAGAGGAATGCTCGGTTGATGAAAAAGGAAGACATATCGGAAGCACTGGTATGGAAAGTGACATCATCAGAACAGATATGACGGAGACGGAGAAACTGGGAGAATGGATGGATTACATAAAGCGGGATGGAAAGAAATATAATCCAGGTAGCTGTGGGTGTCAGTGGGCTTATAGTAGATATTGGTCAACAGCCTATCCCCAGAAATGAAGATAGAGAAGTTGAGGTAGGGAAAGCAAGAGTCGGAGACGGACCATGTGAAGGCGATGGAAGGGTGGAAATTGGAAGCAAAGTTAATGAAATTTCCCAGTTCGAGAGGAGAGCAGGAAACGGCACTGATACAGTCATCAATGTACCAGAAAAAGAGGTGAGGGAAGGGGACCCGAGTAGGACTGGAACAAAGAATGCTCCACATATCCCATATGGGTTCCCATAGCAACACCTTTTATTTGGAGGAAGTGAGTGGAGTCAAAGGAGAAGTTGTTCAATGTACTAACACGTTCAGCTAGGGTGGTGGTGGATGGGGACTGATTGGGCCTTTGTTCAAGGAAGAAGTGCAGGGCCCTCAGGCTTTCCTGGTGGAGGATGGAGGTGTAGAGGGACCAAGTCTATTGTTTATTTAAAACTTTATTCAGTGCAAGCCTGAGTACACTTTGAAGTAAAGCAACGTGATCATGTTAATGACGTCATCAAAGCAAAACGGAATTGTTTGTGCCTGCACAGGATAAAAAGCAACAAGAAGTTTTTTTACAGTGAGCCAGAAAAAATTGGACAGGAGTTCACCTACTTCCTGGTGGCCAGCTCAGGACAACGTCGGAAGATCAGGTGTTTCATACATGCCACAGAAAGGGTGCAGAGGGCTCCGAGAATGATTCCAAGAATAAAGAGGATAGGCGATGAGGAAAGATTAGAAAAACAAGCTCTGCGATCACTGAGGTACATAAGGCATTAGGTGCTACAGATAGAACATTATTTCAAGGCAAATAAGATCAGATGGACAAAAAGACAAATGTAAGTTAGTGAAAAATGAATTTAAAACCCACATTAGAAAAAAAATCAATACTAAAAGAGTGACAGATACAAAGTGAGGAAACAGAATCACAAAGACATTGGGAGAATATCAAATTTAGCTGGACTCCAAGGTTGGATGAGGTGACCCTTTTCTCAACCTTGACTTTTCTTGTGATAAATTAAATTATAGAGCTCATTTTGTGCTCCCAAGATGTGCATCACAGGATATTGTGAGCACAAAGCCTGTAATTGCCTGTCCGTTAATTATAACACGTAGCACCTCACAGGCTGTGTGTCTGGAACTTTCCACATTCCTGAGAGTGGCACTTCTCACTGGAAGTGCGAGCATGGGGAATCGATCTTTATAAGTATTACATTTTATCGGTTTACTCACAAAACTATAGGGGTAGATTTTCTTCCAATTACTAATCTTTGTTAAAAGAAAAGTCAGTGTGAGTGTAAAGCAGGTGTTCCAGAAACATTAATGAATGGAGAAAAATATACCTTGATATTCTGCCAAGCGATCGGAGACACGTGTTACTTTGCGGTCAATGAATTCGCAGTACACCTTGGAGAGTTGCAAACCTTTATCTCAATGCAATCTATTCTGAGTGGGATTATCTCTCTTTTCCCTGCAGTCATACTGTATAATCTTCTAGAGAAGCGAACAATATATTACTCTTTTCACTAAACAATGGAAACTTCTTTGTTGGAGCATTTCCAACATTACATTAACAAGTTATTCCCAAAGAGTAAGTCGCGTTAGAAATAATGCTTTGGGTGCCACAGCGAACATGACTTCTAGAATTTTCTTCCAAAACCACTCCAGCTTGCTACCTCTTGCCCTTCCTTCAAAAGCCTTAAAAAAAATCTCTGATTACACCTTTGGTTCCTCTCCCACTTTCACTCCCTGCTCAATTCTGGCCCCTACTCCTCGTAATTTATTGCAGAGCCATCCTCCTAAATAGACGATGGATCATCAGAGCTTGTTTCTACCCAGTGCAGCATGGGTCTTGCAGAGGAGCCAGCTGTCTGGGCCTTGCTCTTTGCTGAAGGGACAGTGAGTGCAGAGGCTTCCACCTCACTAAGACACTGGCCTGTGGCATCTCCCAGAACCAGACCTGCATCCAAGTTTCTACACCACTGAGTCATTCCAGACACCAACAGGGGACTTCAGACAGGTTACACAGGAACCTAGGAAGAGGAGTATGCCATTCAGCCCTTCGAGCTTGTTCCACCTATCAGTTAGATAGTGGTTGATCTGTATCTTCACTCCATTTACTCGCCTTGGTTCCATATCCTTTAATACCCTCGCCTAACAAAAATCTATCAATCTCTGTTTTGAAATTTTTAACTGACCCCCAGCCTCGACAGCTTTTTAGGGGAGAGCATTCTACATTTCCACTACCCTTAGTGTGAGGAAGTGCTTCTTAAACTCACCCCTGAATGGCCCAGCTCTAATTTTAAGGTTATGCCCCTTTGTTCCGGACTCCCCCACCAGAGGAAGTAGCTTCTCTCTATCTAACCTATCAAATCCTTTAATAATCTTAAACACTTCAATTAGATCACCCCTTAATCTTCTATACTCAAGGGAATACAAGCCTAGTCTATGCAACCTGTCCTCATAATTTTATCCACTTTAACCCCGGTATCATACTAGTTAGTTAGTCCGCAGTGCACTGTTGAATCACAGAACTAACTGCTGCTCTGTTTCATCGTCCATAAAGTTCAGCACTAGATGGAGCAAATGGTGGAGAGGCATATCCAATTTTACCAGTCATGTACCCTTCTGTGACTAGAAGGCGCCATTAATTGCATTTGCGTCAACACGCTCATGCACCTGTAGGCATTGTCCCCCCATTTACTAACAGAAAGATTTGCAGGTTCATTAAAGCCCAGATGCCACACAGCCACCAACAAACAATGTGTGCGGGTTAATGCTCATTTTCCAGGAATTGCTCACAGCACAATGATCTTGATTTCCAACTGCTTGAAAGTGAAAAGGGTTTATCTGACTGTGCACATTTGGCAGGTAGAAAGGAAAAACGAAGGCTGAGGGGTGACCTAATAGAGGTCTTTAATATTATGAAAAAATTTGATAGTGTGGATAAAGAGAAAATGATTTCACTTGTGGGGAAGAGCATAACTAGAGGCCATCAATATAAGATAGTCACCAAGAAATTCAATAGGGCATTCAGAAGAAACGTCTTTACCCAAAGAGTGGTGAGAATGTGGAACTCGCTACCACAGGGAGTGGTTGAAGCGAAAAGTATAGATGGGTTTAAGGGGAGGCTAGACAAGCATATGAGGAAGAAGGGAATAGAGGGTTATGCTGATAGATTTAGATGAGGAAAGACAGGAGGAGGCTCGAGTGGAGCATAAACACCGGCATGGACTGATTCTGTGCCGTATATCCTATGTAATCCTCTGTAAATAAGCAGAGCACATCTTTTGGAGTTTAAACCAATGATTATGATATTTGGACCACACCAGGGTTACCTCACAATACAACTCAAAGCCAATCGACAAGAGGAATTTTCACTTGTTGAATACGGTACAATTGAAACGGGCTTGGAAAAGGAATGCTGTAACAAGCCAGGCTCCTGAAATGGAATAGAAGTGTCAAGCTTCCATCGGGCCCTTACATGGCAGAATTCAAAATGCTGCAAATACCTCTTGCATTAACGTGACCTGCTGTTCTCTATTATATGATTTTAAATCGATGAAACTCAAAATCATTGCACAAACCAGGGGTGCTGTCATCTACACAAACCTCAACAACCTCCCAGCCTAATACAACATCATCCCAGCCTAATACAACAACAACTTGCATTCATATAGCACCTTTAACAGGAGTTTTATCAAACAAAATTTGACACTGAACCACATACGGAGAGATTAGGTGACCAAAGCTTGATCAAATAGGTAGATTTTAAGTAGCGTCTTAAAGGAGGAGGGAGAGGTAGAGAGGCGGAGAGGTTTAGGGAGGGAATTCCAGAGCTTAGGGCGTAGGCAGCTGAAGGCAGGGCCGCCAATGGTGGAGTGATGGAAATCGGGGATGCACAATAATCCAGAATTATGACCATAAAGAGGATATATGAGGGTACTTCCGATGTAATGCTCCCAGTTCTGAGGAAAACACTTCCCTGTTAATGAGTTGAAATAAGGGAGAAAACATCAGTTCTCACTTAACGCACTCTCAGTGCACTGAGGAAATCCAGCTAGAACGTTCTAAAAGGGAAAATGTGTATTTATATCATACTTTACCATGGCTCCACAAAAACCCAAAGTGCTTCAGAGGTAAGAATGAAGTGCAAATACGACAGCCATTTTGTGCACAGCAAAATACCGCAAACAGCAATGAAACGATTAAGCATTTAATCTGTGGCGTTGGTTGAGGAAGAAATGTTGGTCAGAACATCGGGAGATCTTGCTTTTCTTCCAAAAGTGCCACAAGATCTTTAAGTTCCACCTGAACCACTGGAATAGCGGGCAGTGCCTGCATGACGTTTGGGGGCAATTTTATGAGTCAGTGCATCCAGCAAGTGAGGCTCCCTCTGGGCATGCGAATTGATAAAATTAACCGCTGTGTCTGAGCAGGGAGAATACAACGGACCGAGCCAAACTGACTCATTGACATGGTGTAACGGTCATGATTGGCAGCAATGTACCTTGTAAATACACAAGAGCTATAGTGATCAATTTATCCCTAAAAACAGACTTGCTTTAGTTGATGAGTAGGGCAGAAAACTTTTTCATTGTACTCATCACCTAAAACTCTAAAAAATACAAACAACGTTTCATACAGAAGGTCACAGTACTCTGTCATGTAAATGAAATTCTGACTGTTACCAAGTTAATTTGTTAATCCATTAATGGATTGATTGCACTTCTGAGTAAATAACCTTAATCTAGTGTATTTGTATTAACCAATAATTTTCTTTTGTAATGCATTGACATTGACTGCTGCCTGAGCAAATCTTTAATATAATTTACATTTTATAAATGTCATGAGTACCAACCCAAAACCATTTTTATGTGAGGTCAGAGCACCAAAAGCATATATACCAACCACTTCTCTCAGCCCATCTACATTAAACACACTGGAGTGGGGCCTTACAATTGTTTCCACAATATAGCACCCAGCTTTTATTTCAGAAACTCAGTACCTTGCATTGGTGTTAGCTGTGGCTCAGACGTAGCACTCTTGCCTCTGCATCAAAAGGTCATGGGTTTAAGCCCGACTTGAGCAGAAAATCAAAAATGACACTTCCAGTACAGTACTGAGGGAGTGCTGCACTGTCGGACGTGCCGTCTTTCGGATGAGACATTAAACTAAGGCTCCATCTGCCCTCTCAGGTGGACATAAAAGATCCCATGGCACTATTCAAAGAAGAACACTAGCAGGTCCTGGCCAATATTTATCCCCCAACCAACATCACAGAAACAGATTATTTGGTTATTATCACATTGCTGTTTGTGGGACCTTGCAGTTCACAAATTTGGCTGCTACATTACAACAGTGACTACACTTCAAAAGTACTTAATTGTCTGTAAAGCACTTTGGACTTCTGGAGGTCATGAAAGGCACTATTTAACTGCAAGTTACTTTTTTTCTTTTATAGAGTTTGGTTTCGAAATTAAAGTCAAATGGGATTCATTTCAACACGTGGAAAGAAAGAAAGACATGCATTTATATAGCGCCTTTCACAACCACCGGGCATCTCAAAGTACTTTACAGCCAATGAAGTACCTTTGGAGTGGAGTCACTGTTGTAATGCAGGAAACGCGGCAGCCAATTTGTGCACAGCAAGCTCCCACAAACAGCAGTGACCAGATAATCTGCTTTGGTTATGTTGGTTGAGGGATAAATATTGTCCCAGGACACCAGGGAGAACTCCCTTGCTCTTCTTCAAAATAATGCCATGGGATCTTTTACGCCCACCAGAGAGAGCAGATGAGGTCTTGGTTTAATGTCTCATTTGAAAGACGGCAACTCCGACAGTGCAGCACTCCCGCAGCACTGCACTGGAGTGTCAGCTTAGATTTTTATGCTTAAGTCCCATGGAGTGAGAGTGAACCCACGGCTTTCTGACTCAGAGGCGAGAGTACTACCCACTGACAGACACAGAAAGCAGCCATCAAATGTTAATGTCCTGTGGATAGAAATAACCTCCCTAAAATATCCAGATGCAATTATTAGAGTTAATGGCAAGTGGGCTCCACTGTAACAGAAACATATCAAGGTGAACCTATCCTGCAGAGAACAGAAAACACACAGAGCACATGTATTATTCAAATCCTAATTGTGGTGGGAGGCCACTGCAGTCAACTATTGATCAGCGGGGCAAAGAAAATATGAGATAAGAAACTGAAGCCTCAGAACATTATTGCACATTCGAGGCTACTTCTGTACCTTAAGCAGCAATAATTTATTTAATCTGTCGGAGCTGCCAACCATGATGCTGAATCAATCCTTATTTACACTCTGATTTCCGCCCCCCCCCCCTCACTGGATCTGATATAAGGGCCAGTCTCTAACAATCAGGGTGATAGACATGTAAGGTTGGAGTCAGGAATGGGATGTTACCCCCTAGTGCTAGGGTAAAGGATATCAAGGAGTGATCAGATGGACTATTGGAAGATTGAATGAATAGCCAGTGGTTGGAATTCACACAGCAATGAACATAGTTGGGATGATGGAGAAAAAGGTCCTGCACTGAGAATATGATGAGTTGGAGAGAAAGCTAAAAAGCAAGACCCCAAGACTAATATTCTTGGCAAAACTACCTGTCACATGTTTCGAGCCAAACAGGAAGAGGAAGTAATGGCAGCAGAATGCATGATTGGAGGAATGGTGTAGGAGGGAGGTTTTTTTTGGGTAGAATTCCCAAAGTGGCTAACAAACTTCCCCAGACACACCATCCTAATGTTGGGAGGAAGGGTGGGGGGCTGGGGTTTGTGGAAATGGAAGATTCTCCTCTCCCGCACCACCCCCCTCCACAAATAATTTTGCTAACTTTTGTAAATGGAGGCAGAATACTGGCAGAACTAGTTTCCAGCACAAATTCCACTCCTTCTCGGGAGATTCTGCCTGAGTTGGGCCCTGAACCAACCAAAATTTCAGAATTGGCTTCATAGACCAGGAAGGTCCAACATTTTCTCCCTGCTATTCCATAGATTACTTAGTGTCAGCCAGAGTAACAAGAGGGGGCATTGCAAGTGTCTGCACCTCCCTTGTTCCTGATTGTTGTCTAGTGAACCTTACTGGAAAGTGGACCTCAACTGAAGACTAGATCAGGCTTGGCTGTGATATTGTGAGACCCATCAAAGATTTCAGTCCTTGTTCCTCTACATTATAGTCAAAGAACCTATCAATAATCACCGTCAAAAGTCACATGGATAATGACCAATTGGGTGAGATACTGAAAGGCAACTGCTCCCCACAGAATCCCAGCCCAGGATAAGAATCAGTGCAGAGCAGGGCAGTGAATCATATCATATAGAATCACAGAATCTTACAGCACCGAAGGAGGGAACGGTAGTGTAGTGGTAATGTCACTGGGTTAGTAATCCAGTAGGCCTGGACTAATGATCCAGTAAGCCGTGAGTACAATTCCCACCACGGCAGCTGGGGAATTTAAATTCAGTTAATTAAAATAAATTTGGAATAATTGCTAGTATCAGTAATGGTAGCCATGAAACTATTGGATTGTTGTAAAAACCCATCTGGTTCACTAAAGTCCTTTAAGGAAGGAAATCTGTTGTTCTTATCTGGTCTGGCCTATATGTGACTCCAGACCCACAGCAATGTGGTTGACTATTAAATGCCCTCTGAAATGGCCTAGCAAGGTGTTCAGTTAAAACAAACTGCTATGAAAAAAATGAAACCTTGACACTGGCTATGGACACAGCAACAGCACAACCAGCCCAGTCGACCCTTCAAAGTTCTCCTCACCAACATCTGGGGATTTGTGCCAAAATTGGGAGAGCTATCCCACAGGCTAGTCAAGCAACAGCCTCACAGAGTCATACTTTACAGCCAGAGTCCCAAACTCCTCTATTAGTGGTATACAGTCGGGAAGGAGTGACCCTGGGAGTCCTCAATATTGACTCTGGACCCCATGAAGTCTTCAGGCCAAGCATGGGCAAGGAAACCACCTACCGCCCTCAGCTGATGCTCCTCCATGTTGAACATCACTTGGAAGAAGCACTGAGGGTAGCAAGGGCACAAAGTGTGCTCTGGGTGCGGGGCTTCAAAGTCCATCACCAAGAGTGACTCGGTAGCTCCACTACTGGCTGAGTCCTGAAGGACATAACTGCCAGTCTAGGCCTGCGACAGGTGGTGAGAGAACCAACACGAGGGGAAAAACCTACTTATCCTCACCAATCTACCTGTCGCAGATGCATCTGTCCATGACAGTATTGGTAGCTGTGACCACCGCACAGCCATTGTGGAGACGAAGTCCCATCTTCACACTGAGGACACCCTCCATCATGTTGTGTGGCACTACCACCGTGCTAAATGGGATAGATTCAGAACAGATCTAGCAGCTCAAAACTAGGCATTCATGAGGCTCTGTGGGGCAGCAGCAGAATTGTATTCCACCACAATCTGCAACCTCATGCATATCCCTCAGTCTACCACTACCATCAAGCCAGGGAACCAACCCTGGTTCAATAAGGAGTGTCGAAGAGCATGCCAGGAGCAGCACCAGGCGTACCTAAAAATGAGGTGCCAACCTGGAGAAGCTGCAACATAGGACTACATGTATGCTCAGAAGCAGCATGCTATAGAGAGGGCAAAGTGATCCCACAATCAACGGATCAGATCAAAGCTGTGCAGTCCTGCCACATCCAGTCGTGAATGGTGGTGGACCATTAAACAACTAACGGGAAGAGGAGGCTCCATGAATATCCCCATCCTGAATGATGGTGGAGCCCAGTACGTGAGTGCAAAAGACAAGGCTGAAGCATTTGCAACCATCTTCAGCCAGAAGTGATGGGTGGATGATTCATATTGGCCTCCTCCTGAGGTCCCCACCATCACAGAATCCAGTCTTCAGCCAATTTGGTTCACTCCTCATGATATTAAGAAGCGGCTGAGCGCACTGGATACAGCAAAGGCTATGGGCCCTGACAACATCCCAGCTATCGTGCTGAAGACTTGTGCTCCACAACTAGCCGCGCTTCTAGCCAAGCTGTTCCAGTACAGCTACAACACTGGCATCTATCCAACAATGTGGAAAACTGCCCAGGTATGTCCTGTCCACAAAAAGCAGGACAAATCCAACCCGGCCAAATCAGTGTACTCTCAATCATCAGCAAAGTGACAGAAGGTGTCATTGACAGTGCTATCAAGCGGCACTTACTCACCAATAACCTGCTCATGGATGCCCAGTTTGGGTTCCGCCAAGATCACTCGGCTCCCGACTTCATTACAGCCTCGGTCCAAACATGGACAAAGGAGCTGAATTCCAGAGGTGAGGTGAGAGTGACTGCCCTTGACATCAAGGCAGCACTTGACCAAGTCTGGCATCAAGGAGCCCTAGTAAAACTGAAGTCAATGGGAAGCGGGAGGAAAACGTTCCACTGGTTGGAGTCATACCTAGCACAAAGGAAGATGGTTGTGGTGGTTAAAGGTCAATCATCACGGCAGGAGTTCCTCAGGGCAGTGTCCTAGGCCCAACCATCTTCAGCTGCTTCATCAATAACCTTCCCTCCAGCATAACGTCAGAAATGGGGATGTTCGCTGATGACTGCACTGTGTTCAGTGCCATTCACAACTCCTCAGATAATGAAGCAGTCTGTGCCCGCATGCAACAAGACCTGGACGACGTTCAGGCTTGGGCTGATAAGTGGCAGGTAACATTCACGCCACAGAAGTGCCAGGCAATGACTATCTCCAACAAGCGAGAGTCTAACCACCTCCACTTGACATTCAACGGTATTACCATTGCCGATCCCCCACCATCAACATCCTGGGGGTCACCATTGACCAGAAACGTAACTGGACCAGCCACATAAATGCTGTGGCAACAAGAGCCGGTCAGAGGGTAGGTATTCTGCAGTGAGTGTCTCACCTCCTGACTCCCCAAAGCCTTCCCACCATCTACAAGGCACAAGTAAGGAGTGTAATGGAATACTCTCCACTTACCTGGATGAGTGCAGCTGCAACAACACTCAAGAAGCTCGACACCATCCAGGACAAAGCAGCCTGCTTGATTGGCACCCCATCCACCACTTTAAACATTCACTCCCTCCACCACCGGCGTACCGTGGCTGCAGTGTGTACCATCTACAAGATGTACTGCAACAACTCGCCAAGGTTTCTTCAGCAGCACCTCCCAAACCCGCAATCTCTTCCACCTAGAAGGACAAGGGCAGCAGGCGCATGGGAACACCACCACATCCAAGTTCCCCTCCAAGTCACACACCATCCTGACTTAGAAATATATCGCCGATCCTTCATCGTCGCTGGGTCAAAATCCTGGAACTCCCTCCCTAACAGAACTGTGGGAGTAGCTTCACCACACGGTCTGCAGCAGTTCAAGAAGGTGGCTCACCGCCACCTTCTCGAGGGCAATTTGGGATGGGCAATAAATGCTGGCCTTGCCAGCGACGCCCACATCCCATAAAGGAATTAAAAAATATATATCGGCCCAGAAATTCGTGTCGGGGGCTTCCCGTGGGTGCAAGCCCCCGACCTACACTTACCTAGCGTGCCGGCAGTTGAAGCCTGGCCCTGCGTGGATTTCCTGTCAGTGGCCCGGTTCAGCTCCCGGTGCGCTGTGCTTGCGTGACCCAGCGGCGTACTTAGTGCGATGCGTCGGCTGGGATCACGTGAGCACTGGGCAGCCAATCGGAGGATGCAAAAGTTCATTCATGAGTTTGACAGTAAGAACTGTCAAACTCATGAAAACTCCGGGCGCCCAAAACAGTATTTAACTTGAAATAAAAAAAAATTTAAATCACACTATTTAAATGAACTATAAATAACTTTAAATAACTATTTTAAACAATAATTTAAATTTTTGAAAAAAACAATTTTATGAAAAATCGGGGCTAAAAATACACTTACCTTACTGTAAAGTCTTTAAAAATAATAAGCCTGTGGAAAATATTTTCTAATTTCAATTAATAGACCGCTTACCTTTTAAAGTTAAGTCCTTACGTCTGCTTTTTTAAAGTGTAAAAAGTGGAGGCCTTCACGCACGGGCAAACCTGGAAAAAAAAAGGAAGTTCAACGCACACGCGCAGACTCCTGCGCGCACGTGTTCGACCTCTGAACCCCTTGGTTCAGAGGATCGGAAATGCCGGTTTCCCGCGCATGCGCTGTGCATGCAGAAAACCGGCAATTCTATCGGTCCCACGCGTGAGTACACGGTGCTTTCTGGGCCATTATGCCTGTGCCGGCTCTTTGAAAGAGCTATCTGTAGTGTATGTAACTGTTCTACCTTTAAGAGAACTATTGTATGTAACCGTCCACCTTTAAGAGAACTATTTTAGGTGTGGCACTACTTTATCCTGGCTGCTGTATACTGTGATACCGACGGTGACCACACCGGTATATAAGTGCTGTGGCAGAATTTATTGGGCAGATTCGCCCTGACCTTCGAATAGTAAAGTCCTGTTTAAGTTACTCTTGTAGTCTGTGTATTACTTCGCTATACAACCCACAGACTTTACAGTGGCGACGAGTTCGATCTTACCCTGCGGCAACAATACTTCTGAAGAAGTAAACGAGCGTCGAGAAGAGGCACCCGCCCTCGTCGTTTTGCTGAGAGAAAACTCGAGTCAGCAGACCAAGAAAGGAGGAAGATTTCAAACACGAAGTCTTCCATCAGCAACAGGCACGGATTGTCCCTTCTGCCACGGTGGTGAGTGAGCCGATCAACACGAGAAGCAAGTCGGCCACGGTGACTGTGAGTAAAGGGAAAATAGAAACAAATAAACGGAGGATAAGGGCGGTGCACTCGACCACGGTCGAGGGGGAAAGGAGCAGGACAGAAGTCGGGCCCAGAGGCGCTGAGACTGGGGCAGCGTGGAGCAGAAGCCACGGTACAAGCGGGCTGGGGAGCGTCGTGAGACGACTAGACCACGACGGCGAAAAAGGCCGGACAAATACCGCGACCACGAGGCGCTGCGACCGGGATCGTAAGGCGCGGGAAGATATAAACATAAATAAGCCACGGAGAACTCAGCCACAGCCGGGGAGGAAAGCACCAGACTGCGAGAAGCTGGGAGGCGCGATTGGGGTGAAAAAGGCCAGACAGTGACTGAGGCCACGAAGCGCTGCGACCGGATCGTAAGGCGCGGGAAGAGATAAAAATAAATAAACCGCGGAGAACGCAGCCGCAGCCAGTGAGGAAGCACCGGACTGCGAGAGGCTGGGAGGAGCGATTGGGTGAAAAAGGTCGGACAGTGACCGAGGCCACGAAGCGCTGCGACCGGGATCGTAAGGCGCGGGAAGAGATAAAATAAATAAATCGCGGAGAACTCAGCCGCAGCCAGGGAGGGAAGCACCGGACTGCGAGAGGGCTGGGAGGCGCGATTGAGAGCCGCGCGAGCGGGAGAGACAGAGCCCGAGCGAGAGCCACGCGAACGGGAGAGACAGAGCCCGAGAGAGAGCGAGCGAGAGCCGCGCGAGTGGGAGAGACAGAGCCCGAGCGAGGGAGACTGAGCGAGATCCAGCCAGCGGCTGAGACCGTTCGCCGTCAACGGGTTGTACCCAGAGCCGGTTGCCCGGCCGAGAGAAGGGAACGCGCTGAAGCCGAAGCGGAGGCTGCGAACCCCGAAAGCCAGCGGCCGTCACCCGAGGGAAAAGCTTACCCCTCCCGCCAGGGGAAGAAAAGCGGGAACCGCCATCTTGAAAGTGGGCGGGGAAAGAAGAGAAGCGCGGGAAACCGCGGGAAGCCGCCAGTAGGCGGAGAAAAAGACAGAAGCGGGAACCGCCATTTTGAAAGGGGCGGGGAAAGAAGATAAGCGCGGGGAAACCGCCATCTTGAAAAAAAAATTTTTTTTAAAAGAGTTAAAGAAATATTTCGTTGTTGTTTATCAGGGAGGTGAAGATGCCTAAGCGTGGTAACATCAACGATTTCGATTCTGAGGTAGAAGATTGGGCCACGTATGTAGAACGCATTGAGATATATTGTGAGGCCAATAAAATAGAGGATGATGATAAAGCTATAACCTTGCTAAACTCGATGGGGGCGAAGACATACGGGCTATTGAAGCATCTTCTAGCACCAGTTAAACCGGCGGATCAAACCTTCGATAATATTGTTGCTGTTCTGAAGGATCACTTGAACCCCACACCGCTGATGTTGGCGGAACGATTCAAATTTTATGCGAGAACGCAACGGAAAGAGGAAAGCAACGCGGAATACTTGGTCGAACTGCGTAGGCTAGCGAAATACTGCCAGTTTGGAGGAAATCTGACAGAGGCATTGCGAGACAAGTTCGTGTGCGGGTTGTCGAAGGAAGGAACGCAAAAGCGACTGCTCGAAGAGAACGACCTTACACTGGATAGGGCTGTCCTTATTGCAGCATCACACGAAGCCGCAGTGAAAGGAACTGCGGAAATGCAGCTGAAGGCAGCGGTCCTCAGTGTGGATCAAATTACTTCGGGTGCAACGAAATGTTATCGTTGTGGGAAGACAACACACGACCAGAACCAATGCTGGTTTAAAAACCAGGACTGTAGGAAATGTGGCAAACTGGGTCACATAGCCAAAGTATGCCGGTCAGGGAAGAAGACCAACAACTAAAAAAAAAAGCCATCACAGGAAAAGTACAACAAAGTACACAAGGTGGTTGAGAAGAGTTCAGATGAACAGAATTCGGATTCAGACCCAAGCGGCCAGGAACTGGGTAGTCTGAGAATTCATAATGTGAGTAAGGAAGCTGACCTACAAACTATCTGGGTCATGCTAAAAATAGCCGGAGTCCAAGTGAGAATGGAATTGGACACTGGATCAGCCCTATCAGTCATAAATCGAAGGGATTACAACCGGCTATTCTCACATATACCCTTGAGAGATACCAAGTTCGTATTGCAGACATACACGGGGCATAAAGTATACCCCATGGGAAAGATAAGAGTCAAGGTGAGAGACAGGGGCAAAGAACACCCCGGAATGGACTTATACGTACTACCTGAGGGAGGACCACCACTCCTAGGACGGGAGTGGATCAAGAAAATAGACATGGAATGGCACTACCTCAAAGCAATAACGAGTGAGGACTCGAGGCAGACAATCAGCTCAGACTCTGAAACGGATGACGATAAGACCAGCCCAAGCATGAAAGACAAGTCTAAAATGAACTTGCTGACTAAGGTTGGTAGAACGAATGTGGGCCTAAAGGCTTATGCTCCAGAGGAGAACAAAGTTTCAGAACAGAATTCCTCTGAACAACAACAACATAGCTTGACAGAGAATTCTGAGTCTGTTCAAGTTACAGACATATATATTACTGAGGAACATCGAGCTCGAACGCAAACTTATTTCAGATTACAACAGCAATTAGAACAATTGAATTGCCGTCTCGAGCAAGAGATGAAAGCAATGAAAAAGTTCTATGATACCGAATGGGAGAATCTGGAAAGACAACAGAAGCAGCTGGGGAAGAAAAGGGAGCAGGAGCACACAAACCGTCTGCACGAGGAGGCCAAACGAATCAAAGCTGATTCGGCTTCTGAAGGGGCGTGCTCCAATCCGGTGGAACAAGATGTGCCGCAACTGAAGGCGCTGGTTAGCAGGTTGCAGGCAGAAAAAGCTGAGTTGGTCGACATGACTTCCGAGCTCCTACTGAAGTTGGGTGCAGCATCACCGGACGATTCATTTGTGGAAATTCGAATGATGGGGGCTGCGGATGATGGCGAAGTAGAAGCAGCAAAGGAGCCCCAGGACAAGGTTCTAAACAGCCCTGCAGCTAAGAACATAAGAACATAAGAACATAAGAAATAGGAGCAGGAGTAGGCCAATCGGCCCCTCGAGCCTGCTCCACCATTCAATAAGATCATGGCTGATCTGATCCTAACCTCAAATCTTCTATCACTCTGCATCCACCCGAACCCATGTGATCTCCCGGGAGAGGCGAAAAACCAGATAAAGACCCAATGGCCAATTTGGGAGAAAAAAATCTGGGAAATTCCTCTCCGACCCATCTAGGCGATCGAAATTCTTCCAGGAGATCACTCTGTCCCTATATTTTCTACAGTACTTACCTTCTGTAAAGGCAACCTCCACCCCAGCCAGGAACAGGAATAAAACCATCTCCTGAAATCTAACAGAATTAGAACACAGTAGGAGCAGAACAAGGCTACACGGCCCCTGGGCCCGCTCCACTACCCACAGGGCCATGACCATTCCGAACCCAGACTCATGTCCAATTTCCTGCCCGTTCCCCGTAACCCTTTATTCCCTTTACTTCTAGGAAACTATCTATTTCTGTTTTAAATTTATTTAATGATGTAGCTTCCACAGCTTTCTGGGGCAGCAAATTCCACAAACCTACCACCCTCTGAGTGAAGAAGTTTCTCCTCATCTCAGTTTTGAATGAGCTAATGGAAAAGGGATGAGGACAGGAGAGTTAACAGTCAGCCAACTCCTCCAGGGCAAGGTTATAAACAGCCCTGTAGTTAATGGAAAAGGGATGATGGCAGAAGAGTTAACAGTCAACCAACTCATTCATATGCTGAGGGATAAAACTCTAAAATGGGAAAAACTTAAATACGAGCCTCAATCTTCAAAGGGAAGGGAGCTCTCAAAAGTCATTGGAAGAGCTGAGGTGGCAACCCAGACTGAGAAGTCTGCAGCAGAACAGCCCTTGGATGCCAAAAGTACGCTGACGCACGGCAATGTAGAACAACAGAATACTGAAACAGCTACTTCAGTAGAGGGATTGAATAGTCTGATCAATCAATCTCCGAATGAAGTTGAAGTATTGAAATCACAAATGAGGTCATTAGTAAAAGACTTGCAGGAAGCCCAGAAAAAGCGGGATGAATCTGAACGCATGATGAAGTCTCTTCAGGACAGATGTCGGGATTTGGAACAAAAGTCAGCTAACGTCCAGCTGGGTAAGGAGGAAATAGAAGACCCTCTCGCGGGCCTAGCTCAGGATGACACCGAATATTACCATGATCTGTTGAGTGACACTGAATATTACGAGGACCTGGTCTGCCCAGCTTGTGCCGAGAACTCCCAAAGTGCCGAAATCAGGATGAATCACTTAAAGTCTAAGGAACATAGGGAGATGGTGGCGTTACAGCTGGCAGCTGACAATGGAGCCCCGAGAGTCTCCAAGAAGCAAAAAAGGAAAAGACGAAGCAGAAGATGATAACCATCTGAACCATTATTACCTCTACCCGATCACACACGTGGTCCCCCGAACGGAGCCAAATCAGTTGGAAAGTAGGAAAATTTCCCAAGGCAATCCAACTGTTTTTTGTTTGTTTTAAAAAGTCAGCAATGCTGGTTCAGAAGTGATGGAAGTAAAGCTGTTAAGTCTAGGGAAGGACTATGGGATGAGTCCCTCTAGCAAGGTGACCCGACTACACCACAGAGGCGTGGTCCGGACCGAGTCAAGAAGATCAGAGACTGAATCTGTGAACTGTTTCCCGCAGAGACTGAATCTGTGAACTGTTTCCGCAGAGACTACCTCTGTGAACTGTTGTAACATGAAGTTGGGTATGTTATGATGTTATGTTAATGGGGAATAAGTATGTTGTAAGCTAAAAAGGGAGGATTGTAGTGTATGTAACTGTTCTACCTTTAAGAGAACTATTGTATGTAACCGTCCACCTTTAAGAGAACTATTTTAGGTGTGGCACTACTTTATCCTGGCTGCTGTATACTGTAATACCGACGGTGACCACACCGGTATATAAGTGCTGTGGCAGAATTTATTGGGCAGATTCGCCCTGACCTTCGAAAAGTAAAGTCCTGTTTAAGTTACTCTTGTAGTCTGTGTATTACTTCGCTATACAACCCACAGACTTTACACTATCCAATTAGTTCCACTTCCCCCTGCTCTTTCGCTAATAGAATAATAGCATGGAAAGACATTAACAAAATAAACATCTTTTTAGGAATAGGACTAAAGGGTGGTGAGGAACAGTATAGAGAACGTTAAACAATGCGTGAAATCATTTATAAGCTGTTGGGTTTTTGGGAAATGCCACATTCAATGAAGGTAACTGGTTTCATTACAATAAAAATTACGTGTCGAATATTCCATCAATTCTCCATCAGTGACAGTATTGCTTTAAAACCATTCCCAACAACCTGGACCAACATTCCATTAATCGCTCAAAAATTAAACAAGTGTGAACATTCAGTTTTCTCTTGGGTATGAAAGTGGAGAAATATTTTGGAATTAAAAAGTATTTTTTTTAGATTGAAGAGGCCAGGCTTTTAGCAGAACATATGATCTACCAGCTGCTAGAATTAGAGATCAAAGATCTGCCTCATTTTTATGGAAAAGTGCAAATGCAAGAAACCAAGTACAGTATTAACTTTTTCTTAATTAAATTTTATAAAATATTCCTGTTTTCCTTAAGTGAAGAATTAGACACAGCTCAGATCTGCAATTCAGCCAAAAATTTGTTTCCCATCTTTTCAATGTAAGGATGAAGATTATCATCCTCATCAAAAATTGGTGCTAATTCATCTCCCCTTCTTTCTCACTGACCCATTCACCTTTGCTGATGAGCCACAACACTGGTTT
This sequence comes from Somniosus microcephalus, assembly GCF_052327205.1. Lineage (NCBI taxonomy): Eukaryota > Metazoa > Chordata > Chondrichthyes > Squaliformes > Somniosidae > Somniosus > Somniosus microcephalus. Next base: position 288,833,578 of record NC_140991.1, read on the forward strand.
CAGCTCTCTCCCTGTTGATCAACCTTATTCAAAACTTTAGCAGAAACAATGGCCGCGATTTTGGCAGTGCTCAGAGGGTGGGTTCGGATGGCGGGTCAGCTGTTAAATTCGAAATGATTGACGGCGGGGTGGTAACCCGTCGCAAACCCGCCTCCATGTAAGTTTCCAAAGTGTCGGGTCTGCAATTTCAGAACAGACCCAACACCAAGCAGCGGGGGAGGCATTTAAGATAGTCAAATGCTTGTTAAGTACTTGTTAACTACTACTTTGCCAGCCTTTTTCTATTCTCCCACTTTTTTTAAGTCGTTCATAGATCACGTCAGTTAATTAGGTCAGGTTCTCTATGTCTCCCCATTGCTGTGTATAGTTGACAGCTGCAAAAGTGGTATGAAAGATACCATGCTGGTCACAGCTGGTCACTTTCCAATGTCAGAAGCTTGAGCCTTCAGGACTTGGAAAGACACTTTTGAGCTGTATGCAGTTTGGAAGTGTGTGGTGTTAACTCTCCATCCATTGTCACCTCCTTGGAGCAAGCTCTCTCACCATTGACAGATTGCTTCTGTCATCTCAACTTCAGCTGCCATCTATTCCAGCAACATCGGTGCCCTTGAAAAAATCTCACCATGGTCCTCTGAATCCCTCCACGATCAGCCCCAACACCAACACCACCAGGCACACCAACATCACCAACAACAACACCAACCTTCTCCGCAATCACCTGATGCTGCACAGGACACAGTGCATCAGCACTTGACCACATTGCTGCCCGGGAGGCCAGCAATGGCATCACCATGGCCAGATTTACTTCACTTGATGCTGTACACCCTGGCTGCCACATGATGCGCCAGGTTAACACTACCGCACACCAGCACCATAAAGTATTGCTACAATGCCCAAGCCATTCCTTTCACGCTCATCACCATTGCGGGGGATACTGTTATGCCTCACCATTCACTGCAACTCACTAAGATTCTTCCAAAGGTGAGCACAGATCTGTCCAATAAGGCAAAGTTTTGAAAATAAAGATTTCAATATTTGACAACACATTAACAGAAAATGTATGTGAACATTGCATAAGACACCCAAGTGCCTTTCCTTGTGTGTTGTTAGTTTGTATGATTGGAATCAGATGAGGGTGAGTGTGAGGGGTGACTAGTGAGATGGGGAAGTGATAATGTAGATAGAGAGGGATGGGTGGAGGTGCAAGGTGAGTTGGTGTGAGTAAGGATGTGCAGGAGTAGGGTAGGGAAGGCAGAGTGATGGGGATGTGATGAGTGGCACAGCAGGATAAGGTTGAGTGTGGCTTTGCAGTAACGTTTCGTGATCCACTGAGATCATTGAAAGGTTAGTGCCATTGCAGCCTGGTCCTCCTGACGACATCCCTGCTTGTACCCTCCTGTGCAATGTGCAACCAGGCCTCATTGGTGTCCTAGGGAGGTCTCTTCTGCCCACGGGAAGGGAAGAGAGTCTTCCTGCGTGCTGTGACTCCCTCCATAAGCATATGGAGGGAGTCATGGGAGAGCCTGGGTGCAGCTGTGCACCTTTGTGCAGTGCTCGTCAGTGTTTGCAGCACCTCAATGCTGCAGAACACAGACAGCACAATTGTCAAAATGAATATGGCCATGGTCCCTTTAAGGAAACTGGCTGATGACACGTCATCAAATGACGTCATCAGACCCACTTCCTTTTAATTGGCCGAAAACCCTGCAGGGTGGGCTAAACAAGCCCTATTAACAGAAAATCCTTTTGACAGAGTGGCTGCAGCCGGGAGCGGGACCGGAACCCGCCAACCAGCTCTCCTGTCGCGAACCTGCCTCCGCTGGGAAAATCTAGCCCAATATAGCAGAGTAACCAGAGGATTAAGACTTCAAACTGGTCACTTACATTGGTGCCAATCTCCATTCTTTGTTTTTTCTCCTGTTGAGTAAGAATGAATTCCTCAACTGAGCTTTTAAAATTCTCATCCTTGTTTTCAAATCCCTCCATGGCCTCGCCCCTGCCTATCTCTGTAACCTCCTCCAGCCGCACAACCCTCTGAGATTTTAGTGCTCCTCTAATTCTGGCCTCTTGCACACCACCGATTTTCATTGTTCCACCATTGGCGGCCGTGTCTTCAGCTACCTAGACCCTAAGCTCTGGAATTCCCTCCCTAAACCTCTCCACCTCTCTTCCTCTATCACCTCCTTTAAGATGCTCCTTAACCTACCTCTTTAACCAAGCTTTTGGTCACCTGTCCTAATGTGCCTCAGTGTCAAATTTTGTTTGATAATGCTCCTGTGAAGTGCCATGGGATGTTTTACTGCGTTAAACGTGCTATAGAAATGCAAGTGTTTGTTGTTCTTTAGAACATGTTGAAGTTTGAGAAGGGTACATTTTGTCACTCAGAAATATAAACTGAGCACACAACTTTCTTTTTTTTAAATAATTTCCCCATAGAAGAAAGTATTTGCCATCTATTATCAACAATACCAATGCTACATTCAATATTTCAAGGTCTCCTATCGGCGAGTAGATATTTCTGGCTAGCTGAGATGTTGAATTAAATCTGCTATACTTTTGGTTATGTACTTTTCTAGTGAGGTGAATTAGTGAATGTCCCTCTGGATTCAATTGGCATTATATATAACATGCTGCATTATAAGCATTGCAATAAGGTTATGACTGAAACTGGAAAGAGAAATAGAAGAAGGGAGATGGTACCCATGCACTGAATGTCAAATGAAATAGTTGTGGTAAAAGTAATTGTTCTCAGTCTAGATGACCTTTAAGGGGTCTTGTACTCTGCACCTAAGCTATTTTGAGCTTGTACAGTATTCTGGACAAGTATCACTGAAACAAACAGGATTTAAGTCTGAAATACTTGAACCAATCTAACAAGACTTACGTTTAGTTGGCTAGACAGGTCCATACACTCTCTATTGATCTGGAGTTTCCTATTGACAGATTCAGACAGAAAATGAAGGTGGATTAAATGGGCTTGGGTGTATTTGTAATGAATCCCAGTAGAATGAATTGACATGCTTTCCTGATATTTTGAGCTCCTGACATTTGAATAAATGTTTAAGCTGGCCATTTGTAGGGTCTGCTGTTTCTTGGCCTTTAATTTTGGCAGTGAACTTCTATTAGCCAAATGCCAGCTGACTCTGCCAGTAATTGTGCAAGTAAGGGTTTGACTGAGATTGATTTTATTTTTCAGTTGTCGTCAGAAATTTCAAGTCATGTTAGGATTGGTGAGAAGTGTTGGAACAGGTGTTTAACATACTGCTTATAATATGGACGCAGCATATCATAAACACAACTGAGTCAATTCTAATTTGTGCCAACTTTAGTAATTCTGTACATATGTAAGATCCATTAAATGTTTATATACCTCTGCTAGTAAATAAGACACATCTAACAATGTGGTTATTTTACAGGCCTGGTAATGGATTAATAATCGCAGAGATCGTAAGTTCAAATCCCATCATGAATTTGAATTCTGTTGAACTAGAAATAAAAATCTGGTATCAGTAAAAGTAACCATGAAGCTGTCAATAGTTGTAAAAATCCAACTGGTTCACTAATTCCCTTTAGGGAAGGAAACCTGCCATCCTTACCCAGTCTGGCCTATATGTGACTCCAGTCCCACACCATCATGGGTGACTCTGAACTGTCCTAATAAGACACTCAGTTGTATCAAATTACTTTGAAGAAAAAGGCCTACCCACCACCTTCTCAGAGCAATTAGGGAAGGACAATAAATGCTGGTCTTGCCAGCAACAACCACATCCGGAGAATGAATAAAAGCTAGCATTTATCATACGTGTAATTGAAATGGCTACACAGATCCTGAGCGCTGCTTATGACTCAGGGGCCATTTTTTCATCGAAGGCCGGTGAACACTGGCATGTCAAGGACAAAATAATGTGGAATGCTTTTCACAAAATGTTTGTTATTCCAGAGATAGGGGTCTAGTAAGTTTTTTTTTACATGACATTTGTTTTGTACCTTTGCGCTGCCTTAAAGTAACTTTTATGCAGATGGTCTACTAAACATAATTTTTTGACAGAGCGGGGTGTATAATGGGCAGGGTGTTTAACGGGCAGGTGTATAAAAGGGGGGTATATAATGGGCGGGGGTGAATAATGGGTGGGGTGTATAACAGGTGGGATATATAACGTACGCAGTATAACAGACAGGGCGCATAACAGGCAGGGTATATAATGGGCGGGGGTGAATAATGGGTGGGGTTTATAACAGGCAGTGTATAACGGACAGGGGGGGAAAACTTCAGTATCGCCCCGCTTGGGGTGCGATTATCAGCCGTGCGCAAAGTTTAGCGCCTGGCGCTAATTATCGCCTCCGACGGCAAACTTGGCTTTTATCGCCCCTGGAGGTGATTGGAGCGCTAAATCAGGCGCTTCACACCTCTCTTAAGGCGCAAAGGCCGAGGAGTGAGGCGCTAACTCAGAGCGTGGGTGCAGCGCAGGTGCTGTCAGTTAGCCATGGAGCACAGACACACTGGCGCTGGACAGTTCTTAAAGGGGAGGGTCTCCAGCCACACCCTGCTCATTGCAGCCTTGAATCTTGGCCTGGAGAGATCTGTGCCTAAATCTTGCAGCCAAGGACTATGGAGAGGGCCAGGGAACGAGCACAGCATTTCAGCGAGCGGGCCTTGGAGGCTCTGGTTGGTGCAGTGGAGCACAGATCAATACTGTACCCAGAGAGTGGCAGGAGGCCTTTGTCGTGCGATTACAGAAGAGTGTGGAGGGAGGTGGCACTGCGCATCTCCTCCAGGAGCATGGTGCCCAGGACCCATACTCAATATCACAAAAAGTTCAACGACCTCACTCGGGGTGAGTGGCTTTTTTTCAATACCTCTCCATCCCTCCATCTCAACCTCACTCTATGGCCAGAGGGTCTTAAAACCCCAATGCCCAACACTCATCCAACACCTATGGCCCTCTCATGAAACACACACGCACATTCCACACTTTGCATACAGTAAGGGCTATTCACCTATGGGAAGCACATCAGGCAAGACCATGGCTGCATACAGTAAGGGCTATTCAATTATGGGAGGCACATCAGGCAAGACCATGGCTGCATACAGTAAGGGCTATTCAATTATGGGAGGCACATCAGGCAAGACCATGGCTACATACAGTAAGGACTATTCAATTATGGGAGGCACATCAGGCAAAATCATGGCTGCATACAATAAGGGCTATTCAATTATGGGAGGCACATCAGGCAAGACCATGGCTGCATACAATAAGGGCTATTCAATTATGGGAGGCACATCAGGCAAGACCATGGCTGCATACAGTAAGGACTATTCAATTAGGGGAGGCACATCAGGCAAGACCATGGCTGTATATTTACTCAGACGCCGTCCTTTTTTTTTGCAGGCCAAGCTGTCTCATAATAGGAGACAGCAGCAACGGACGGGTGGAGGGTGGCCTCAGCTGCAAACCCTCAGTGATCTTGAGGAGTGCATCCACAGGATTGTGGCAAGCTGGGTTATCGGTCCCATCGCCACTGGAGAGGCCGACCCCGTTCTGGACAGCAATGGTAAAGTCATCACCTTTTTGTCCTCTCTCCTTCCACTTGTCCTGCAGAACACCAGCCTTTGACACTTTCAATCCAACTTACTAAATCGCTGCTCTCATTCCTCCCTTACTGACACCCTGTCCTCACGCTAAAGCCACTCTTGTACCTCCCTGCTTGCAGATGGTGATTCACCAGCTGAGGAGACAGGCCCTCAAGCTGCCAGTGGGAATGAAGCTGCAGGCGAGGAGGAAGATGAAGCCAGAGCATCAGCGCCACCCTCTCCAGAGGAAGCCCATGCCCACACTGGGAACACGCCTTCCCTGGAGGGGAGCAGGGGGGAAGGGTCTGATGAGGATGAAGCTCTAGGACCCAGCGGGCTGCAGCAACGCGATGGGGGTAGGGAAGCTCGGGGGCCTTCTCCCCGGAGGGAGAGTATGCCAGCGAGTCCTGCTGCAGTAGACGCAGAGGAGGAGCAGCTCATCGCTGAAATGAACACCCAGGCGTTGGACATGCACACTGAGCTCATGGGTGCAGTGGGAAGGGTGCCCGAATGCATTGAATCACTGGCAAGGAGTGTGGAGCATTTTGCTGTAGCACAGGCGGATGCCGCGCAAATGTTTAGTGCTGCAATTCAGTCACTGGCTGCCATGACCCCATCTCCAACTGCTCTCATGCAGACTCAGATTGAGGCCACGCGAGCACTGACTGCTGCCATCCTTGCTGGTTCGGACACATTTCCCCGGGGCTCTCACCGCGCCGCAGCAGACCAGCAAACTGTGCTCCAGCAGATTGCTCCGGATGCTGAAGTGCTACCCCATGGGAGTGCCAGTGTGTCGGTCGAGCAGGGAGTTGCTGTCCTCTCTCAAGATGACAGCATTCCTGCTGCCACCACTGTCACTTCTCCACTGCACTTGCCACTGCCTGTAGGACAGACTGCTGCCGCCCAGGCAGAGTTGGTGCAGTCTGCAGCCGGGCCCTCCAGGCCCAGAGCTGGTCGAGGCCATCCTTCAAGGGCATCTGCAGTCTCAGGTTCTGACAATCAGCAGCCTTCCACCAACCTTGCTGCAGCCACTGGGGTCCCATTACGGAGGAGCAGTAGGGTGGGAAGGGGAGAAGTGCGCAAGGGAAGGAGATCACCCTCGAAGGGCAAAAAGTAGGAGGTGTGAAAAAATGTTGGTCATTTTTTTATTAAAGGCCGAGGTTCGTGGTCAAACTTTTGTTTAGTGTTTTGGACATTATCTCCAGGTTGTGAGAACCAGTTATGTTAATGACTGTTTTTTTGTGTTTCTTTCTATTAGTTTGTCGTGCGGAAATGACACACACAGAGTTTGTAAAATAAATACGTTTTTATATTCAAATGTACATGTTTGGGCTTTGCAATCATTGCTGCCTTGGCCGGCTTAGGGTTTGCGGGTTGGTTTCATTCATGTTGTTCTCAATGGCAGAAGCCATTTCCTCAGCCGGGGCCTAGAAGCGGCTTGCTATCAGCCGTTAACGGACGGCCCTTCCAGTTTCTACATTGTGGGCCTCCCTCCCACCTTGGTGCTGCTGATGATTATCCTCCTCCTCTTCCTTCTCCTCTTCCTCCTCCTCCTCTGGTGGTGCTCCAAGGCCTGGTGGCATTGGCTGGGTCCTGAGGATTGCCAGGTTATGCAGCATGCAGCACACAACAACGAAGTGGGAGACTCGCTCAGGCGAGTACTGCAGGGCTCCTCCAGAATGGTCCAGACAGCGGAACCGTTGCTTGAACACGCCGATTGTGTGATGCGGTGCCTGGAAAAGTTCTGCTACAGTAGTCTGGCGCAGGATGTATGCATCGTGGCTGCTGCCAGGATAGCAGGCATTGACAGCGAGTATCAGCTGTCTGTGGGCACAGACCAAATGCACATTTTAGGAATGGAAGCCCTTTTGGTTGCAGAAATCCTCTGCATTCTCATGCGAAGCACACAAAGCCACATGCGTGCAGTCAATGGTGCTCTGCACTATGGGGAAGGCCGCTATCCTCGCAAAGGCCATAGCGCATTCATGCTGCTTGTCCGGGGTCATGGGGAAAGATAAGTACTCTCGTCTCCTTTTATAGAGGAGACCTGACGGATGCAGCAATGGACCGCGAACTGGGAGATATTGGCGATGTCACCAGTAGCTGATTGAAATGGGCCGGTGGCATAAAAGTTGAGAGCCACTGTTATCGTTACTGCCACCGACAGAGACGTCCTGCTCCTCAGTTGAGGCTGCAGATCTGGTTGCAGCAGGTGGCAGAGCTCAGTGACCACTTCCTTGCTGAAGTGCAGCCTTCGCAAACACTGCTCCTCAGACATATTAATGTATGAGAATTGTTGGCGACATACCCTGGGAGGGTAAGGTCTCCCGTACAGAGGCCTGTTGGCCCTCCTCCATCTGGCCATGACTGCCACTCTCTCTCTGTGTCTCTGTGGCCTCCAAATCTGCTGGCACAGGATGACGCCCCCAATTAGTGCAGCCCCCATAGTATCTGGGCAATCAAACTAATGAAGGTCGAAAAACAAAGTACCTGCAAAGTTATGGTCAGAAGCCAAAACTACTTCACACAGCGTTGACTCAATGCAGAAGTCTCTCTTTCTCTCTCTCAAAATCTCTCTCTCTCTCTCAGAACGAGTGGTGCAAAAATGTCTATCACACAAAAAGCCAGGAAGAGGCCCCCTTTAAATAGCACCCCCCGAGCCCCACAGCGACAGGGAAGCGTTCCAGTCTACCTGTTGTTGTTGCGCCAGGCAGAAAGGAGGGGGGGCGCCACTCAATTTCTGTTCCAGGGCATCACAAGGGCGTTGCACGCTCGAATGACGTCAAGATTTGCGTGCGCAGTAGATCGGGCGGTATTGTTTAGCGCCGCCGCAAAATGTCCGGTAAATTCCGCGAGAGGCGCAGATATTGCCTCGCCCAGGCGCTAGTTGCTTTGCGCCCTATTAGCGCCCTCTTAAGGTGCTAACGGGAGGCGCAAGCCAACTGAATTTTTCCCCCAGGGTGTTTAACGGACGGGGTTTATAATAGGCAGCTGATCTGCTATTGCCTATTTTGCGGTACCACAAAAGTTGAATTTCACCCCCCCCCCCATCTGCCCTGGGCTCTGATGAATGTGTGTGCTGCTAGGCATTTTGGATTGATTTTCTCAACTATGTTGCACGTGAACATATGGACTTACATCACTTAGCTGACATGCTATATTTTCCAGGATGCCTCAAAGGACAGCACTGAAATTGTTTTCTGATTTTCTAAAACCCATGGTTGGATTATCTTATTTTTTTTTGTATTCTGGATCTAATTTGGGCAAACTTAGATCCTCCAATTAAGGTTCTGAGAATTAGTTTATGGGGAAATGGGTGATGCAGTAAGTTAAACACTGTCCTTTAACTTTGGGACCTGAGCTCAGATGCAACCTAGACTGATGGGATGGGCACATCCTCTCTCTGTTGACTGTAAGGCTCCTATCTGCTATAACTCTGGACATTCTCAACCCAGTTCATGGTGGGCATAGGAGTGCAGTGCAATACTGCTCACACTAATTGGCAATCTCATTCAGAGAGGCAAAGAATGGCTGGTATGGGAAATGTCACACTACTGCAGTAGGGTGTAGTTGAGATACATTGTTGGGAAGAGTAGAGAGAGCTTCACTCTACATCAAGCTGTGCTATATCTGACCAAGGAGTCCTTGTTGCTAACACTGACACCGGATTTCTGAAATAGGTAGAGCTCCATTTTCCAGCACTAACATCCTTCATAAACTTTTGTTACTCTTAGACTCATTAAGAAAATACTTCAGCAACACACACTGGCAGAAATCCAGAAATATCCTTAAATATTAATGAATAAACAAGTCGACAGAGGTAGCAAACATTAGAAAAGATATCACGTGTGTGACAGATGGAAAATATGAAAACAGCTGGAGGTTATCACCAGGGAGAATTGAAGAGAGGCGAACTAACGGGATCTCAGGACATTATTGATGTGGGCAAAGTAACTTTGTCACTTGAATTTTGTGGATGAATGTATTACAATTGGCCAAATATAATGGACGAGCCTTGTCAGAAATGGAAATTGGATTAGGAGGACTGATTTCGCTCCTCAAGGAAATGGTGCTCACAGGGAAGTCATGAGGACTGATTTCCCACCTTTATCAATTAATGGACAGGAAATTCAAGCCTGACAAAGGGCTCACTACAAGCATTACTCCTCAGTAGGAGTAGCTGCTCATATAATCAGCTCTACAGCTAAACCCAAATGACGGAGGAGGCAAAGTAACACTTAGAGAGACTTAATTGTACAAATTGCGGATGGAAGGGAAACTTATTTTGCTGCCCTAATGGTAGCAGATTGTTCCTATAAACATCCCGTTTATATTTCATATGAATATAAATTCTAACCAGCACATTTATACTGCACATAGGAATATATCTCACCTCTAGAGTGTTTCCAGCAAGATACAAAAATACTGATGTAAACAAAACAATTTATACGAAATGTTACCACACTTTAAAGTACTAAATGCAGGTGAGTATTCCAATGGACTTCGTTCGTCATGCACACATACAATGGGTGGATACAAACACAAAAACATAACCTGCGACTTCTATCATTACCTTCATCAAAATCGAAGTGACAACCAGCACAATTTAATGAAAAGTACTTTTCTTCCATCAATTTCTGTCTTCTGTTACATCTAGCTTGTTTCTGAGGAGCCAGAAAAAATAAAAGTGTCTTTCTTTTCAATTGGTTTGAAATCATTCAATAAAATGTACAATCTTTTTTATAGTCTGTCTGTGCTGCCCCCAGCTCCCTGTCTCCAGTGAAAGTGACTTGGAACACTTGCAATAGCAAGGAGTTACTAAAGGTACTTCCAAGGCCAAATAGGTACATTTTGTGCAGATACAAACTGCTGAAAGAACACACTTGGTATTATAGGAACAGGAGTAGGCCATTTAGCCCCTTGAGCCTGTTCCACTATTCAATCAGATCATGGCTGATCTTTGACCTAACTCCATATACCCGCCTTTGCCCCATATCCTTTAATACTTTTGGTTAACAAAAATCTATCAATCTCAGATTTAAAATTAACAATTGACCTGGCATCAACTGTTGTTTGCGGAAGAGAGTTCGAAATTTCTACCACTCTTCATGTAGAAGTGTTTCCTGACTTCACCTCTGAAAGGCCTGGCTCTAAATTTTAGGCTACTTCCCCTAATCCTAGACACCCCAACCAGCGGAAATAGTTTCTCTCTATTTACCCTATCCGTTCCCCTTAATACGTTGAAAGCTTCAATCAAATCGCCCCTTAACCTTCTAAATTTCAGGGAATACAACCTTAGTTTGTGTAGTCTCTCCTCATAATTTGATCCAATGGGGGAGAAATTCGTATCGCCCCGTTTGGGGCGCAATTATCAGTCGGGCACAAAGTTTAGCGCCTGGCGCTAATTATCGCCTCCGACTGCAAACTTGGCTTCTATCGCCCCTGGAAGTGATCGAAGCGCTAAATAAGGCGCTACACACCTCTCTTAAGGCACTAACGCCGAGGAGCGAGGCGTTACCTCAGAGCGCTGGCGAAGCTCATGTGATGTCAGTCAGCAATGGAACACAGACACACTGGCGCCGGCCAGTTCTTAAAGGGGAGGGTTGACCACACCCTGCTCATTGCAGCCTTGAATCTTGGCCTGGAGAGACCTGTACATCAAATCTGCTGGAAAGAACAATGGAGAGACCCAGGGAAACAGCTCAGAGTGCAGCCCCCAAGTCTCTTCTAAATCGATGCAAGGAAGGTCAAATCAAAATGAACCTGTAAAGTGCTGCTCAGTACCCAAAACTCCCTCACACAGCGTTGAATCTCTCCAGATGTCTCTCTCTCTCTCAGAATGCGTGGTGCAAAAATGTCGCCAACAAAAAAAGGCAGGAAGCGGTCGCCTTTAAATAGCGCTCCCCCAGTCCCTTCCCGACTGCAAAACATTCCCCTCTACCTGTCGTTGCTAACGGCAGATGGAAAGGCAGGGGTCGCCGCTCAATATCCGGTCCGGGGCGCTACCGGGGTGTTGCACGCTCGACTGATGTCACGATCTGCGGGTGCAGGAGATCGTGGTGGTATTATTTAGTGCCGCCGCAAAATGTCTGGTCAATTTCACAAGCAGCGCAAACATCGCCACGCCCGGGCTCTAGTTGCTTTGTGCCCTGTTAGCGCCCTCTTAGGATGCTAATGGGAGGCGTAAAGCAACCGAATTTCACAGAAATCACAGAAACCCCACAGTGCAGATAGAGGCCATTTCAGCCCATCAAGCCTGCACCGACACATATCCCACCTGATCCCCATAACCCCTACACCAACACATATCCCACCCTATCCCCGTATTTAATCCCCCTAACACTAAGGGTCAATTTATCATAGCCAATCAACCTAACCCGCACATCTTTGGACTGTGGGAGGAAACCGGAGCACCCGGAGGAAACCCACGCAAACACGGGGAGAATGTGCAAACTCCACACAGACAGTCACCCGAGGCCGGATTCGAACCCGGGTCCCTGGCGCTGTGAGGCAACAGTGCTAACCACTATGCCACCGTGAATTTTTCCCTCTTTGAGTCCAGGTATCATTCTGATAAATCTAAGCTGCACTCCCTCCTAGGCCAATGTATCCTTCCTAAGGTGTGGTGCCCAGAACTGAACAAAGTTGTGGTCTAACTAGGGCTGGTATCTTTCTTGCATCCTATACCAGCACTAGGCTTTAATCTGCCTTTCAGCACGCATACTCCTGCAAATATAAAATGTTGTAAATTAATTCTCTCAAGGGAGTATTTACAATCTTCTTACTCATGTATTACCATCGCACTGTGAATTGACCCATAATTGTTATGGCAATGATGTTGATTAACAGCAACCTGGAGATTAGAACTGAGCCCATCCCAGCTTTGCCAGGGAATTTTTTTTGATTGCATCTCAGGTTGTGGGCATCACTGACATGACTGCATTTGTTGCTCATCTCTCGCTATTGCCTAGAATAGCAGTTGTTATCCCTATCTCTGTAACCTCCTCCAGCCCTACAACCCTCTGAGAACTCCGTGTGCCTCCAGTTCTGGCCTCTTGTTCGCCCCTCACTTCTTTCGCCCCACCATTGGTGGCCACGCCTTCAGCTGTCTAGGCCCTATCTCTGGAATTCCCTCCCTAAACCTATCCGACTCGCTATCCTGCTTTAAAACGCTCCTTAAATCCTACATTTTTGACCAAGGTTTTGGTCACCAGTGGCCTTACGTGGCTCAGTGTCAAATTTTGTTTGATAACTTGTAATGACATTGAATATACAGCACAGAAACAGGCCATTTGGCACAATCAGTTCATGCTGGTGTTTATGCTCCACTCGAGCCTCAATCCACCCTTCCTCATCTAACTCAGCATAATCCTCCATTTCCTTCCCTCGCATATGTTTATTTATAACCAGGGGCGGATGTGGGGGGCGGGTTTATATAACAGGCTGGTGTATATAAGGGGCGGGGTTTTTAATGGGTGGTGTGTTTAATGGGCGGGGTGTATAAGGCACATGGTGTATAACGGGCTGGGTGTATAGTGGGAGGGGTGTATAATGGGTGGGGTGTATAATAAGCATGCATATAAGAGACAGGGTATATAAGGAGTGGGTGGATAAGGGGCTGGGTATATAAGGTGCGAGGTATATAAGGGTTGGGTTGTGTAACAGGCAAGTGTATAAAGGTGGCGTTTATAATGGGCTGGTGTATAATGGGCAGGGTTTATAACGGACAGGATGTATAACAGGCTGGTGTATAATGGGCGGGGCTTATAATGGACGGGGTGTATAATGGACGGGATGTATAACGGGCGGGGTTTATAATGGACGGGATGTATTACAGGTGGGGTGTATAATGGATGGGATGTATAATGGGCGGGATGTATAATGGATGGGATGTATAATGGGCGGGATGTATAATGGATGGGATGTATAATGGGCGGAGTGTATAACGGGCGGGGTGTATAACGGGCAGGATGTATAACAGGCGGTGTGTATAACGGGTTGGGTGTATAATGGGTGGGGTGTATAACGGGCGGGTTGTATAATGGGCGGAGTGTGTAATGGGCAGGGTGTATAACGGGCGGGTTTATAATGGGCGGGTGTATAACGGGCAGGCGTATAACGGGCGGGGTGTATAACGGGCGGGTGTATAATGGTTGGGTTGTATAATGGACGGGTGTATAACGGGCGGGGTGTATAACGGGCGGGGTGTATAATGGGCGGGTGTATAACTGACGGGTGTATAACGGGCGGGGTGTATAACGGTTGGGTTGTATAATGGACGGGTGTATAACTGACGGGTGTATAACGGGCGGGGTGTATAATGGGTGGAGTGTATAATGGGCGGGGTGTATAACGGGTGGAGTGTATAATGGGCGGGGTGTATAACGGGTGGAGTGTATAACGGGTGGGGTGTATAAAGGGCGGAGTGTATAAAGGGTGTAGTGTATAATGGGTGGGGTGTATAATGGGCGGGGTGTATAATGGGCGGGTGTATAATGGGCGGGGTGTATAACGGGCGGGGTGTATAATGGGTGGAGTGTATAATGGGTGGAGTGTATAATGGGCGGAGTGTATAATGGGCGGGGTGTATAACAGGCGGTGTGTATAACGGGCGGAGTGTATAATGGGCGGGGTGTATAATGGGCGGGGTGTATAATGGGCGGGGTGTATAACGGGTGTGGTGTATAAAGGGCGGAGTGTATAAAGGGCGTAGTGTATAATGGGCGGAGTGTATAATGGGTGGGGTGTATAATGTTTGGGGTGTATTACGGGTGGGGTGTATAACGGGCGGGGTGTATAACGGGCGGGGTGTATAATGGGCAGGGTGTATAACAGGCGGGGTGTATAATGGGCGGGGTGTATAATGGACTGGGTGTATAACGGGCGGGTGTATAACAGGCGGGTGTATAATGGGCAGGGTGTATAATGGGCAGGGTGTATAATGGGCGGGGTGTATAACGGGTGGGGTGTATAACAGGCAGTGCCTATAACGGGGGCAGTGTGTAATGGGTAGGGTGTATAATGGGCGGTGTCTATAACAGGCGAGGTGTACAATGAGCGGTACGGATAAAGGGCGGGGTGTATGTTGGGTGGGGTGTATAACTGGCAGTACATATAACGGGTGGAGTGTATAACGGGTGGGGGGCTGTATAGCAGCAGGGTGTATAACGGGCGGGATATTTAATGGTGATGTGTACAATGGGCGGGGTGTATTATGGGCGGTGTATAATGGGTGGGCTGTATAACAGCGGGCTGTATCATAGGCAGGCTATATAACAGCAGGGTGTATAACTGGCGGGCTATATAACAGCTGGGTGTATAACGGGCGGGATGTTTAATGGTGATGTGTATAATGGGCGGGGCGTATTATGGGTGGTGTATAATGGGTGGGCTGTATAACGGATGGGCTGTATAACGGGCGGGATGTTTAATGGTGATGTGTATAACAGCGGGGTGTATAACAGCAGGATGTTTAATGGTGATGTGTATAACGGATGGGCTGTATAACGGGCGGGATGTTTAATGGTGATGTGTATAACAGACGGGGTGTACAACGGGCGGGTGTATAATGGCGGCATGTATAATGGGCGCCAGTCCTCCTCCGCCCAGTTTATACCCTTCCAAAGTGGAAAGGTTTGCCCAATATCAAAGAGAAATGGTGGAAAATGTGGGCACAGTGATTTTACATTGGAAAAAGGAGTTGCTAGTGATGTAGCAATCTTAGATTTCTGACCATGGAAGCTTGGGTCTGAGATTTTATTTAAGTGGTCACATAGGTCATATATATTAGCTTTAGGGCCACTTTCCGTTTTTTCTACGTTAGTTTTGGCAACAGCAAGTGTGAAGTTTCAAAGCTGGGCTAAAATGAAGATGGGCAACTGTCGACAGTAAACATACAGTTACCTGTCATTCTTTGCTCAGTTCTAGCATTCTCACCTCTGAGTAGAAGGTTGTGTGTTCAGGGACTCTGGGGCTTGTGCATATAATCTTGGCTAACATTCAGTACAGTACAGCTTTGTTGAGAGTACCATCTTTTTAGATGAGATGTTAAGCCAAGGCCTCTTCTGTCCTCTCAGGTGGATGTAAAAGATTCCATGGCACTATTTAAAGAAGAGTAGGGGAGTTCACCCCAGTGTCTTGATCAACATTTATCTTTCAACCAACAGTACTAAAACAGATTAACTGGTCATTTATCTCATTGTTTGTGGGATCTCAATGTGTACAAATTGACTGCCGTGTTTCCCTTCAAAATGACAATAACCACACTTCAAGAGTAATTTGTTTACTGTAGAGCACTTTGGGTTAACCTGAAGATATGAAAAGTGCTATACAAATGCAAGTTCTTTCTTCTTTCAAGAGTGAAAGGCAGAGGGATTAATATTAATTTGTAGGAGATGCTCAATGTTATGTAGAACAGAAATTGCAAACAGCAGATAACAGCAATAATTATAATTACATTACGAACCCTAGGGGCAGATAGGCGGAGAGAAAATGGGAAGAGTGATGCTTTCCCAATGGATATGGTGATGTAGTTAATTAGGTAAAACAACCATGTAGAATATATCGAAAGAGACCCATGGCAATGTAAGTTGACTCTGTAATGACACTCTGTAGGAGTGATAGCTGGTAGTTTCTAGATCCTGTTGTCATTACTATGAATGTCTGTGTTATTTGTACAATAGGTAGCAGTAGTGTTGGCATTGAGGATTTAACCCACTGCTGTCATACACTGCAAAATTACTAGTAGGTTGAAGTAGTTGATTGGTGATTTAGCATGGAATCTATACACTAGCTTTATGTAGATTGTTAATGTTGGCTTTGAACGCAACTCAGGACATTTTCTTCGATTTCCACTCTGCGTGTACAGTATGCTCTTAACCTCACTTAAAATGACATTACGGTAGTCACTGCAAACTGCTTTGCTTCAACCACATATGATCTGCTAAAGAACAGAGCTCCAGTTTAGACAATTTGGATTACAATTGGAGTTGGACTCAATCTGCTACTTGGACGGCAATCAGCTGAGGAGAACCAGCAAGAGCAGGAAAGGCAAGCGTGTGATGCCAGGTGGCACATGGAGGCATTCAGTGAAATACACTGATTCACAATGTATTGAGCCTATCATCCCTGTGATTGACTGAGGACCAGTGCCGTAACAAGCTGAGGCTCAGCAGCAAGGCTCTGACAGAGTTGCACATCTCCTCAACAAAGACTACCTGCACAATAATGCTCTGCTGATATATTTAACAGTTCGCTAGGATCTGGGATTGTTCCCATGGATTGGAGAGAGGCCCATGTGGGACCAATATGTAAAGAGAGCAATAAGTTGGAACCTGCAAATTATAACACATTAGCTTGACTTCCGTTACGGGAAAGATGCTAGAAGGGATCATTAGAGATACTCTGTGTGACTACCTGGACAGTGAAAGGGTTATTAGAGGCTTGTCTGAGCACTGACACCATTTCAAAGCTCCTTATCATCGCTATGGCATGAGTTTCTCAGCAGATTTTGACTTTGAATTAGCGCAGAAGGATCGGGGAGCACAATGGCCTCACTTATGGGGATCGACGCCAATAACACAATTGAAACAAACTCCGAGCCATTACATATTTTGCAGATTGTAACAATTTTGATATGTCTTTTGTGACTGCGTTCCGGGAAAGATTTTCTTTGGGCTTTGTTTCTCTGTATTGGTGGAAGTCGGGCACTCAACGTCCTTGTCGCGTGTGCAGACCCACTTCAAAGCTGCACGGCTCATGTCCATTTATGTCAATTACTTCAATGTAAGGGAAATTTGGGCAGGGTATATAACGGGTGGCCAATCCCATGTTGGCCATTTTACATCAGTGCTCAAAGTTAAACATATCCCCACTGACTTATTCTTCTCACTCTTTTGTAAAAAGAAAAGAACAGGTTGATTGACAATAACCTTTCTTGATAAATTTTGTAGCAAGGTCAGAACTCTCAGGCAATTCCAGCTTCATCAGATAGCGAGGACTCATTTCTAGAGCTGGGAAGAAGGGGACTGGTAATCAGGAACACTGCACTCCATTTTATAGAGAGCAGGAACAGCCAATCGACAGGTATGCTTATGTTATCACCTTCTGCAATATGAGCATGTGACATCCCAAGGCCAATTGGATGAGTGACAGATCCTGCATTGTGTGGAGAATGTTTAATGAAGAATAATGATTGTTTAAGGATTTTTTAATATAATGTGGTTCATTGCTAAAGTGCTCCTTGTTCGATAACCATGTATGATAACAATAGTACTACAATTTGTACTTTAAATGGAAAAATATCAAACAGTAAACAGATAAAAACAAAAGCATCTGATAAAGGTTATATGTAGAAGGTGATTAATTATCAAGAGCACCTTGGCACTAATTAGCATTAAACTTGGCCATGTGGTATCAGGACACATGGTGGATATTTCAAGCACAAATTAACGTGAAGGGTTGTAATTGTTTGCTTCTGTGCTTGCTCATTTTTAGTTTCCAATGCACCATTTCATTTTTGCCTGATGTCTGTGTGTGTTTTGTAAATCTGTTTATTTGCACTATACTCCAGGTCAACAACTGTGCCTTTACAAAACACTATCTTACCTGTTAATTATGTACAAACAATCTCACTAAAAGAACACTGTGTAGTGTTCCATTTATTTATTTCCAATTTTCTTCCCTTTTTTCTCTCCTGGCAGTGTTCAAAGGGGAGTTGAGGGACAGATCAGCCATGATCTAATAGAATGGCAAAGCAGGCTCGAGGGGCTGAAAGGCCTACTTCTGCTCTTATGACTTGACGGTATACGAGGGGGTAATCCTGAGGTCTACCATTGCCAGCACTGAGCTAACCTCATAAGGATTTTGATCCCTGTTGGTGAACCATGTGCCACCTGGGGCATCAGTAACCTTATCACGTCTATCCTGTTCCTAAAGATTTCCAGTATTTTTATAGTCCCTTGCTCATCTTCCTCACCATCAACCTTTCCAGCCACCCCCCACCCCCAGTTCAGGCACACATTTGGACTTGTCAGAATGCTTTCCCTTTCTTAAAGATAGGGGCAAATACCTTTGAAAAAACAGGACTAATGGCTTCCCATAAAGGTGAGGTGCTTCCTGGATGTTCAGCCTGTCTACAATATTATTGTTCTTTGTTTCAGTCCCTGTCCCCCAAGCAGTAATTATTCATACTTTCAGAATTTTAACTGTATTGCCTTGGGCACTGCAGTAATAGTGAGTTTGCTGCATCACAGCCAGCAATGATAGATTACTTACATTTGCAAGAATATTTTGATTTTTCTGTGCAATTGTTTCCCATAAGTTTTTATATTTTTATTTCAGATTTCCAGCATCCGCAGTATTTTGCTTTTGTTTCCCGTAAGTCATTGGTAACCATGTGTAAGTTGAGTCAAGATAACAAGGTCATAGAAGGGAAAGAGTGAGTTTTTTTTTATTTGTTCATGGGATGTGGGCATTACTGGCATTTATTGCCCATCCCTAATTGCCCTTGAGAAGGTGGCAGTGAGCTACTGTTCTTTGTAGCAGTTTGGTACAACTGAGTGGCTTGTTAGGCCACTTCAAAGGGCAGTTAAGAGTCAACCACATTGCTGTGGGTCTGGAGTCATATATAGGCAGATGGCAGATTTCCTTCACACTAAAGGACATTACTGAACCAATCCGGTAGTTTCATAGTCACCATTACTGATACTAGATTTTTATTCCAGATTTAATTAACTGAATTTAAATTCCCCAGCTGCCATGGTGGGATTATGAACTCACGTTTCAGGATTATTAGTCCAGTAACATAACCATATAAAGCTACCCAGTTTTATTGAATGGCAGAGCAGGCTCGAGGGGCCATATGGCCTATGCATGTCTTCAGATCATTAGTCCATGCATCTGGATTACTAGTCCAGTAACATAACCACCATGCTATCATTCCTGTCTCAGAGATGCCATAATTGTGACCATCTTCAAGAAAGGTGACAAGTCCGATTGCGGTAATTACAAAGGAGTTTCCTTGCTGTCTGCCACAGGGAAAGTCATCGCAAGAATCCTCCTCAATTGCCTTCTCCCAGTGGCTGAAGAGCTCCTCCCAGAGTCGCAATGTGGATTCCGCCCACTAAGAGGCACAATGGACATGATCTTCACCGCATGTCAATTACAAGAGAAATGCAGGGAACAGCACCAACCGCTGTAAATGGCCTTCTTTGATCTCACAAAGGCCTTCGGCACTGTCAACCATGAGGGATTATGGAGTGTCCTCCTCAAATTCGGCTGCCCTCAAAAGTTTGTCACCATCCTCCGCCAGCTTCACGATGACATGCAAGCCGTGATCCTGAACAACATTTCCACCACAGACCTAATTCACGTACAAACCGGGGTCAAGCAAGGCTGTGTCATCGCACCAACGCTCTTCTCGATCTTCCTGGCTGCAATGCTCCATCTCACCCTCAGTAAGCTCCCCACTGGAGTGGAGCTAATTTACAGAACAAACGGGAAACTGTTCAACTTCTGTCGCCTCCAGTCCAGATCCAAGGTCGTCCCATCCTCTGTCGTCGAATTACAGTATGCAAACGACGCTTGTGTCTGCGCTCACTCGGAGGTCGAACTCCAAACCATCGTCAACACCTTCACCGAAGCATATGAGAGCATGGGCCTTACACTAAACATCCATAAGACAAAGGTCCTCTACCAACCTGCCCCCGCCACACAGTACTGCCCCCCGATTATCAAAATCCACGACAAGGCCTTGGACAACGTGGATCACTTTCCATACCTCAGGAGTCTACTGTCAACAAGGGCAGATGTCGACGACGTGTGCCAGTGCAGCCTTCGGTCACCTGAGGAAGAGAGTGTTTGAAGACCAGGACCTCAAACCCAGCACTAAGCTCATGGTCTACAGAGCAGCAGTGATACCTGCCCTGCTGTATGCCTCAGAGACATGGACCATGTACAGCAGGCACCTCAAAGCACTGGAGAGGTACCACCAATGATGCCTCCGCAAGATCCTGCAAATCCATTGGCAGGATAGGTGCACCAATATCAGTGTTCTGGCTCAGGCCAACATCCCCAGCATCGAAGCTTTGGCCACGCTCGATCAGCTCCGATGGACAGGTCACATTGTCCGCATGCTCGATACGAGACTCCCAAAACAAGCGCTCTGCTCGGAGCTCCGGCACGGCAAGGAGCCCCAGGTGGGCAGAGGAAATGCTTCCAGAACACCCTCAAAGCCTCCTTGAAAAGTGTAACATCCCCACTGGCACCTGGGAATCCCTGGCCCAAGACCGCACAAAGTGGAGGAGAAGCATCCGGGAAGGCACCGAACACCTTGAGCCTCTTCGCTGGGAGCAAGCGGAAGCCAAGCGCAGGCAGTGCAAGGAGCGCACGTCAACCCAAGCACCCCACCCACCCGCCCCTTCAACCACCGTCTGCCCCACCTGTGACAGAGACTGTAGGTCCCGCATTGGACTCATCAGTCACCTGCGAACTCATTTTTAATGTGGAAGCAAGTCAGCTTCGCTTCCGAGGGACTGCCTAAGAGACTAAGGGGTGGGTTAAAGGTCATGTAGACTACAGATAAAATCAGCAATTTAATCATTGGGCATCTTAGTTACACAGAAATTATGTTTCAAGTCCACAGATTTGACACTCACCAGCCATAATTTGGATTAGCATTATTAAAATGAGATAGATGTGCCTCTAATAGTTACATTACATTTACATTATAGAAAATGCATAGAAGAGATTGGATTTATGATGGTTCATTACTGTCACTAAACCAATTACCTTCCTGTATGCAATAATCATCGGTTACTATGACTAGACCAATTATCTCCCAACCTAGAGTATTACTCCCCTCTGTGGTGCTGACTGAGGCGCTGTTGTCATTAGTGAGGACCTTAGACTTTTTGAACCAAGTGAAGGCAGTCCCACTGAGCTGGACAATGGAGGAGGATGATGTGGCCGAGCATGTCAAAGGTTGCAGGGAGGTCGAGAAGGCTGAGGGGGGACACTCGCAGAGAACGCCATTTCTGAATTTGAATAGGGCCGCTTCATTGCTGCGGCATGGCTCATATCAGGGGTGAGCTCATTGGCGAAGCTAATCAACAGCAAATTCTATCTCGTATGGCTGTGAAAGACGCAAAACAGCTTCTAATTACTGTAGCATGAAAATATTGACATCCAATACCGCAAGACAAACAACTCCCTGTCAACCTCCTTCATGAGGTTTATATTCCACTGATCAGAAATAAAATACGGGTTTGCCAGGGGGGCTGGAGCAGTCAGTAATGAACAAGTCCCCAGTAGCAATTAATTTTTTCTGTGACAAGATGAAAGTCTTGATTAGAACACCCTACTGATTTTTTACTTGACTGATTTTCTTTCCTTTTGTTCCCTCCCCTCGCCTGAAGATGTTAACGTCTTCCGAGATACGGATTCTACAGACATGACTGTTCTGTGTGAGCCCAAGCAGTGGGGGAGGGGAGGGTTGGCAGACTCTTCATCCATAGAAGACATCATAGCAGATTCCAAAATAACAATAGAAAATGTTGGAAAAACTCAGCAAGCCAGGCAACCTCCGTGGAGAGAGAAATAGAGTCAACGTTTCAGGTCGTTTCAGGACTGAAAAAACACAGGAAATGAAACAGATTAAAAGGCCAGTTTGGGGGCTGGGAAATGGGGATGAAAGAACAAAAGAGAAGTGAAGCAGACAGTCCTGTTCTCCCATCTTATCTCCATATACACACACATGCATGCACGCACGCACACCAAAGCAGATACACATGGACACACACACATGCACATGGACGCGCACAGACATGCGCACACATGCACATGCACACACACGCATACTCACACATGTACACGCACACTCACACATGCACCCAGACACAATCTCCATCAGCATTCACCAAGAGCAATCAGGAGTAGGAACTCAGTCGGATTTGGTCCAGGGAAACTGAGGCCATTTGCAGCATCCATACGGCTACCTTAGAGAATGAAAAAAAGAACGGGAATTGGCCAGTATAGTCACTGCAAGTGGGGTAAGTCTTTCTCCATTTCTTTTACTGGGCCGTCTTACATAGCTGATTGGTATTATGGTGATATTGGGCTGGATTTTCCTGCATCCACCACAGGAGGATCGAGGTGGGATTTTGACCCAGTGTCCCGACCCCAAACCCAGGATTCCCAGGGTTTCCCTGGATGGGCAAAACAGGGTATGTCTCTGCAATAAGCCCAGACCCAACGTCCCCATGAAAATGAGGCAAGAGAGGGCGTTCCCAACCTCTCCCACCTCAACTTCCTGAATATGCAGCTCTGGGGCGCCCGGACACAGGGGCGCACTACAAAGCTGACATTGGTGCCTTAAACTGGTACTCTTCTCAGACCAGAGACTCTGATGAGGCCGAAGACAGGAGCAGAGGCAGGTTGGCTTTTAAAAACAACTCACCTCAGTTCTCCGTGTCAGAAGGCCCGGTTTCCCTGCATAAGGGAGAGCCTGGTGGGCAGCAGACCTATACGATGCATGTGACATGGTCCTGCCTGCCAGAATTGGACGAAGCCCATCCTGAACAAGTGCAGCACACTTTGCTCACACGGGGTGTGAAATTGTTCTATGCCAGTACAAAGAAAGAAAGATTGGCATTTATATAGAGCCTTTCATGACCTCAGGATGTCCCAAAGTGCTTTACAGCCAATGCAGTCCTTTTGAAGTGTTGTCACTGTTGTAAGGTAGGAAAGGTGGTTTTTCTCCGGGTGCTCCAGTTTCCTCCCACAGTCCAAAGATGTGCGGGTTAGGCTGATTGGCTATGATAAATTGACCCTTAGTGTTAGGGGGATTAAATACGTGGGGTTACGGGGATAGGGTGGGATATGTGTTGGTGTAGGGGTTACGGGGATCGGGGATCGGGTGGGATATGTGTCGGTGCAGGCTCGATGGGCCGAAATGGCCTCTATCTGCACTGTGGGGTTTCTGTGATTTCTGTGGTAGCCAATCCGCACACAGCAAGACATAATGACCTGATAATCTGTTTTAATGATGATTGGTTGAGAGTTAAATTTCGGCCACGACACTGGGGCGAATTCCCCAGCTCTTTTTCAATAGTGCCATGGGACTATTTACGTTCACCCAAGAGGGCAGATGGGGCCTCGTTTTAACATTTCATCTGAAAGACAGCACCTCCGACAGTGCAGCACTCCCTCAGTACGGCAAGTGTCAGCCTAGATTTTGTACTACAAGTCTCTGGAGTGGTGATTGAATTCACAACCTTCGAACTCAGGGGCAAGAGTGCTGCCAACTGAGCCATTTGCTGACACAGCACAGCAAGCTGACAGCAAATTGGCCACCCATTTTACACCGTGCCCAATTTTTTTTTTCAGTCAGGTGTATAACCGGCTGCCAATTCACTTTGAGCCTGTTTCCCACTACTGGAGTACATCAGTTCTCTTGCCCCCCGCCAAGGTATCTGCCCAATGCTGGCCCGGAGTAGGCCAGGAGTATCAGCCCAGATATCTCTGCATCAAATATTAAGCACAGAAAGGAGGTGAAACTTCTTTTAATGCCCTGGTCAATGCACTTCTATCAAATTTCTATGTGTGCTATTTTAACTAAGTCATTGATTCCCTGTACTTTAACAAACAACAACAACTTGTATTTACATAGCACCTTTAACATAGTAAAACGTCCCAAGGCGCTTCACAGGAGTATTAAAAGACAAAAAAATTGACACCGAGCCACATAAGGAGAAATTAGGGTAGGTGACCAAAAGCTTGGTCAAAGAGGTAGGTTTTATAAAGGAGTAAAGAGAGGTAGCAATGCGGAGAGGTTTAGGCAGGGAATTCCAGAGCTTAGGGCCTTGGCAACAGAAGGCATGGCAACCAATGATTGAGCGATTATATTCAGGGATGCTCAAGAGGGCAGAATTAGAGGAACACAGATATCTCGGGGGGGTTGTGGGGCTGAAGGAGCTTACAGAGATAGGGAGGAGCGAGGCCAAGGAGTGATTTGAAAACAAGGATGAGAATTTTGAAATTCAGGCGTTGCTTAAGGTGGAGCTAATGTGGGCCAGTGAGCACAGGGATGATGGGTGAACGGGACTTGGTGCGAGTTAGGACACGGGCAGCCGAGTTTTGGATGACCTCAGGTTTACGTAGGGTAGAATGTGGGAGGCCAGCCAGGAGTGCGTTGAAATAGTCAAGTCCAGAGGTAACAAAGGCATGGATGAGGATGATCTGAGGCAAGGGCGCTGACTGGCGATATTACAGAGGTGGAAATAGGCGGTCTTAGTTATAAGAACATAAGAACATAAGAAATAGGAGTAGGAGTAGGCCATTCAGCCCTTCGAGCCTGCTCCGCCATTTAATGAGATCATGGCTGATCTTCTGCCTCAACTCCATTCACCGGCCCTATTGCCATATCCCTTGATGCCCTTACTAGTCAGAAATCTATCGACTTCTGTTTTGAATATACCCAATGACTGAGCCTCCACAGCCCTCTGGGGTAGAGAGTTCCAAAGATTCACCACCCTCTGAGTGAAGAAATTTCTTCTCATCTGTCCTGAATGGCCTACCCTTTATCTTGAGGCTGTGGCTCCTGGTTCTAGACTCCCCAGTCAAGGGAAACATTCTCCCAGCATCCATCCTATCAAGCCCTGTAATAATTTTGTATGCTTCAAAGAGATCCCCTCTCATTCTTCTGAATTCAAGAGCATATAGGCCTAGTTTATTCAATCTCTTCTCATACGACAGTCCCGCCATCCCAGGAATCAATCTCGTGAACCTTCGTTGCATGGCTATGTGGGCGGAAGCTCATTTCAGGGTCAAATATGACACCAAGGTTGAGAATAGTGTGGCTCAGCCTCAGAGAGATGTTAAGGAGAGGAATGGTGTCAGTGGCTAGGGAACGGAGTTCGTGGTGGGGACTGAAAACAATGGCTTCGGTCTTCCCAATATTTAACACGGTAATGCATTAAAAGTGTTCAGTAAAAATGGTGCACAGAGGCATTTTAACTCTGGAACTCCTTGTGGAATTCAATTTAAATGTGAGGCACAGGAGCAGTTTCTATAATTGCATTCATCACTTCTTGTCCTGTGCCTCTTTGTCGATCTCACAACAGTCAGTTCTCATATGAAATCAGTGGTCTGCTCAACTCTGCAATGGAGCAGTGTGTGCAGCATTTTTAATAGCTTCTGGAGTCATCTCTTGCCTAAAGCACTCTTTTATACTGTGAATCTTGTCCTCATTTACATATTAATAAATCCTGTGGATTGGATTGTACCATTCTGAAAATATGTAAATTATTTGTCCTGACGGTAAATTTTTGCAAACATATTTTGCAAATGTGTGCATTCCCAACGATATAAGTCAACCAGCAAGATTTATACTGTGAAATTTCAGAAAACAGCAATGTATGTATGAATTATTGGTTTACTGGTATAATTACTTGTAATAGGAAAAAGATCCTTGTTGTAGCGTATTACAAACGTAACGATATATTTTGAAGATTTTTTTCTCTATTGTACAGTATAGTTTGCAAAACGCAAAGAGATGTGTGAGAGCAGCTCTCTTCCTCCCTCTTTCTGATTTCACCTCCCTCCCTGTGACAGTGTGCCTGCCCTCCATTCTACAGCAACTCCTGATAGCGGATCTTTAACTGAGAATTCGCCAGCCTGGATTATCGGGCACATGCTCGACTGGAAGGGTGCCTCGGCTGCCTTTAGTGCGCTGACCTTGTGCATACGGGCAAGGTCCCGGCAATAGAAAGTGCCTGTGTTTGGGAGCGTGTCTGTTGGTGGGTTTGAAATCTGGTGCTGCTACAGTGCCCTGAAATCCTTAAAGGGACAGGCATGCGACCGCATGCTCTGAAAAACAGGAAAGTAATTTGAGCAAGAGTATCAGTAAGGAGTGTAAGAAGGTAGAGAGTGGCATGTTTCTCTGACGGGGCCACCAAAATTCATCTGGAGGATATCCAAGTGAGATGGGGGTTCTCTGAATGTAAAATAATCTATGCAAGATTGATCAATGATGGTAAGTTAATTTGCTCACAAGCAAAATTCATTTATGCAAAGTATAATGGCCCGGGTTTTCCGACTTTCAATTCAAGTCAACGGACTGTAGTGGGGGTCCCTGTGATGTCAACAGGCTGTCTAATTAGGCAGAATTCTCACAGACAGCAAACAAAGAAGTGAGTAAGCTCTTAAAATTCAAACTTTTTAATATAGTTAGAAACATAGAAACATAGAAACATAGAAGATAGGAGCAGGAGTAAGCCATTCGGCCCCTCGAGTCTGCTCCGCCATTCGATGAGATCATGGCTGATCACCCAAACTCAGTACTCCGTACCTGCCCTCTCCCCATATCCCTTGATACCATTAGCTCTAAGAAATATATCTCACTCCTTCTTGAATATATTTAAAGACTTGGCCTCAACCGCCTTCTGTGGTAGAGAATTCCACAGGTTCACCACTCTCTGGGTGAAGAAATTCTTCCTCATCTCTGTCCTAAATGGCTTACCCCTTATCCTTAGACTATGACCCCTGGTTCTGGACTCTCCGACCATCGGGAACATTCTATCTGCATCTAGTTTGTCCAGACCTGTCAGAATTTTATAAGCTTCGATGAGATCCCCTCTCATTCTTCTAAACTCCAGCGAGTATAAGCTCAATCGACCCAATCTCTCCTCATACGTCATTCCTGCCATCCCAGGGATCAGCCTTGTGAATCTTCGCTGATCTCCTTCCATGGCAAGAACATCCTTCCTCAGGTTAGGTGACCAAAACTGCACACAGTACTCAAGGTGTGGTCTCACCAAGGCCCTGTACAACTGCAGCAAGACATCCTTGCTCCTGTACTCAAACCCTTTCGCTATGAAGGCCAACATACCATTTGCCTTCTTCACCACCTGCTGCCCCTGCATGCTTACCTTCAGCGACTGGTGCACAAGGACACCCAGGTCTCGTTGCACTTCCCCTTCTCCCAATCTATTGCCATTCAGATAATAGTCTGCCTTTCTGTTTTTGACACCAAAGTGGATAACCTCGCATTTATCCACGTTATATTGCATCTGCCACGCTTCTGCCCAATCACCCAACCTGTCCAAATCATCCTGGAGTTTCTCGGTATCCTCCTCGCAGCGCACGCGCCCACCCAGCTTTGTGTCATCTGCAAACTTGGAGATATTACATCTAGTTCCCTTATCTAGATCATTAATGTATATTGTGAATAGCTGGGGTCCAAGGACCGATCCCTGCGGTACCCCACTAGTCACTGCCTGCCACTCGGAAAAAGACCCGTTAATTCCTACTCTCTGCTTTCTGTCTGCCAACCAGTTCTCTATCCAAGTCAATACCTTGCCCCCAATCCCATGTGCCTTAACTTTACATGCTAATCTCTTATGCGGGACCTTATCGAAAGCCTTTTGAAAGTCCAAATACACCACATCTACTGGTTCTCCCTTATCTATTTTCCCAGTTGCATCCTCAAAAAATTCCAGTAGATTAGTCAAGCACGATTTACCTTTTGTAAATCCATGTTGACTTTGTCCGATCCTGTCACTGTTTTCCAAGTGCTCAGCTATTACATCCTTTATAATGGACTCTAGCATTTTCCCCACTACCGATGTCAGGCTTACCGGTGTGTAATTCCCCGCTTTCTCTCTACCACCCTTTTTGAATAGTGGGGTAACATTAGCTACCCTCCAATCCATGGGTACAGCTCCAGATTCCAGCGAATTTTGGAAGATGATCAGCAATGCATCTACTATTTCTAGTGCCACCTCCTTAAGTACCCTAGGATGTAGATTATGAGACCCTGGGGATTTATCGGCCTTCAATCCCGTCAATTTCCCTAACACCATTTCCCTACAAATACTGATTTCTTTCAGTTCCTCCCTCTCATCAGACCCTATGTACTCCAGCATCTCTGGGAGGTTATTTGTGTTCTCCTTTGTGAAGACAGAACCAAAATATGCATTTAATTGGTCTGCCATTTCTTTGTTCCCCATTATAACTTCCCCTGCTTCTGACTGCAAGGGACCTACACTTGATTTCACTAATCTTTTTCTCTTCACATATCTATAAAAGCTCTTACAGTCAGTTTTTATGTTCCCTGTAAGCTTACTTTCATATTCTATTTTCCCCTTCTTAATTAATCCCTTTGTCCTCCTTTGTTGAATCCTAAACTGCTCCCAATCCTCAGGGTTACTGCTTTTTCTGGCCAATTTATATGCCCTCTCCTTGGATCTTATGCTATCCCTAATTTCCCTTGTTAGCCACGGTTGAGTCACCCTTTTTGTTTTATTCTTATCCCAAACTGGGATGAACAACTTCTGTAGTTCATCCATGCAGTCTTTGAATGTTTGCCATTGCCTATCCACCGTCAACCCTTTGAGTGACATTCCCCAATCAATCCTACCCAATTCGCGCCTCATACCATCGTAGTTTCCTTTATTTAAATTCAGGACTCTAGTCTCTGAGTCAACTACTTCACTCTCCATCCTAATGAAGAATTCTATCATATTATGATCGCTCTGACCCAAGGGGCCTCGTACAACAAGATTGCTAATTAATCCTCTCTCATTACATAATACCCAGTCTAAGATGGCCTGATCTCTGGTTGGTTCCTCGACATATTGTTCCAGAAAACCATTCCGTAAACATTCTAGGAATTCCTCCTCCACAGTATTTTTACTAATTTGGTTAGCCCAATCTATATGTAAATTAAAGTCACCCATGATGACTGCTGTGCCCTTACTGCATGCTTCTCTAATTTCCCTTTTAATGCCATCCCCAACCTTCGTATTACTGTTTGGAGGTCTATATACCACTCCCACAAATGTTTTCTGCCCCTTGATATTTCTCAGTTCTACCCATACAGATTCCGCATCATCAGAGTTAATATCCTTCCTTTCAATTGTGTTAATCCCCTCTTTAACCAGCAATGCTACCCCACCTCCCTTTCTTTTTTGCCTATCCTTCCTAAATATTGAATACCCCTGGATGTTGAGTTCCCAGCCTTGTCTACCCTGGAGCCATGTTTCTGTAATCCCAATCAAATCATATTCGTTTACCTTTATTTGCACAGCTAATTCATCCACCTTGTTCTGAATGCTCCTTGCATTTAGATACAAAGCCTTCAGGCTTGTTTTTTTAACGCTCTCAGACCTATATGAATTATTATTTACTGTGACCATGTTTGATTTAAACCGTTGATTTCTTTGCCTTCTAATTTTGTTTTTCTCCTTCCTGTCTTTTGCTTTTTTCCTTGTTTCCCTTTCCTCTGTCTCCCTGTTCAGGTTCCCAACCCCCTGTCACTTTAGTTTAAACCCTCCCCAACAGCACTAGCAAACACTCCCCCTAGGACATCGGTCCCGGCCCTGCCCAGGTGCAAACTGTCCCGTTTGTACTGGTCCCACCTCTCCCAGAACTGGTTCCAATGTCCAAGGAATTTGAATCCCTCCCCCTTGCACCATTCCTCTAGCCACGTATTCATTTGAAATATCCTCCTATTTCTACTCTGACTAGCACGTAGCACTGGTAGCAATCCTGAGATTACTACCTTTGAGGTCCTATTTTTTAATTTACCTCCTAACTCCCTATATTCTGCTTTTAGGGCCTCATCCCATTTTTTACCTATATCGTTGGTGCCTATGTGCACCATGACAACTGGCTGTTCGCCCTCCCCCTCCAAAATGTTCTGCAGCCGCTCCGAGACTTCCTTGACCCTTGCACCAGGGAGGCAACACACCATCCTGGAGTCTCGATTGCGGCCGCAAAAACGCCTATCTATTCCCCTTACAATTGAGTCCCCTATCACTATAGCTCTTCCACTCTTTTTCCTCCCAGCCTGTGCAGCAGAGCCACCCATGGTGCCAGGAAGTTGGCTGCTGCTGCCTTCCCTTGATGAGTCATCCCCCCCAACAGTATTCAAAATGGTATATCTGTTTGACAGGGGGATAGCCACAGGGGATTCCTGCACTACCTGCCTGCACCTCTTACTCTGCCTGCTGGTCACCCATTCCCTTCCTGCCTGTACACCCTTTACCTGTGGTGTGACCAACTCACTAAATGTGATATTCACGATGTCCTCAGCATCGCGAATGCTCCAAAATGAATCTATCCGCAGCTCCAGTGCCGCAATGCGGTCTGTCAGTAGCTGCAACTGGACACACTTCCCGCACACATGGTCATCAGGGATGCAGGGAGCATCCCTGATTTCCCACATAGAGCAGGAGGGGCATACTACGGGGCTGGGCTGTCCTGCCATGGCTTACCCTTTAATTAATTAATTAAAATTAAATGAATCCCACCAATTTCACTTCAATTAAATGATATACTCAAAGGCCCTTGCTTAATAGTAGTCCCCACTACACAACAGAGACCTTAGAAACCACAAAATTTAAGTTTAGAAAAATTTAGAAAGAAAATACTCACCAACCAATCACTTACCTGCTTCTTGGTGACGTCACACTTCGATTACTTTTTGCTTCCCTCTCCCGGAGCCTGGATTGGTAAGTCGCCTCTGGTGCTCCCTCGCAGGTCCGCCGCCTCTCCACTCTCTCGGGGCTCTGGGCCTCGCTGCCTCGGGGTTGCTCCTTATGTACCGCCGCCGCCTCTGGTGCTCCCTCGCAGGTCCACCGCCTCTCCGCTCTCTCAGGGCTCTGGGCCTCGCTGCCTTGGGCTGCTCCTTTTATCCTCCGCCGCCTCTGGTGCTCCCTCGCAGGTCCGCCACCTCTCCGCTCTCTCGGGGCTCTGGGCCTCGCTGCCTCGGGCTGCTCCTTTTATCCTCCGCCGCCTCTGGTGCTCCCTCGCAGGTCCGCCGCCTCTCCGCTCACGGAGCAAAAGAAAGATTGTGGCTCTCACATGGGGAAAAGCCAAACCTGAAATAAAGATGGACAAACTTAAAAACATTAAAAAAATCATTTTTGAAAAGTTTCTTAAAAATTTTATTTCGCAGTACAAAAAATCAAAATTAGTTTTCCAGGCCTTTAACATTTGTTTAGCAGCCAATACACTGTTAAAACCCCAGTTACACCTAAGCCCTTTGGGTCTAACTTTTAGTGGGGAATTTAACAACGTACTTACTGCGGAAAAGCTGTATTTTTCATCAGTTTCAATGATTTGGCTAATTACACAAATTGCCGGCTCTGTGGGGGGGGGGGGGGGGGGTGCGGCGGTGGCGGCGGTTTGCGGAAGGACAGTGCAACCTGTTTTTGGAGATGTCAATCACTGACCACAACTTTGGGATTTTTGCATGCGCACGCGTCAAATCCTGAAGCTGCAGTCAGTTTCAAAGGCGGGTGGTCGGAGAACGCTACCAGTCTGCCGTCACCCCGACCGCAAATTCCGGGCCAATATCTTACAACCAAGCAAGTTTAGTCGGGGAATCCTTGAGCTCAATCAAAGCCAATTCCCCACGATGTCCTTTCTGCCTTAGTTGCTTACAAGCTTCTTATCAAAATGCCCTTTAATGGCATATCCAGCATGGCCTGGTTCACATGGAACTTTACATTTCTGAGCTACAGTGTACATGATACAACAGTCCTTTGATATGGGTGAACCTGACTCAACTGTCAGTCATCCTGTTATCCAACCTCCTACTTACAAAATAAACAAGTTCCTCGTATCTTTCCTTGCCCCAGGTCTCCAGATCATTTTTTAATTACGTTTTAACAAGGTTAGTAACATGCAGCACTTTGCATGGATATTTTCAAAACTCAGAGAATATAGGTGGAATCTGCCTTCCCAGAATGATGAGATAGAGATTTGGATCTTCTGTCTACAGATTGTGTATGGTCTCTTTATTTTGCTGGAGTAAGCATTCTACATTTTAACCCTTTTCACCTATGTCATCACTAAGGCCCCTAGAAGAATGGGGCTGGAAGAATTAGCAGACGCGGCATTGAGTGTCAATACCACCTCCATCAATCTAAGCAAGTGAAAACATTGCCACAAGGCTTCTGCCCACCCACAATTATCTTCCATTAATGCAGTGTGGTACAATTATCTCCCCCTCACACTGTGTTCATGTACTTTCAAACTTTGCTATCAATGCCATTTGTACAGCTTTGAATATCCAGCCTTCACTTGAAGTATTCCTTTAAGGGTACGGTAGTGTTATGTTACTGGGATAGTAATCCAGGCACCTGGACTACTGATCCATGAGACATGAGTTCAAATCCCACCATGGCAGTTGGGGAATTAAAATTGAATTAATTAAATAAAAATCAGGAATTTACAAGATTTTATTCATTGATGGGATGTGGGCGTTGCTGGCTGGCTAGGCTTGCATTTAGTGCCCATCCCTAATTACCCTTGAGAAGATGGTGGTGAGCCGTCTTCTTGAACCGCTGCAGTCCATATGGTGTAGGTACACCCACAATGCTGTTAGGAAGGGAGTTCCAGGATTTTGGCCCAGCGACAGTGAAGGAACGGCGATACAGGTCCAAGTCAGGATGGTGTGTGGCTTGGAGGGGAACTTGGAGGTGGTGGTGTTCCCATGCGTCTGCTGCCCTTGTCCTTCTAAGTGGTAGAGGTCGCGGGTTTGGAAGGTGCTGTTGAAGGAGCTTTGGCGAGTTGCTGCAGTGCATCTTGTAGATGGTACACACTGCAGCCACAGTGCGCCGGTGGTGGAGGGAGTGACTGTTGAAGGTGGTGGATGGAGTGCCAATCAAGCGGGCTGCTTTATCCTGAATGGTGTCGAGCTTCTTGAGTGTTATTGGAGCTGCACTCATCCAGGCAAGTGGAGAGTATTCCATCACACTCCTGACTTGTGCCTTGTAGATGGTGGAAAGGCTTTGGGGAGTCAGGAGGTGAGACACTCGCCGCAGAATTCCCAGCCTCTGGCCTGCTCTTGTAGCCACAGTATTTATATGGCAGATCCAGTAATCAGTAATGGTGACCACAAAACTACCGGATTGTTGGAAAAACCCCTCTGGTTCACTCATGTGAGGGCATGTTAGGGATGGAAATAAGCCTTACTGGCCTATATGTGACTCCAGACCCACAGTAATGTGGTTGATTCTTAACTGCCCTCTGAAGTATATTAAGAATAAAACCAGACAGACCGCCCAGCATCGAGCTTGGCATGGGATTCAGGCACAACCAGCGCAGCCAACCTTGCAAAGTCCTCCGCACTAACATCTGGGCACTTGTGGCACAAATTGGACTAGTCAAGCAACAGCCTGTCATAGTCATAGTCATACTCACAGAATCATACATTTCAGGCAGCATTCCAGACTCCTCCATCACCAACAGGCAGAACAGACCCACCACATAAGGCAACTCCTAGACCTTATGAAGTCTCATGGCATCAGGTCAGACATGGGGAAGGAAACCTCCTGCTGATTACCACCTACTGCCCTCCCTCAGCTTGGTACACTTCCATGTTGAACACCACTTGGAGGAAGCACTGAAGGGTACAGAATGTACTCTGGGTGGACGCCTTCAATGTCCATAGTGGCTCGGTAGCACCACTACTGACCAAGCTGGTCGAATCCTGAAGGATATAGCTGCCAGACTGGTTTGTGGCTGGTGGTGAAAGAAGAGCATGCCAGGAACAGCATTAGATAGACCTAAAAGTGAGGTTCCAACCTGGTGAAACTGCAACACAGGACTACTTGCGTGCTAAATAATGGAAGCAGCATGCTTTAGAGAGAGCTAAGTGACCCCACAATCAACGGATCAGATCAAAGCTCTGCAGTACTGCCACATCCAGTTGTGAATGGTGGTGGCCCATTAAACAACTAACAGGAGGAGGAGGCTCCATGAACATTCCCACCATCAATGATAGCTGAGCCCAGCATGCGAGTGCAAAAGACAAAGTTGAGCATTCGCAACCATCTTCAGCCAGAAGTGCCGAGTGGATGATCCATATCAGCCTCCTCCTGAGGTCCCCACCATCACAGAATCCAGTCTTCAACCATTTTGACTCACTCCAGGTGAATTCAAGAAACGGCTGAGTGCACTGGATATGGTACAAACTATGGGCCCAGACAACATCCCGGCTGTCGTGATGAAGACTTTGTTATGTATTGTGTGTTCTCCTCCCACCTGTGGTGGTGCTGTCACAGCAGATAAATGGTTGGGTGTTCTCTTGGTTAAGTTTAGCTCTCTTTGTTCGGAACTCTCCAGAACTTCCTTTTCCCTTCGAATAAAGCACTTCAAGTTTGAATCTCTGAGTTCTGAGTTCTAATTGTGTCTAGGTAAAAAGGTACTGACACAATAAAGTGGCGATGAGGAGCGGATGAATCTGCGTATGTTACGGGTGCAGTGAGTAAACAGAAATTTAAATTTGAAACGTGAGATGGCTACTATATTAGGAAACATCGGTGATTTTGATGAAAATGTGGAGCAATGGAGCGCTTATATGGAACGTTTTGACTATTTTGTCTTGGCGAATGCGGTGGCAAATGAAAAGGTCATGCCTACCTTTTTGAGTGTAAAGGGGCCGAAGACATTCAATTTACTTTGCAGCCTTGTGCAGCCAGATAAGCCAGGAACTAAAACATATAAGCAACTAGTGGAAATTCTTGGAGCACATTTTCCACCAAAACCTCTGGTTATTGCTAAGAGATTTAGATTTCACAAACGGAATCAAGAGGAGGGGGAATCAGTGACGATGTTTATTGCTGCTTTAAAAAGGTTGTCGGAACACTGTCAGTTCAAGGAGGTGCTGAATGACACCATTAGAGACAGACTTGTGTGTGGTCTGCAACGTGCAGCCACACAGAAGCGCCTTCTTACTGAGGACAACCTTACTCTTGAAAAGGCCATTGAAGTTAGTGTCTCCATGGAGATGGTGGAAAAGGAGGCTCGCCAGTTGAGTTCAACAGGGAGAGTTCACAAGGTGTCGTCTGAGCCTAAAGGTGCATGGAACAGCACATGTTACCGTTGTGGGAAAATGGGCCATCACGCTAATGACTGCTGGTGTACGGAGCTGGAATGCCGAAATTGTGGCAAAAAGGGTCACATTGAACGCGCCTGTAGAGGTAAAAAAAGAACAGACAGAGCTGGGAAGCATGGAAGCAAAATGTCTGTATTTGGACAAGAGAAGAAAAAGAGTGTTCATTCAGTGCAGTATGATGGAACAAGCAAAACAGAGGGGAGCGACACCTCTGAGGAGGAAGAGGGGCACATACTGACGGTTGCAGGTGGTTCAAATGGCTACTGGGTGTCACCACTGGTGGAGGGACAATCAGTGCGGATGGAGGTGGACACAGACACGGCTGTGTCCCTTGTTTCAGACACTGTCTACAACAAAATGCTAAAGCATCTTACCCTTCAGCCAACAAACATTGTGCTAAAGACGTATACTGGCGAACCTGTGGCCATGAGAGGCGCCATTGAGGTGACAGTTAAATTGAACGGACAGACTGCAAAACTGCCACTATATGTGGTAAAGGGAAATTACCCATCGCTACTGGGACGTGTGTGGCTAGAGAAAATCACACTGGACTGGCCTGCAGTCCGCATGATGTCAAAAGGGGAGTCAGGTCTGACTGCAGTGTTAAACAAACATGCAGAACACTTCAATGGGGAACTTGGGAGCATGAAAAAGATCAGCGTGAGACTGGACATTAAACCTGACAGCAAGCCGAAGTTTCACAAAGCCCGACCTGTACCCTATGCAATTAGGCCAAAAGTTGAGGCTAACTTGGAGGCCTTAGTCGAGAATGGAGTCCTGGAGCCTGTGAGCGTGAGCAAATGGGCCACACCCATTCTTCCTGTCCTGAAAAAGGATGGATCTGTTCGAATCTGCGGGGATTTTAAAGTGACTATTAACCCGGTTATAGTAATCTGGGATGTAATGCTTAAGTTATCCACCAGATGGAGCCAAATATTAAGGGGTCACATTCACCAGTTTTTAAGGTAATGGGTCCTGTATTCAATGTCCTGGTACACCAGTTTATACGGTAATGTGGCATTGCACTATGGGTATGACTCAGAGGTTCTTCCTCCATCTTGCCATCGTGCAGTAAGAATTGTGTGCTTTGCTTGCAGCCTGTAAGAGATGTTTCTCTGCTACACCGGGTAAATAAACAGTGGGTTTTGTTCCTAATATCTCGCTTCACTCAGTTTCTGACCTTACCACTCAGATATCACACCGGTGCTGTCTGCGGAACAGTACCCTTTTCCCTTCATTGATGATCTTTTTACGGGCCTGACCGGAGGGCAAAAGTTCAGCAAAATAGACTTATGCCAGGCTTATCTACAAATGCATGTCGATGACAAATCAAAGGAGCTGCTGACAATTGTGACACACAAGGGGCTATACAGGTACTGCCGCCTTCCGTTTGGAATTACGTCGGCCCCTGCTGTATTCCAAAGGGCAATGGATCAGATTTTGAGTGGACTGCCAGGAATCCAGTGCTACCTGGACGACATCCTTGTCACTGGGACAAATGAGGAGGATCATTTTCTGAACTTGGATGCGACACTACAACGACTGAAAGAGTGCGGACTCAGAGTTCGTAAAGACAAATGTGAATTCTTTCAGTCTTCAGTTGAGTACCTGGAGCATGTGATTGACGCTACTGGCCTGCATAAGGCGCCGTCAAAGGTCAAGGCGATCGTGGAGGCCCCAGCACCCCAGAATGTGAGCCAGTTACGTTCATTTCTGGGGCTACTTAACTACTATGGGAAGTTTATTCCAGACTTAGCAACATTGCTGAAGCCATTACATCAGTTGCTATGTCAAGGCAAAACATGGAAATGGACTGAACGGTGCAACGAAGCTTTCGCCCAAGCAAAGAAAGTATTGCTGAAATCGGAGGTCCTGACATACTTTGACCCAAAGCTACCCATGCAGCTAGCATGTGATGCATCACCATATGGTGTGGGAGCAGTCATATCCCACATCATGCCTTCGGGTGAAGAGAAACCTATCGCCTTCGTATCACGCACCTTGAACAAGGCCGAGAGTAACTATGCGCAGATCGAGTGCGAGGCCTTGGGAATCGTTTTTGGAATTTGAAAATTTCATCAGTACCTGTTTGGGAGAAGGTTCACACTCCTGATGGACCACCGTCCATTGACTTCCATTTTCGGGCCCCACACCGGAATTCCGTCTCTCGCTGCAAGCAGGATGCAAAGATGGGCTTTACTGTTGTCAGGACACACATACGACATCAAATATCGCAAATCAGACTTGCACGGCAACGCAGACGGTCTCTCGAGGCTACCCTTGCCTGTTACTACTCCAGAGCCTCATCAGATAGACATCTTCTACTTTAGACAAGTGGAGGGAGCACCTGTCACTGCAGTTCAGGTGCGAAGGTACACCCGCAACGATCCAGTCCTGTCTGAGGTAATGGACGATGTCATTCGAGGGAGAGCTATAGGAGATTCTCCTAGTTTGAAACCTTACGTTTCAAAAAGAAATGAGCTCTCCGTCCAGGCAGGTTGTCTTATTTGGGGATGCCGTGTCATCATTCCGCCACCTCTGAGGGAACCTATACTGCAACAACTTCATACAGGCCACAGTGGGATGGTTCGGATGAAGGAAATGGCAAGAAGCTACTTCTGGTGGCCAGGTCTCGATGGGAATATTGAGGAGAAAGCCAAAACATGTTCCCCATGTCAAAGGGTCAGGAATGTTCCACAGCTGGCAACCCTACACCCCTGGGATTGGCCTGCAGAAGTGTGGCAGCGAGTACATGTGGACTTCGCCGGTCCTTTCGAAGAGAAGATGTTTATGGTGGTTGTGGACGCTTGTAGCAAGTGGCCGGAGGTCGCTTTGATGAGGTATACCACGGCAGAGAAAACAATTGAGAAACTTGGTGAGATGTTCAGCCGTTATGGCTCACTGGAACAACTCGTAAGTGACAACGGTCCACAATTTGTATCACAGGAGTTTGCAACCTTCCTGCATGTGAATGGTGTCCAACACATCAGGTCTGCGCCCTATCATCCCTCTGCTAACGGCCAGGCAGAAAGGTTCATGCAAACTTTGAAGCACGCCTTGAAGGCATCGCAAGGTCAGGGCTCAACCCACCAACGTCTGAACAGCTTCCTGTTGTCCTACAGGAACGAGCTGCATGCCACAACCAAAACTTCCCCCGCTTCGCTCATGATGAAGAGGCAGTTGCGGACAAGTTTTGACTTACTCAAACCTCCAAGGGCAGAGCAGGTTGTCCATCGTCAACAACAAGCTTAAGTTGAAAAGAGAGAGAAAAGAGCCAAGGAGAGACGGTTTCATCCGGAAGAGCACGTCCTAGCTCGAAACTACAACACTGGACCAAAATGGGTTCCTGCTACGGTGATCGCACAGTCGGGCCCTGTGTCTTACACGGTTGAGACTGCTGAGGACGTCGTCTGGAGAAGACACACAGATCAACTGTTGCTAGGAGCAGAGACTGCCACAGAGGCTCCAACAGCTGGTTGGCCTGAACTGTTTCCGGATGATACCACAAACCAGCATCCTTTGCCACAGTGCTCTTCTCCAACACAGGAAGTCAAAGAGACTGTTCCACCTGTGCAAACTCCTGATTTTCGACTGACACAGGCACCTCCTCCATCTAGGCCTGTGTCAATGCCTACTGCTGTGGAAGCCAGTGATGACCGCCGGTATCCTGTCAGATAGCAGCGGCCTCCAAGACGCTTGGATCTGTAGGCTTAGCGACTTACCCACAAGACTGCGGCAGAATAAACCCCAGGGTAAAGTCAGGGGTTGAGGCAGTCTACCTCTACCCTAGGTTAGTTGAGTGCATTGAAAGTAACTTACCTGTTGAGGAATAATGTGGACCTTCCATTTAAGAGGGGAGGAATATGTTATGTATTGTGTGTTCTCCTCCCACCTGTGGTGGCGCTGTCACAGCAGCTAAATGGTTAGGTGTTCTCTTGGTTAAGTTTAGCTCTCTTTGTTCGGAACTCTCCAGAACTTCCTTTTCCCTTCGAATAAAGCACTTCATGTTTGAATCTCTGAGTTCTGAGTTCTAATTGTGTCTAGGTAAAAAGGTACCGACACAATAGACTTGTGCTTCAGAACTAGCCACACCTCTAGCCAAGCTGTTCGAGTACTGCTACAACACTGGCATTTACCTGACAATGTGGAAAACTGCCCAGGAATGCCCTGTCCACAAAAAGCAGGCCAAATCCAATCCGGCAAATTACCACCCCATCAGCCTATTCTCAATCATCAGCAAAGTGATGGAAGGTGTCATCGACAGTGCTATCAAGCGGCACTTACTCACCAATAACCTGTTAACCGATGCACAGTTTGGGTTCCGCCAGAATCACTCGGCTCCAGACCTCATTACAGCCTTAGTCCAAAAGAGTTGAAATCTAGAGGCGAGGTGAGAGTGATTGCCCTTGACATCAAGGCAGCATTTGACCGAGTGTGGCGTCAAGGAGCCCTAGTAAAACTGAAGTCAATGGGAATCGGGGGAAAACGCTTCACTGGCTGAAGTCATACCAAGCACAAAGAAAGATGGTTGTTGTTGTTGGAGGCCAATCATCTCAGCCCCAGGATATTGCTGCAGGAGTTCCTCAGAGCAGTTTCCGAGGCCCAAGCACCTTCAGCTGCCTCATCAATGACCTTCCCTCCACCATAAGGTCAGAAGTGGGGATGCTTGCTGATGACTGCACAGTGTTTAATTCCATCCGCAATTCCTTAGATAATGAAGCAGTTCGTGTCTGCGTGTAGCAAGACCTGGACACATCTAGGCTTGGGCCGATAAGTCCCAAGTAATATTAGCGCCACACAAGTGCCAGGCAATGACCATCTCCAACAAGATTGAGTCTAACCACCTCCCCTTGACATTCAATGGCATTACCATCATTGAATCTCCCACCATCAAAATCCTGGGGGTCACCATTGACCAGAAACTTAACAGGACCAGCCATATAAATACTGTGGCTACAAGAGCAGGTTAGAGGCTGGGTATTCTGCAGCGAGTGACTCACCTCCTAACTCCCCAAAGCCTTTCCACCATCTACATGGCACAAGTAAGGAGTGTGATGGAGTACTCTCCACTTGCCTGGATGAGTGCAGCTCCAACAACACTCAAGGAGCTCAACACCATTCAGGGCAAAGCAGCCCGCTTGATTGACACCCCATCCACCACCTTAAACATTCACTCCATCCACCACCAGCACATTGTGACTGCAGTGTGTTCCATCTACAAGATGCACTGCAGCAACTCGCCAAGGCTTCTTCGGCAGCACCTCCCAAACCCACGAGCTCTACCGCCTAGAAGGACAAGGGCAGCAGGCGCATGGGAACACTGCCACCTGCAAGTTCCGCTCCAAGTCACACACCATCCTGACTTGGAAATATATTGCCGTTCCTTCATCATCGCTGGGTCAAAATCCTGGAACTCCCTCCCTAACAGCACTGTGGGTGTACCTTCACCACACGGACTGCAGTGTTTCAAGAAGGCAGCTCACCAGCACTTGCTCAAGGGCAATTAGGGATGGGCAATAAATGCTGGCCTTGCCAGTGACGACCACATCTCGTGAATGAATAAAAAATATAAAGTTTTCAAAACTTGCATCCTTAAAATGTACCTTGGCAAACTCTGGCAGTGCCGTACATGTGGGGGAGTTTGTCTGCAGGTCACCATGGAACATGCAACACAACTCAGTCACAACCTCCCTCGTAAATTTATGCTCCTGCCATCAGTGCTCCTCTGATAGAGAGAAGTACGTGTACTTCCATCTGTAGATATGGGTGTGAGGACACTGCTTGGTGCACACAGAGCTCCTTTGGTGCAGCCTGATGTGTCTGAAATCCCATTGCTGGTTCTCCTGTTAGTCCTAAAAAAAACTGCAAAGGAATTCCCATGGGGAAGCCCACCATGTTACCATGGTTGAGATTGCCAAAAAATGGCACTGCTCAAAAAATGAGCATAAAAGTACCTGTCAAGCTTAGTGGATAGAGAAAATAAAATATAACACATAAGTAAGTGGCCTCATAATGCTACCATCAATCTTCATATAAAGATAAGAAAGACTTACATTTATATAGCGCCTTTCAAGACCTCAGGATCTCCTGAAGTGCTATACAGCCAATGAAGTATTTTTTTGAAGTGAAGTCATCGTTGTAATGTAAGAAATGCAGCAGCCAATTTGTACCCTGCAAGTCTCACAAACAGCAATGTGATAATGACCAGATAATCTCTTTTAGTGATGTTGATTGAGGGATACATATTGGCCAGAACAACGGGGAGGACTCCCTTGCTCTTCTTCCAATAGTGCCATGGAACCTTTTATGTCCACCTGAGACAG
The DNA here is from genome assembly GCF_052327205.1 of Somniosus microcephalus. Classification (NCBI taxonomy): domain Eukaryota; kingdom Metazoa; phylum Chordata; class Chondrichthyes; order Squaliformes; family Somniosidae; genus Somniosus; species Somniosus microcephalus. The sequence goes on from NC_140991.1 coordinate 288,875,378, forward strand.
CAGACATGGCACGTTCGACAGCGCCACACTCCCTCTGTACTGCACTAGGTGTGTCAGCCTAGATTTTCTGCTCAGGTTTCTGGAGTAGGACTTAAACCCACAACCTTCTAACTCAGAGGAGAGGCAGCGACGGCTGACACCCTGGTTGTTTAAATCTACTCTGGGACCCAGTTCCGTTTTTGGCAGTTCTAGATACCCATTTTAAATGGTCAGGTAAAGGGATCAGTGATATTGCCATGGAAATTCTGGGAAGTTTGAGTCAAGGACACTATTATGTCATTCTGGCCTCATCCGACAATTATTAACAGCTTCTGGCACCAGTCCGGAACACAACCATAAAATGCTCGAGAAACATCAGTCATCTGTTTTATGCAAATTATTTGGTTATTGTTGATCTGTTTTTCATAAGCCCGGGGTTTAATCAGAAGCATAAGAATTGATGGCCGCAATCACCTCAGCAGCCAAGTAGGTGTCGTGGTTTTGTGGCTGCCTCCTCACTACAACTGAGCCTCCAGAGACAATGATCCTTGGTCACTGCCACGTGGCTGTGCCTGGGACTGAAGGCAGGTTCGGACAGTATACCCCCTGGTGCCATCTCTAGCAGCACTTCTCTCTTTCTGTTTGTCCTCCTACACTAATTCAAGTGACAAGGGAGCACTGAAAGCATTCCCTACTGCTGCGAGCTTTCTGTCTGCGTGAACTGTGTGGATCAGCTAGGGATTCCTTCTCACTCCAGATGTGCGAGAACCTGCCTGAGCTCCAATGCCTTTTTCAGATAAATGAGATTAACACAAGTGTGTGCAATGCATGAAGATTGTCATTTTGTGGGCTATGCCCGTAACAAGCAATAATCCCTGCAGAAACCAGCAGAGGCAATATAATGCACTGACACTCCAACCTACTGCAGCAATTTCGTCACAAGCCTATAGTGGGCAGGAATCCTGCACAATGACCCCCTCTCCCTCAGATTGGTGCCCTCTATTGCTCATTTGCCGCCAGTGTAATTCATTAGGCTGACTGCTCTTTCTCGCCATTGGCTGGGCATTGTAAACCCTATGCAACAGCCCAACATCTCTCGTCCAATTGCTCTAAGCTGCTCCTGTTACCCTTAAGGTAGCCTCTGCCTCTGAGATCTCCAGGTTCACTTGCGTCTCTTCGATCTCCTTCCACTCCAACCACTCATCCAGTCTGACTCCGAAATCCCCACTCCATGCTTCCAAGATCTCACTCGATTGGGTTGAAATCACACTGTGTGATACTAATAACAAATGAATGAGTTTGTATGAAACTCCTTTGTTCTCTATTTTAACATACACATTGACCAATTTATTTTAAATACATTTGTGATGAAACTCAGATTTCTGTTTTTTCATTTTGATTTTAGTTAGTGTAAAGCTGATTTTTTAATATGAAAAAGGTTTGGAATTTCTGCAAAATATTCCTTTGTTCTGTGGCTGCATTGTAATTAAATGTCACTTTGTTCTACTTTGAGGTGGCACTTGTATATCTAACAGGGTGACAAGAGCGATTTTATTAGTGAGATCTGCACATCACCGAAAGGATACCTATTGTCTGGATTATTAATGCTTAATTTGTTGTGATGTGTGTTTTCCAAGGATTTACTTTGTCATCATGGATAAGATGCTTTTAAAACCTTCAGACTTTCTTGCGGCACTCCGTTCTTGGCTTGGTGGCACCTCTAAAAGCAAGTGCCATCTTCTGTGTAACTTCTACCAGAAGCTGTCACTCTGAAGCTGAAAGGAACTATATGAATTTCTGACTGTCTTTTGAAACAGTTTATATATTAACATTCATTTTGGAATGTCGCACATGCTGGGAGCACAAATCAGGAATTGGCACATCATTTTCCAACCCAAATTTCCAATATGTTGTCCTGCCGGGCAAGAATGCAACCTAAGGTGAAAAGTCAAAAAATGTGCAAGTCTGGTAATTGTACTTTTAGATTTTTCTGTATCTTTCTACTTCTGTATACTATTTAACCTATAAGTAAATTTGACTAATAGTTTTAACCTGTACACAGTGATCTGCTAATTATTAGAAGCATTATTTTCATCCTTCAACAGTGAAGGGAGTACATGATAGGCATCCCATGTATTGTCCAGTGATCATTGTTAAGCCTGGCCACACAATCTGTATATGGCAGTGGATAGGAAGCAGGTTTCAGTTCATGACAGACTCAGACTGCTTATGGGAACTGTCATCCAGCCCTCAAGACAAAGAAAGGGTGTTGGGTATAAGCCTGAACTACAAGAAGGTTGAACTACAAGAAGGCTTGCTGCTAATATTATTCAGCATAATTGCAACCTGTATGCCTCTGAAATCCCTTTATCTGTGTTTCAACATTCCCCTTAAGACTCTGACATCTCCCGCCAAATGACAAGCACTGAGAGATAATTATCCAAAGCTTTATACAGACAGATAAAATTATTCGGACCTGTGCTTACCATAATCTAAATGATCTAAAAATAAGAATTACCTGATTGCACGTTCTATGGGCTGCTCTGCGGGTTTTATCAAGGGGAGGATCGGTGATATTTGATATGTGATCAGTAATTTCTAACACATGGAATGTGACCTTCAGGATTCTGCATTCCAGAAGTAATTTGGCCAAATACTGGCAACAGAAAATTTACACACTTTAAATTTTCACACTCCAAATTTGCACACCTTAAATTCGCACCACTTTAATTATACCTTCTCACAGGGGTTTGGTAGCTGTTGTAGATGGAGACCAGAAGTATTATTTCTTTATTTGTTCTCAGGATGTGGACGTCACTGCCAAAGCCAGCATTTATTGCCCATCCCTAGTTGCCCTTGAGAAGTTGGCGGTGTGCCGCCTTCTTGAACCGCGGCAATCTGTGTGGTGAAGGAGCGCCCACAATGCTGTTAGTTAGAGAATTCCATGATATTGACTGAGCAATGATAAGGAAACAAAATTATATGTCCAATCCTGGATGATGTGTGACTTGGATTTGACATCGTTCCCACAAAATTGCTGCTCTTGTCTTTCTCATTGGTAGAGGTTGCAGGGGAGGGAGGTGCTGGTGAAAAGGTAAGACCTGGAGCTGCAGAACTGGCTAGTTACTCCCTAAAATATGCATTAATTTGAATTGCAGTTATTTAAGGTACCTAACCATTTTATCAGTACATCTGCACAGAAATCACTAAATCACTAAAAGCTGCTGGACAGGTACAAAACGTAATTTAAAAGACCAATAGAATGTTGGTCTTTAGCTCAAGGGGATGGGAATAAAAAGTGGTGGCAGTTATGTTTCTAGTTATATAAAGCTCTGGTTAGACCACATCTGGAGTACTGCATTCAGTTCTGGAAACCGCACCTCAGGAAGGATATATTGGCCTTGAAGGGGGGTGCAGCACAGATTCACCAGAATGATTCCGGGGCTAAAGGGTTAAGTTATGAGTACAGGTTGCATAGACTAGGCTTGTGTTCCCTTGAATATTGAAGATTAAGGGGTGATCTAATCGAGGTGTTTAAGATAATTAAAGGACTTGATAGGGTAGATAGAGAAACCAATTTCTCTGGTGGGGGAGTCCAGAATATGGGAGCATAACCTTAAAATTAGAGTTAGGCCATTCAAGGGTGATGGCAGGAAGCATTCCCTCATCCAAAGGGTAGTGAAAATCTGGAACTCGCTCCTCCAAAAAATCTGTTGAGGCTAGGGGTCAATTGAAAATTTCAAAACTGAGATTAATAGATTTTTGTTAGGCAAGGGTATTAAGGGTTATGGAACCAAAACAGGGAGATGGAGTTAAGATACAGATAAGCCAAGTTTTAATTGAATGACAGAACCTTCTCAAGGGGCTGAATGGCCGACTCCTGTTCCTATGTTTCTAATTGTAACATTTTTCATGAATGACTTGCCTCTTCCCAGAAGTAAGGCGGCACAAAGAGTATGAAATCTTCAGGGTCACTTTCTCCTTTTCTCTAAAAATTGTGTTGCAGCGATTTTAATGAATTATTCGTGATGACTCATTCATACTGTGGATGTTGTGCCAGCAATGCTGAGAATAAATCTTACTTTCATCTCCAGATCTAATTACAGATCCAGTGGACATTCTCATATTGAATACATTTCAAAATACCGCAGCTCCTTGTGTGATTCCCATTGAGTTTGTAAATCCACCAGAATCATACAACGTCCAGTAGCCAAGCCCATCCAGGACAGTGCGACATGCAGTGCACAAGCCCACTGGTGATCGTGCAGTGGACATATCAGGGATCCTGTAGCACCCAACCCATAAACCCACCAAGAATTATGCAGAATCTAACCCTCCCTGGTGTACTCCAGTGATATTTCTCAGTTGCAATTTTAGTTTAGGGATTCCATTCAAATTCCCCAAACCCTCTCTTTCCTCCGTTGTATTAGCTTGGAATAGGAAGTTTGTTATCAAAATATTAATTTTACCCCTTAATTGTTACAAAAAACATCCAAGCTTCCATTGAAGTTCCCACTTGAATAAAAGCACCTGTGATAGAGGGTTAAGTGGAAACAGAAGCTTCAGTGGAAACAGGGGGTAAAGTGAAAGCAGAGGATTTAGTGAAAACAGACTTATGACACAAATTTCCTTAATCAAGGCAGTGAAAAATTAAAGGAGCACATTTCAAAAATCAGGAGATATCTGATGAAATTGAAGATTTTGAAGACTATGCTTTGTTCCTGTTTAAAAAAAAATCTATTGAGGCCCCAAAATAATTCACCCTTCACTTATTGCTACTCTGTAATTACTGCACAACAGGCATCATAACCTCGACCTTATTATCATTTTAGCTGATCTGTTCTAACAAATGCTGTTAGTGTGGTGGTGCCAGGTTATAATTTGAAAATTTAATATTTGACTTAAAAAAAAACTGACAAGTTTTTCTTCCTGCAGCATTGCAACTGCTGTATCCTCTATTTGTGATTAATTTTCTGACAACCACTCCCATTCATATTTTCTTTGATTCATTGTAGATCCGTAGCTCGTTCACACCTGCTGGCTGTCCTTTTCAGTTTGCTCATTTTATTTTTCGGGCATCCTTTAAAATCTTTGCCTTCTGATTTATTTTCAGAACATCGCAGTTATAATAAGTTGCACAAAGAGTTTAATAGCTAGGGCTCCAGAGGTGGCTGTTATGGAGAAGGTTTGAGTCAATTTCAGTGGTTCTCTCTAAGACTGAGATCTCACAGCATTTACAAATAGCACTGGTGTCAATTCTCTGACAGTAGCTCTTGACAGTAATGAGCCTGAGATGGTACGTCAGTCATACGGCACTCTCCTCTTTCTAACTAGTCTCTCTCTCTGACTAAAGCACTTCTTAAAAGGAAACCTTCATGTGTTCATTAATTAAATCCAGACATGTGGAAAATGCTTGATTTTGGTATTCTCAGGATCAGAAAATCAGAAGATATGCAAGATAAGGAAGGGCTTTTGGCTCTCATCAACGTATCTGTTCAGAAAGTCCGTTTGTCCACCATCAGGAGATCCAACTAGTTCTAAAATGATTTCAAGGTTTTCACCTCCACTATTCTATCTAATATGCTTTCCACATGTTGATCACTTTGTGTGAAGATCTTCCTGATGTCAGGCCTGAATTTGCCCTTTTTTATCAGTTTAAACTTATGCCCCCCTTATCTACTGTCACAGTTTAGCTTGAAGCAAAATTTGAATTTACCTTCTCTATCCAACTTATTATCTTACGCTTGAAGAGGTAGATTTCCATTATATAAGCAGGAAGCTAAACGTAGTTGCCAAGAATACTGTTAATAATTAGCCAAAAATGTAATACAGGTTAATTTTACAAAATGAGGACAACCTTTGATTCGTGTATTCACATATCATGGTCTGTCTCTGTGTCACTGGCGTTAAGGATTCTGAACAGATGATACAGTAGAGTTATAGAGAATATTGCAGGACATTATGCAGGAGATTGCTTTTCAAGCTTTTCAAAATTACAATGGATAGAGAACCCCCCCATGTGAAACCATAACCTTTTCCCCAAAAAAATCCCTGCAGTTTATTTGAAAGATTTTCTGACATTTTTCACAGTACATAAATATTTGTGTTTAAAATGTTCAGAAAGCTGATTGGCTTACATCAAATGTCTATTGACTGCGCACCAGTAGACCAACACATTCAAGTCCTAAACTAAAAATGTAATGATGAATGTTTCTGTGCCTCTCTTCCCTGCTGCCTTATCTCAAATGGCAGTGCCATGCATGACAGCTCAAAGCAGTTTGCTTAACGAAGCTAGTGTGTGAGAAAATCTGCAGAATTATAACTTATCAAAGAGTCACTCACAGCTTGATCTTATTTAAAAATATACAGATTTCCCCTCTTCCCAGTAATATGAACAGCTGTTTTGCCATGTAAGATTAAAGAGGCAGATGTCATGCAAGTGCCGTAGATACACATGGTTACTTGCCGGATTTGACACATAAGCAACCAGGTCCTGAGTGTGTAATGATATGTCAAGGATTAATATGAAAAGAAAAAGAAGTTGCATTTATACAGCACCGATCACAACCTCAGGAAGTTCTAGTGCGCTTTACAGCCAACAAAGTACTTTTAAAGTGTAGTCACTGCTGTAATGTAGGAAACGTAGCAGTCAATTTGCAAGGTCCCACAAAGAGCAAGGTGATAATGACCAGATAATATGTTTCAATGATGTTGGTTGAGGGATAAATATTGGCCAGGACACCGGGGATACCTCACCTGCTCTTCTTCGAAATAAAGCCATGGGCCAAGATTTTCCGGGGAGTCAGTGGGTGCTATCGGTAGCAGGTCGGGTGAGAAAGTGTTTCTTTTCCCCAGCGGGTTGGGACGCCGTTGTCAACCCGCCGCCACACGCCTTTCCCCAATGTCGGGTCTGTCAGCGCTGAGCAGACTTGACATACAGCGGCGGGGGACCCAATTCAGGTAATTATGACCTTGTTTAGAGATCATTAAGAATACATTTGAGCTCACCTTTTGATTTTACGTGCTCACTCATGGGGTCCTCGCAGCTCAGGGATCACGTTTGTTAAGCTGAGGCGGAAGTTCAGTGGCCATTGAATCAGCTGCTGAGTTGACAGCTTCAAATATACAGTAAAAGCTCCCACTTTACAGAGATATCTTCCCTCAGCCACAAGCACTTCCTCACTGCATTTCCACAACAGGTTCACCATGCTGCAAGTCTTTACACAAGTCTCCATCCAGTCTGACCTCATTACATTTCTCACCATTGACAGATTGCTTCTGTCATCTCTACTTAACCTGCCATCTAGTCCATCAAGATGGGTGCCCTTTATACTCTCTTACCTTGGTCCTCAGAATCCCACCATGATCAGCCCCCAACACCAGCAGAACCAGGCACACCAGCAGCAACAACAGCAACACCAACCTTCTCCACAATCAACTGATGTTGCACAGGACACAGGGCATCAGCACCCAAGCGCATTGCTGCCTGGGAGGCCAGGGATGGCCTCACCATGGCCAGATTTACTTCACTTGACGCTGTACACCCTGGCTGCAACATGATGCGCTAGGTTGGCACCACCCCACACCAACACCAAAAAGCATCTCGACAATGGCCAAGCCATTCCTTTCACACTCATCACCATTGCGGGGGGTACCGTTGTGTCTCACTATTCACTGCAACTCACAAAGCCACTTCCAAAGGTGCACACAAATCTGTCCAAGAACACAAAGGGGGAGAAATTCGGTTGTTAGCGCCACCGATTAACACCTAAAGAGGCCAAGAAGTGGGGCGCTAGCCAATTTCCGGGCGGGTGCAGGGCGCCTAGCGCCTCGCCCCATATTGAGCATGCATTTAGCGCCGGCGCTAAATCTTAGCACCCGCTCATGGGCGCAGGCTGATTATGACGTCATTTGAGTGTGCAGCGCCTTTTGGGCGCCCCGGACCGTAAATTCAGTGGTGCTCCCCTCCGTAGCGCCTGGCGCTAATAGTGACAGCTTACCTGGAACCTTACCAAGTCGCTCTCAGGCTGGAGGAGCGTTATTTAAAGGGGACTGGTGTGGTTTAAAAGCGGCAGCCATTTTTGGAGCACAACTTCCTCGAGAGCTACAAAGAGTTGCTGAGCTGCACACTGAGAGCCATTTGACCACTGAGCCGGCGCAGGCAGACGATCTTCAGCCTTCTGACCATCACCTTGCTGTTGGTGAGCCTTGACAACGGGGAACCTTCCTGTGGGCACTTATTATGGGGGCTGCATTGGAAGGGAACGTCCTGCTGCTGAATCATCTGCAAAGAGCACTGAGACGCTGGGAGAGGGGAGCGGGCATGGCCAGACGGAGGAGGGCCAACAGACGTCGCCACAGCAGACCTTACACTGGCAGGGTTTTCCGACAGCAGTTTTCCTACATGAACATGCCGGAGGAGCAGTGTATCAGAAGGCTGCGATTTAGAAAGGAGATGGTGACTGAGCTGTGCCAGCTGCTTCAGCCAGATCTGCAGTCTCAGATAAGGTGCAGGACATCTCTGTCAGTGGCTGAGAAGATGCCTGCTGGCCTGAACTTCTACGCGAGCAGCTCTTCTCAGGCTGCGCGTCAGAGGCTGATCAGAAGTAGCTTCTAGGCCCCTCTCATGGAATGCTTGCTGCCATTCCAAGAACAAGAATGGAACCGGTCTGATACCCCCAAGCCTATGAAGGGCAAGATGCATGTAAATGGCAGGCATGGCCATTGTAAATGAAGAAAGTGTTTCATTACAAAAAATGTGGTTCCTTCAAACATGAGAAAGCTATGGCAACAGAAAGCAAAATGAATACACTGACACATAACTGCCTCTCACACCCGGGAGACTGTCCAAAACATAAATCACATTCCGACCATCTTCCTTGGCCTTGATTCCACTGCGCCAACCAAAGCATCCAATGCCCCATCAGTGAGGCGTTCCACCCTCTGCCTCACCCTTTCCATATCTTGCTAGGCTGGTGCGCCACAGGTAGGCTCCCACCGCTTTGAAGGCCTACAAGGCAGTGAGTGTGTCTGGTGATGCCAATTGACCTGCCCCTTTAAGAGCTGGCCGGCGCCAGTGTGTTTCAGGGAAAGTGATTATTGACAGCACCGTTGCTGCACCCCGCCGCCGCAAAATTGGGTTGCGCCGCCGGGCTAGCGCCTTAAGAGTAGCGTGCAGCGCCTGATTTAGCGCCGCAATCACCTTTAGGGGCGCTGCAACCCAATATCGCGCTAGGTGGCGCTAAATTGCGCCTGGCGCTAAACTTTGCGCATTGCCAGGACTAGCGCCCCAAACGTGGCTATACCGAATTTCTAGGCCTTTAAAGTGTTTAAAATAAAGGTTTCAATGTTTGACACCACATTATCAGAAACTTTACATGAACATTGCACAAAACACCTAAGTGATACCCATTGTGCGTTGTTAGTTGGTATGATTGGACTAGGATGAGGGTGAGTGCGAGGGGTAGCTAGTGAGATGGGGATGTGATAAAGTAGATAGAGAGGGAGGAGGTGCAAGGTAAGTTGGTGTGAGTAGTAGGGTAGGAAAGGCAGAGTGATGGGGATGTGATGAGAGGCACAGCAAGATGAGGTTGAGTGTGGCTTTGTACTAACATTTCATGATCTGCTGAGATCATTGAAACATTTGCGGCACTGCACCCAGGTCGTCCTGACCACATCCCTGCTTGTGCCCTCCTCTGCAATGTACAACCAGGCTGTGTTGATCTCTTGGGGAGGTCTCTTCTGCCCATGGGAAGTGAAGAGAACCTCCCGGTGTGCAATGACTCCCTCCATAAGCATATGGAGGTAGTCAAGGAAGAGTCTGGGTGCAGCCTTGTACCTCTGTGCAGTACGCGTCAGTGTTTGCATCACCTCAATGCTGTAGAACACTGACAGCACAAATGTCAAATTAAATTTGGACATGGGCCCTTTAAGGAAACCAGCACTTGACGTCACCAGACCCGCTTCCTCTAATTGGTCAGGAAACGCGCTGGGCGGGCTTAACAAGCCCAATCAAGGGAAATTCATTTCGGACAGTGGGCTGGAGCCCGCAGCAGAATTGGGACCTGCCACCGACGTCGCCCGCCATGGACATAAGAACATAAGAAAATAAAAATAGGAGCAGGATTAGGCCATTTGGCCCTTCGAGCCTGCTCCGCCATTCAATGAGATCATGGCTGATCTTCTGCCTCAACTCCATTCATTGGCCCTTACGCCATATCCCTTGATGCCCTTACTAGTCAGAAATCTATCGACTTCTGTTTTGAATATACCCAATGACTGAGCCTCCACCGCCCTCTGGGGTAGAGAATTCCAAAAATTCACCACCCTCTGTGTAAAGAAATTTCTTCACATCTCAGTCCTGAATGGCCTACCCTTTATCCTGAGGCTGTGGCCCCTGGTTCTGGACTCCCCAGCCAAGGGAAACATTCTCCCAGCGTCCACCCTATCAAGCCCTGTAATTATTTTGTATGCTTCAATGAGATCCCCTCTCATTCTTCTGAATTCAAGAGTTTACTCAATCTCTTCTCATACCACAGTCCCGCCATCCCAGGAATCAGTCTTGTGAACCTACGTTGCACTCCCTCTATGGCAAGTATATCCTTCCTTAGGTAAGGAGACCAAAGCTGTACACAGTACTCCAGGTGTGGTCTCACCAAGGCCCTATATAATTGGGGTAAGACTTCTTTACTCCTGGAGTCAAATCCTCTTGTAATTAAGTCCAGCAAACCATTTGTCTTCCTAATGGCTTGCTGCACCTGTACATTCACTTTCAGTGACTCAGGTACAAGAACACGCAGGTCCCTTTGAGCATCTGCATTCCCCAATCTTTCACCATTTAGGAAATACTCTGCCTTTCTGTTTTTTCTACCAAAGTGGATAACTTCACATTTATTCACATTATATTCTATCTGCCATGTTCTCGCCCACTCACTGAGCCTGTCGGGATCCCCTTGAAGCCCCTTCACATCCTCTTCACAACTGACACTGCCACCTAGCTTTGTATCATTAGCAAATTTGGAAATGTTACATTTAGTCCCCTCATCCAAATCATTGATATAGATTGTGAATAGCTGGGGCCCAAGCACTGATCCTTGTGGTACACCACTAGTCACAGCCTGCCATCCTGAAAAAGACCTGTTTATCCCTACTCTTTGGGCTAGATTTTCAGTTGCTTGCGCCAGCAGTTAGCGCCTTAAGAGAAGTGATTTCCGGGCGCTATGCGTGTGGCGCCCGGGCGCAGCGCAGTTTGCGCCCCGCCCCAAATTAAGTTGCCCGTTAGCGCCGGCACAAAGTTTAGCGCCCGCCCGGATGCGCGCGCAGAAAATGACGTCACATCCTCGTGCAACGCCCTTTGGCCGCCCCGATTGCAAACTTCAGTCGGTCCGCCCCATTGTGCGGCGGGCGGCCGGAGCGTTTGGAAAAAGGAACGCAACACAACCAGCGCGGGCCCCGGGGGGCGCTAATTAAAGGGAACGTCCTCTCCAGTATAAAGGCCATCCTTTTTTCAGAAAACAGTCTTGTGCAACGCATTTCTGGAGACACAACAAGGAGGATAGCTAACTGGTTTCAAGCAGCAAGAGGCAGGTATTTTTGGACTCAGGCAACAGCGCTGCAAGTGGCCATTTGGAAATTAGAGTGTTTGCCAGGATTTAATGGGGGTTGCATGGGGTGCCAACGCGGAGCTGCAGCTCCATGTCCGTAGGGCTCGCAGACGCATTGTGAGAGGGGCAGCCCTGGCTAGAGGCAGAGGGGGCTACAGGCGTCGGCCACGTAGGCCTTACCCAGTCAGGCTATACCGCCAGCAGCGCTCCTACCTAAACATGAGTGCCGCGCGATGTGTTAAAAGGCTCCGATTCCGAAAGGGGGTGATTGCAGAGATCTGCCACCTGCTTCGCCGAGATCTGCGGCCAAAGCTCAGGTGCAGGACGTCTCTGTCGGTGGAAGTGAAGGTGACGGTGGCATTGAACTTCTATGCCACCGGCTCCTTCCAATACGCTGCTGGGGACATAGCAAACATCTCCCAGTACGGCGCGCATCGCTGCATCCGCCAGGTGACCGAAGCACTGTTCAGAAGGAGAAGCCAATTCATCTCCTTCCCCATGGCCCTGGAGAGCCAGCATCAGCGCGCATTGGGATTTTCCAGACTCGGGGAATTCCCCTTGGTGCAGGGCGCCATTGACTGTACGCATGTGGCTTTGCGGGCCCCTCTGGAGCATGGCGAGCAGTATCGCAACAGGAAGGGCTACCATTCTCTGAATGTGCAGCTGGTCTGTGACCACAAGCAGCGCATCATGGCAGTCAATGCCAGCTTCCCAGGCAGCAGCCACGATGCCTTTATCCTGCGGCAGAGTACTGTGCATGACATGTTCCAGGCACAGCCTCCCCCAAGAGGATGGCTACTCGGGGACAAAGGCTATCCTTTGTGCACCTGGCTCATGACCCCGCTCCGCGCGCCCAGGACCGCTGCTGAAGAGGCCTACAACGAGAGCCATCAAACCACCCGCAACATCATCGAGCTAACTATTGGGGTCCTCAAGCAGCGGTTCCGCTGCCTTGATCGCTCCGGAGGAGCTCTCCAGTATTCGCCGGACCGGGTCTCCCAATTTGTGGTGGTTTGCTGCATGCTACACAACCTGGCTATCCGCAGGACTCAGGCACTGCCACCTGACGTTGGACCAGCACCTCAGGAGGAGGAGCAGGAGGAGCATGAGGAGGAGGAGGAGGAGGAGGAGGAGGAGCAGGAGTACGTTCCCAGGAGGGAGCGACCAGGGCCAAGGGCCGCACGACGCCACCTTATTACACGGTACTTCTAAGCCCCCTGTCAGGGAATGGCCAGGGGCCATGAGGGAAGATGAATGCAGCCGCTCCGCAAGCCCTCAGCCGGCGAAGCCAACAAACACTAAGAAGAACAACCATGGAGACTGCATGAATAAAGATAATTTTTTATTAAACAAAAATGAAAAGCCCTTCCCACATGAATCCCCAAAAACAATAAACGGGCCCCACAAAAAGCCCAACAAACGACTCACTCCCACAAACTGGGGAGGAGCCACTCCACCTTTATTGAAACCGGGCCTCAACGTCGGCCTAACGCAAAAAAAAAGCCCTCCAAAAGCACAACCATGGGCAAAATAAAGATGGCCACCGCCATATTAAAGGAAAGCTGGCCACACCCTCTACTGAGTGGCCCGCGAGGGCGAGACCTTGGCCAGCATTTTGCCTCCCCTGCCCTGCCTGCTGCTCCTTCGCAAGCTCTGCCCAGTGGCTGCTGCGAGGCTGGGGGAAGGCGCCTGAGGCTCAGATGCCCTTCCGCCAGATGCCGCTGGGGGGCGGCCTACACGGCGTTTGGGCCTCGAGGGGCCGTCTCCTGAGTGGCGCACCTGAGCCTGGCCACCATCAGCTGCAGCCGCTTGCCCTTGACGCCCCAGAGGGGGAATGGCGGCGACGGATGGCGCAATGTGGGCCAGCTGGCGTCTGGGATGCGCTGGCTGGTGCTGTGGCGCGGTGGCACTCGGCCGGGCCCGCACTGCAGGATCCGCAGCAATCAGCCGACGGCCGGCTTGCTGGGATGGTCCAGCGCGGCGCCTGCCCTGGCGATGCCTACCTGAGACAGCGCGTGTGGCAGCAGTGAGTGGCCCTGTGGTCCTGGTGTGCGCGCGCATCACATCCGCCAGGGTCTTGACGGCATCAGTTAGCATGCGGCCAGTCGCGGCAGTTGCTGCCCCGAACTCGCGCACACTGGTCGCCAGCGACTCGATGGCCTCAGGCATGCGCCCCACCACGCTCATGAGCTCCGTGTGGCGCCGGTCCGAGTCGTCGGCCATCTGATCGAGCTTCCGCACCTCCTCCGAAGTGAAGGTGTCCGGACTGGAGTCGCGACTCTCCCGCTGGGGAGGAGGGGGCCGAACTAGGGGACCCTTGCCGCGTTGGTGACGGCGAGTGTGCCGAGCAGCAGCACTCCCCTCTGATCCTTCCCCCCTTTGGGGGGAAGGCCGCGGGCCACGCGCACGGCTGCTGGGTGGCTGGACGCCACTGGTCCCAGAAGCTGCATTGCCCTGCGACAGTTCCTCCAGGCACTCGTCCAGTGAGGAGGTGTCGAGCATTTCCTCCTCTCCTGCGGGACGTGACTGTTCCCCCGAAGGTCCGGCTTGCTCCTCCTCCTCCTCCTGGTTGGAGGTGCTGTCACTGGCAGCCTCAGGGTCCTGGTCGTCACCAGCTGAAAGCAGGAATGCACAAGAGTAGCTTCAGAGTGAGGAGACGGCGTCAGCGAGGGAGTTAGGACTGGTGGGATTCAGCGCATTGGTGGGACAGTGGCAAAGGAGGTAGCTCGGATGGGCCAGTGCGACGCGAGAGGGCCAAAAGGCGAGGTCCTTACCATTGCCGGGCAGTGGAGGGTCGGATACACCGCACGCTGTGGGGACAATCACACGTGCTCCCATGAGCACACACACGCGCTCCTCCAGCCGAGTGAGCTTCTGCAGCTTGGCGCGGCCACCCCTGGCACGGGCCTGTCGATTAAACGCTACTTTAGCCTGCAAGAGAAAGGACGGGCTGTAAGTGCGCAGTGAAGCCCTGATGTAGTGTGCACTGCCTCCCATGGAGGAATAGCTTGGACAGAGTGAAGCCCTGATGTAGTGTGCACTGCCTCCCATGGTGGAATAGCTTGGACAGAGTGAAGCCCTGATGTAGTGTGCACTGCCTCCCATGGTGGAATAGCTTGGACAGAGTGAAGCCCTGATGTACTGTCCACTGCCTCCCATGGTGGAATAGCTTGGCCAAAGTGTAGAGTGCCGAATGGCCATTTGATGCTCATGACTGTCCCAATGCTGCTGGCTGAGGGCTGGCCAAAAGGACTTTCAGGTCCCTTTGCCCATCATGTCAGGTGTACATGCAAGAATGAGGAGGAGACTGGAAAGGCTACTCACCCTCACAATCCTGGTCAGATCGTTGTATTTCTTACGGCATTGTGTGTGGGTCCTGGGGGCCTCGCCGGTGAACGTCACCCTCTGGGCGATCTGCTTCCAGGCTTTGGTGTAGTCGTGGTGGGTTGGATTCCTCCCACTGTCTGGAAACAAGATCTTGCGCCTCACCTCCAGAGCTGTGACCATTATGTCCAGATCACCCTCTGAGAAGCGCAGGGCACGCTGACGGGCCTTCTCTGGCGTTGCCATGACTCCCTGGGGCTGAGCAGTAGTGTTGAGGCCTCTTTGCAAGGCTGCAGTGTGCAGGGCGTGGCAGCAGACCAATTCGTCCCTTCCCCCTTTAAGAGCTGGTCGGCACCACGGGGTCTGCTGTCAGTGCAAAAATGACCGCACCCGTGCTGCGCCCCGCCTGGGCGCTATCCCTCTGGACCGCCGGCTTAGCGCCTAAAGAGAGTAGTGGAACGCCTCTTTTAGCGCTCCACCAACCTCTTAGGGCGAAGCCACTGAATTCCCGGCAACGGGGCGCTACTTTGGGGCGGGCGCTAACTTCGGGCGGGCGCTAAGGTTAGCGCCCCAAAACTGCCTATACTGAAAATCTAGCCCTAGGTTTTCTGTCTGTTAACCAATTCTCAACCCATGCGAGTATATTACCACCAATTCCATGTGCCCTAATTTTGTTCACCAACCTTATCGAAGGCCTTCTGAAAATCCAAATACACCACATCTACCAGTTCCCCTTTGTCTACTCCACTAGTTACATCCTCAAAGAACTCCAATAGGTTTGTCAAACAGGATTTCCCTTTCATAAATCCATGTTGACTCTGCCCAATAGAGTCATAGGCCTAGAAATTGGGTATAGCCCCGCTTGAGGCGTTAGAACTGGCGCTGCGCAAAGTTTATAGCCAGATGCAACTTATCGCCGCCTGGCGCGATATTGGGTTGCATCGCCCCCAAAGGTGATTGAGGCGCGAATTCAGACGTTGCACAGGACTCCTAAGGCGCTAAACTTCCAGCGCAACCCAATATCGGCGCGGACGGGCGCAGCGCAGGTGCTCTCAATTACCAATAACCACGAGACTTCCAGGCGCCGGCCGGCTCTTAAAGGGGTGGGTCAGTCAGCCTCAGCTTCCACACTCAGCACCTTGTAGGCCTCAGAATCGGCGCAGGCCCTTCTCTGGTGCAAAAAACTTGGACCAGATGGAGAAGGTGAGGCAGAGAGCAGAGCGCTTCAGCAATGAGGCTCTGGAGCAATTGGTGGCCGCAGTGGAGCGCCGTCGAGATGTTCTGTACCCAGACAATGGCAGGAGGCCGAATCATAAGGACTACCAACGAGCTTGGAGGGATGTATGCCAGAAGGTCAACTCCAGCAACATGGTGACCAGGAGCCCTGTCCAATGCAGAAAGAAATTCAACGACCTCACTCAGGTCGTCAGGGTGAGTGTTGTTTCTGCATACTTCTGCATCCCTTCATTTGCACCTGTCTTTATGGCTACAGGATGGCCTGTGCCCCCTTGGCCATCTGCCAGCAAGCACCGATGGCCCTTTCTGGGCACACACATCCACATTTGACTCAGGGCATCGTGTAAGGACTCTTGCACCATGGGGGGCATGAGATGCTCACTCAGGGCATCATGTAAGGGCTCTTGCACCATGGGGGACATGAGATGCTCACTCAGGGCATCATGTAAGGGCTCTTGCAACATGGGGGCATGAGATGATCACTCAGGGCATCATGTAACATAACTTCCCCTCCTTTCCCCTGCAGTCCAAGCTGGCGAAGATTCGCAAAGACCAGCTTCGAACCGGTGGAGGACCTCCACAAGTGGTCACTCTCACGGATCTCGAGGAGAGAGTGCACCAGATTCTTGGAGGACGTCTGAGTGGTCCTGTTACCACTGCAGCTGCCGACCCCATTGTCGACAGCGATGGTAAGGTTCTCACCTTTTACAGCTGTCTCCTTCCACTTGGTCCCCCCGCCAGCATGCTTTCTTACTGTGGAGCCATGTCATAGCCTTGCCGCAATCTGGCATCCCTTGCTGCCAACCTGTCCTTTTGCTAAAGCCACTCTTCCACCTCCCTGCTTTCAGATGCTGCATCACCAGCTTGGGATCCGGGCCCTGAAGCTGCCAGTGCCAGTGCCTCCGGAGGCGAGGAGCAGGAGGAAGCCGGACCATCCGTTCCAGCCTCAGGGGAGCCTACACATCTGCAGACTGGGGATAGTAGTTCCCTGGAGGGGAGGGGGGGAGGCTCTGATGAGGAGCCAGTTGCTGGAACAAGCGGCCTGCAGCAACGCGAGGGGGGTAGGCAAGTTCGGGCACCGGCTCCCCGGAGGGCAAGGCAGGGAACGATGACTGCTGCACAGAGTGCAGAGGAGGTGCGTAGCCTGGCTGAAATGAGCACCCAGGCCCGGCTCAGGCACACTGAGCTTATGGCTGCAGTGGGGAGGATGCCTCAGTCGATCGACACGCTAGCAAAGAGTGTGCTGGACTTCGGGGCAGCAATGGAGAGGACTGTCCAGGGCTTCAAGGCCGCTATGGAAAGGACTGTTCAGAGCTTCGGACAATCCCTGGAAAGGTCTGTCCAGGGCTTGTCCGAGGCAATGGAACAGACTGCTCTGGCCTTGTACGAAGCAATGGAAAGAACTGTCCAGGGCTTCTCCGAAGCACTGGCACCTGCCACACAGGTCCTCACTGCTGCCACGCAGTCACTTGCTGGCCTCGTCCAAACCCAGATTGAGGTAACGCGAACTCTCACTGCTGCCACCCTATCTGCATCAGCCAGGATCACCCCGGGCCCTTCCAGTACCACAGGAGGCCATGAATCAGTGGAGCAGTCGATTGTGGCGGATGATCCGAGCCGGTCCCCTCAGAGAGCCAGTGTGTCACAGAATCACAGAAACCTCACAGTGCAGACAGAGGCCATCTCGGCCCATCGAGCCTGCACCGACACATATCCCACCCGATCCCCGCAACCCCTGCACCAACACATATCCCACCCTATCCCCATAACCCCACGTATTTAATCCCCCTAACACTAAGGGTCAATTTTTATCATAGCCAATCAACCTAACTCGCACATCTTTGGACTGTGGGAGGAAACCGGAGCACCCGGAGAAAACCCACGCAAACACGGGGAGAATGTGCAAACTCCACACAGACAGTCGCCCGAGGCCGAATTCGAACCTGGGTCTCTGGCGCTGTGAGGCAACAGTGCTAACCACTATGGTCCGACCATGGTGCAGGTGTCCTCTCTCGGCAGGTGAGCATTGCTCATGCCACCGCTGGAACGTCTGCAGTGCAGCTGCCACCACCTGCAGTGCACACTGCTTCCAGCCATGCCCAGTTCAAGCAGCCAGCTTCCGCGCCCTCCAAGCCCAGAAGTCGTCCAGGCCGTCCCTCAGGGGCTTCTGCGCTTCCAGACAGCAGGCATCCCCCAGCCTTGACGCCGCCACTGGGGTTCAATTACATAGGAGCTGCAGGGAGGGAAGGGGCCGACCGCGAAAGAGAAGTTGGTCTCCATCAAGGGGCCAGCAGTAGAGGGAGGTGTTGAGACATTTCTTTCTCCAAATTCAAGGACGCCCTCACCTGTTGTGATTGTTTGTGATGGTTTGTTTAGTTTTGCGGCTTTGCCAGAGAGTTAACTGTTATTTTGTTAGTTATGGTTTCTGTTGACATGACGTTGTTATGCTGGAAGGAAGCACTTTTTTAACAATAAAGAAAAACTTTTATTTACAATGCTAATCGTAACTATTTACACTCATGGTGGCCTTCAAAGGCTTTGTACGAGCCGAAGTGCACAGTACGAATGACACCCATCATTCCGTCAGAGGGGCCTAGAACCGAGTCCTTATGAGCCTCTGACGGACGGCCCTTCCAGTTTCAGGAGCCCTCCCATCTTCCTCCTCCTCCTCCTCCTCGTCCGCATGCTCCTCCTCCTCGTCCGCCTGCTCTTCCTCCTCCTCCTCCTCCTCCTCGTCCGCCTGCTCTGCTGGACCTTGAGGGTCGGCTGGCATTGGCTGGGTTCGTCGAATGGCCAAGTTGTGGAGCATGCAGCAGACGACGACAATGCGACCCACTTGCTCCGGCGAGTACTGCAGGGCTCCCCCCGAATGGTCTAGACAGCAGAAACGCTGTTTGAGCACACCAATAGTGTGCTCCGCAATGTTCCTGGTCGCCTGATGGCTGCTGTTGTAAAGCTCTTCTGCCGGGGTGGCGGGCAAACGGAGTGGGGTCATGAGCCATGGGCAGAGAGGATAGCCCTTGTCGCCAAGAAGCCAGCCTCGTGGGTGAGCCGGGCCCTCAAAAAGGTCAGAAACTGAGGTCTGCCGCAGGATGAACGCATCGTGGCTGCTCCCAGGGAATTGTGCATTGACTGCCATGATCATCTGGCGGTGGTCACACACCAGCTGGACATTGAGGGAGTGGAACCCCTTGCGGTTGCGGAACTCCTCCGGATTCCGTAATGGTGCCCACAAAGCCACGTGTGTGCAATCAATGGCCCCCTGCACCATGGGGAAGTCCGCAATAGCAGCGAAGCCCTGCGCGCGCTCCCCCTGCTTCTCCAGGGTCACAGGGAAGGTGATTAATTCACGCCTCCTTCTATAGAGGGCAGCTGTCACTTGCTGGATGCAACAATGCACTGCAAATTGTGATATATTCGCGATGTCCCCAGTGGCTGACTGAAAGGATCCGCTGGCGTAAAAGTTTAGGGCAACAGTCACTTTGACGGCCACCGACAGAGAGGTCCTGCACCGTAGACGCGGCTGCAGATCTTCAGCAAGTAGGTGGCAAAGCTCAGTCACAACCTCCTTACCGAATCTGAGTCTTCGCAGACACTGCTCCTCCGACATGGTAAGGTATGACACCTGCTGCCTGAAAATCCTCGCAGCGTATCGTCGGATTGGGCGATCTCCATTGCCCCTCCTCCTTCTGGCCAATCCCGGCCCTCTCTCCCGCCGTCTCTGTGCCCCTTCCAAGTGTCCGGCCATGAGGACGTTCCCCTCCAAAGCAGCTCCCATTGCTATGCCAGACAGGCAACGCGCAGTAATGTCTCGTGCTCCAACTGCTCCGGACAGGGCTGCGGGTCCCAAGTCTCCGAAGGCTGAATCCGAAAAATTCTGTGCAACAGTAGTTCACCAACTCTCTCCAGCAGCGCTCAGAATGAACAGGCCAAGTGGCTGTAGCTTTTATACTAGAGGTGTCCCCTTTAAATAGCGCCCCCCGACTCCGAGAAGGGCCTGGGAACATTCCATCCAACTGTCACTAATAGCGCCAGGCGGAAAGGTTCCGGGCACCACCGAATATCCGGTCGGGGCGCCAAAAAGGCGTTGCACACTGAAATGACATCATGATCTGCCTGCGCACGCGGGCGCGCGCTAAGAGTTAGCGCAGGCGCTAAATGGATACTCAATATGGGAGGTGGCACTATCTTCACTGCGCCCGCCCAAACATTGGGTAACGCCCCAATTCTCGGGCTCTTTAGGCGCTAATCGCTGGCGCAAACAACCAAATTTCTAGGCCATAGAGTTATATAGCACAAAAAGAGGTCCTTCGGCCCTTCGTGTCCACGCCAGCCATCAAGCCCTATCTATTCTAATCCCATTTTCCAGCACTTGGTCCATAGCCTTGTATGCTATGGCGTTTCAAGTGCTCATCTAAATGCTTCTTGAATGTTGTGAGGGTTTCTGCCTCTACCACCCTTTCAGGCAGTGAGTTCCAGATTCCAGCCACGCTCTGGGTGAAAACGTTTTTCCTCAAATCCCCTCTAAACCTCCTGCCCCTTACCTTGAAACTATGCCCCTGGTTATTGACCCCTCTACTAAGGGGAGAAGTTCCTTTCTATCTACCCTATCGATGCCCCTCATAATTTTGTACACCTCAATCAGATCCCCACTCAGCCTGCTCTGCTCTAAGGAAAACAACCCCAGCCTGTCCAGTCTCTCTTCATAACTGAAACACTCCAGCCCAGGTAACATCCTGGTGAATCTCCTTTGCACTCTCTCCAATGCAATCACATCCTTCCTATAGTGTGGCGACCAGAACTACACACAGTATTCCAGCTGTGGCCTAACTAGCATTTTGTACAGCTCCATCATAACCTCCCTGCTCTTATATTCTATGCCTCGGCTAATGAAAGCAGGTATCCCATATGCCTTTTTAACCACCTTATCTACCTGTCCTGCTGCTATCAGGGATCTATGTACATGCACACCAAGGTCCCGTTGATCCTTTGCCCTTCCTAGGGTCCTACCATTCATTGTGTATTCGCTTGCCCAGTGCCACGTGCTAGTCAGAGTAGAAATAGAAGGATATTTCAGATGAATATGTGGCGAGAGGAATGGTGCAAGTGGGAGGGATTCAAATTCCTGGGACATTGGAACCAGTTCTGGGGGAGGGGGGACCAGTACAAACTGGACAGTTTGCACCTGGGCGGGACCGGAACTGATGTCCTAGGGGGAGTGTTTGCTAGTGCTGTTGGGGAGGGTTTAAACTAAAATGGCAGGGGGTTGGGAACCTGTGCAGGGAGACAGAGGAAAGGGAAGCAAGGATAGAAACAAAAGACAGGAAGGAGAGAAGCAAAAGTGGAAGGCAGAGAAATCAAGGGTGTAAATCAAACAGGGCCACAGTAAATAATAATTCTAAAAGGACTAACAGTTTTAAAAAATCAAGCCTGAAGGCTTTGTGACTTAATGCGAGGAGCATTCGTAATAAGGTGGATGAATTAGCTGCGCAAATAGATGTAAACGGATATGATATAATTGAGATTACGGAGACATGGCTCCAGGGTGACCAAGACTGGTAATTCAACATCCAGGGGTATTCAATATTCAGGAAGGGCAGCAAAAAAGGAAAAGGAGGTGGTGTAGCATTGCTGGTTAAAGAGGAGATTAACACAATAGTAAGGAAGGATATTAGCTCTGATGATGTGGAATCTGCATGTGCAGAGCTGAGAAATATTAAGGGGCAGAAAGCGTTAGTGGGAGTTGTATACAGACCCCCAAATGGTAATGCTGAGGTTGGGGATGGCATTAAATGGGAAATTAGTGACACATGCAATAAGGGCACAGCAGTTATCATGGGTGACTTTAATCTACATATAGATTGGATTAACCAAATTAGTAATAATACTGTGGAGGAGGAATTCATAGAGTGTATACAGGATGGTTTCCTGGGCCAATATGTCAAGGAGCCAACTAGAGATCAGGCAATCTTAGACTAGGTATAATGTAATGAGAAAAGATTAATTAGCAATCTTGTTGTGCGAGGCCCCTTGGGGAGGAGCGATCATAATATGATAGAATTCTTCATTAAGATGGAGAGTGAAGTAGTTGACTCAGAGACTAGGGTCCTGAATTTAAATAAAGGAAACTATGATAGTATGAGGCACAAGTTGGCTAGGATGGATTGGGGAACGTTACTTAAAGGGTTGACTGTGGATAGGCAATGGCAAACATTTAAAGATCGCATGGATGAACTACAGAATTTGTTCATCCCTGTCTGGCAAAAAAAATAAAACAAAAAAGTGACTCAACTGTGGCTAACAAGGGAAATTAGGGATAGCATAAGTTCCAAGGAGAGGACATATAATTTGGCCAGAAAAAGCAGCAAACCTGAGGATTAGGAGCAGTTTAGGATTCAGCAAAGGAGGACAAAGGGATTAATTAAGAAGGGGAAAATAGATTATGAGAGTAAGCTTGCAGAGAACATAATAACTGACTGCAAAAGCTTCTATAGATATGTGAAGAGAAAAAGATTGGTGAAGTCAAGCGTAGGTCCCTAGCAGTCAGAATCAGGGGAATTTATATTGGGGAACAAAGAAATGGCAGACCAATTAAATACATACTTTGGTTCTGTCTTCACAAAGGAGGACACAAATAACCTCCCAGAGATGCCGGGGAACATAGGGTCTAATGAGAGGGAGGAACTGAAAGAAATCAGTATTGCAGGGAAATGGTGTTAGGGAAATTGATGGGATTGAAGGCCGATAAATCCCCAGGGCCTGATAATCTACCTCCTAGGGTACTTAAGGAAGTGCCCCTAGAAATAGTAGCTGCATTGCTGGTCATCTTCCAAAATTCTATAGACTCTGGAACAGTTCCCATGGATTGGAGGATAGCTAATGTAACCCCACTATTAAAAAAAGTTGGTAGAGAGAAAACGGCGAATTATAGACCGGTAAGTCTGACATCGGTAGTGGGGAAAATGCTAGAGTCCATTATAAAAGATGTAATAGCAGAGCACTTGGAAAACAGTGACAGGATCGGACAAAGTCAACATGGATTTACAAAAGGTAAATTATGCTTGACTAATCTGCTGGAATTTTTTGAGTATGTAACTGGTAGAATAGATAAGGGAGAACCAGTGGATGTGGTATATTTGGACTTCCAGAAGGCTTTCGATAAGGTCCCGCATAAGAGATTAGCATGCAAATTTAAAGCACATGGGATTGGGGTTATGGTACTGCCTTGGATAGAGAACTGCTTTGCAGACAGGAAGCAAAGAGTTGGAATAAACGGGTCTTTTTCCAAGTGGCAGGCAGTGACTACTGGGGTACCGCAGGGGTCGGTGCTAGGACCCCAGCTATTCACAGTATATAAAAATGATCTAGACGGGGGAACTAGATGTAATATCTCCAAGTTTGCAGACGACACAAAGCTGGGTGGGCGTGTGTGCTGTGAGGAGGATGCCGAGAAACTCCAGTATGATTTGGACAGGTTGGGTGATTAGGCAGATGCATGGCAAATGCAGTATAATATGGATAAATGCAAGGTTATCCACTTCGGTGGCAAAAACAGGAAGACAGATTATTATCCGAACGGCAATAGATTGGGAAAAGGGTAAGTGCAACGAGACTTGGGTGTCCTTGTGCAACAGTCGCTGAAGGTAAGCATGCAGGTGCAGCAGGCGGTTAAGAAGGCAAATGGTATGTTGACCTTCATAGCTAGAGGATTCGAGTACAGGAAAAAGGATGTCTTGCTGCAGTTGTACAGGGCCTTGGTGAGACCACACCTTGAGTATCGTGTACAGTTTTGGTCGCCTTATCTGAGGAAGGATATTCTTGCCATGGAGAGAGTGCAGCGAAGATTCACCAGACTGATTCCTGGGATGGCAGGAATGACGTATGAGGAGAGATTGGGTCGATTAGGCTTATATTCACTGGAGTTTAGAAGAATGAGAGGGGATCTCATTGAAACTTATAACATTCTAACAGGACTAGACAGACTAGATGCAGGAAGGATGTTCCCGATGGCGGGGGAGTCCAGAACAAGGGGTCACAGTCTAAAGATAAATGGTAAGCCATTTAGGACTGAGATGAGGAGGAATTTCTTCACGCAGAGAGTGGTGAACCTATGGAATTCTCTACCACACAAGGCAGTTGAGGCCAATTCATTAAATATATTCAGGAATGAGTTAGATATATTTCTTAAGGCTAATGGGATCAAGGGATATGGGGAGAAAGCAGGGACAGGGTACTGAATTTGGATGATCAGTCATGATCTCATTAAATGGCAGAACAGGCTCGAGGGGCCGAATGGCCTACTCCTGCTCCTATCTTCTATGTTTCTATGTTAGTCCCCCTAAAATGCATCACCTCACACTTTTCTGGGTTAAATTCCATTTGCAACTGTTCTGCCCATCTGACCAACCCATCTATATTGTCCTGTAGCCTGAGGCTTCCTCCTCGCTATTTACCACACCACCAATTTTCATGTCATCTGCGAACTTACTGATCATACCTGCTACATTCATATCTGAAACATTAAGGTACACTACAAACAGCAAAGGACCCAGCACTGATCCCTGTGGTTCACCACCGGACACAGGCTTCCAGTTACAAAAGCATCCTTCGACCATCACACTCTGCCTCCTGCCACTAAGCTAATTTTGCATCCAATGTGCCAAATTGCCCTGGATCCCATGGGCTCTTACCTTCTTGACCTGGATCCCATGGGCTCTTATCTTCTTGACCAGTCTCCCTTGCGGGACTTTTTCAAAAGCCTTACTGGCATCCATGTAGACTACAGCCTAGGGTACTTAAGGAAGTGGCCCTAGAAACAGTAGCTGCATTGCTGGTCATCTTCCAAAATTCGATAGACTCTGGAACAGTACCCATGGATTGGCGGGTAGCTAATGTTGCCCCACTGTTCAAAAAGGGTGGTAGAGAGCAAACGGAGAATTATAGACCGGTAAGCCTGACATCGGTAGTGGGGAAAATGCTAGAGTCCATTATAAAGGATGTAATAGCAGAGCACTTGGAAAAAAGTGACCGGATCGGACAAAGTCAACATGGATTTACAAAAGGTAAATCGTGCTTGACTAATCTACTGGAATTTTTTGAGGATGTAACTGGTAAAATAGATAAGGGAGAACCAGTGGATGTGGTGTATTTGGATTTTCAAAAGGCTTTCGATAAGGTCCCGCATAAGAGATTAGCGTGTAAAATTAACGCACATGGGATTGGGGGCAAGGTATTGACTTGGATAGAGAACTGGTTGGCAGACAGAAAGCAAAGAGTTGGAATAAATGGCTCTTTTTCCGAGTGGCAGGCAGTGACTAGTGGGGTACCGCAGGGATCGGTCCTTGGACCCCAGCTATTCACAATATATATTAATGATCTGGATGAGGGAACTAGATGTAATATCTCCAAGTTTGCAGACGACACAAAGCTGGGTGGGCGTGTGTGCTGTGAGGAGGATACCGAGAAACTCCAGTATGATTTGGACAGGTTGGGTGATTGGGCAGAAGCATGGCAGATGCAATATAATGTGGATAAATGCGAGGTTATCCACTTTGGTGTCAAACACAGGAAGGCAGTTTATTATCTGAATGGCAATAGATTGGTAGAAGGGGAAGTGCAAAGAGACCTGGGCGTCCTTGTGCACCAGTCGCTGAAGGTAAGCATGCAGGTGCAGCAGGCGGTTAAGAAGGCAAATGGTATGTTGGCCTTCGTAGCGAGAGGGTTTGAGTACAGGAACAAGGATGTCTTGCTGCAGTTGTACAGGGCCTTGGTGAGACCACATCTGGAGTATTGTGTGCAGTTTTGTTCGTCTTATCTGATGAAGGATGTTCTTGCCATGGAAGGAGTGCAGCGAAGATTCACCAGGCTGATACCTGGGATGGCAGGAATGACGTATGAGGAGAGATTGAGTCAATTGGGCTTGTACTCGCTGGAGTTTAGAAGACTGTGATGGGATCTCATCAAAACTTATAAAATTCTAACAGGACTATACAGACTAGATGCTGGAAGGATGTTCCTGATGGTCGGGGAGTCCAGAACCAGGGGTCACAGTCTAAGGATAAGGGGTAAGCCATTTAGGACAGAGATGAGGAGGAATTTCTTCACCCAGAGAGTGGTGAACCTGTGGAATTCTCTACCACAGAAGGCAGTAGAGGCCAATTCATTAAATATATTCAAGAAGGAGTTGGATATATTTCTTAAGGCTAAAGGGATCAAAGGATATGGAGAGAAGGCAGGAACAGGGTACTGAATTTGGACGATCAGCCATGATCCCATTGAATGGCGGAGCAGACTCGAGGGGCCGAATGGCCTACTCCTGCTCCTATCTTCTATGTTTCTATGTACATCAACTGCACTACCCTCATCCACATGCCTAGTCACCACCTCGAAAAATTCAATCAAATTGGTTAGACATGATCTGCCCCGAACAAAGCCATGCTGACTATTCTTGATTAATCCTTGCCTCTCGAAGTGGAGACTAATTCTGTCCCTCAGAAATGTTTCCAATAATTTCTCTACCGCTGATGTTAGGCTCACTAGCCGGTAATTCCCTGGTTTATCCCTAATAACCTTCTTGAATAATGGTACTACATTAGCTGTCCTCCAGTCCTCTGGCACCTCCCCTGTGGCCAGGGAGGTTCTGAAAATTTGTGTCAGAACCCCTGCATTCTCCTCCCTTTTAAGACCGCTAAAACCGCTAGTACCTCCTCCCTCTCAATACTAATTTGTTCAAGTATATCACAAACTTCTGCCTGATTTCTATGCCTATATTGTCCTTCTAGATATTGAACACAGATGCAAAATATTCATTTAAAACCTCACCCACACCTTCTGGCTCTACACAGAGATTGCCAATTTGGTCCCGAATGGGACCTACTCTTTCCCTGCTTATCCTCTTGCCCTTAATATACTTATAAAAAACCTTGGGATTTTCCTTTATTTTGCCCACCAGTGTTTTTTCATGTCCCCTCTTCGCTCTCCTAATTTCCTTTTTTAAGTACCCCTACCACTCCGCCCCCGGCACTTTCTATACTCCTCCAGGGCTTCCCCTATTTTTAGTCCATTGTATGTGCCAAAAGCCTCCCTTTTTTCCTAATCCATTCTTGTATATCCCTTGACATCCCACCCTTGACCTTTACGGGAACATGTTGGCGTTGTACTCTCTCTATTTCATTTCTGAAAGACTCCCACTGCTCTGATGTGGATTTTCCGACAACTAGCTGATCCCAGTCCACTTTGACCAGATCCTGCCTTATCATATTTATTATGTCCGTGTATAATTGAGACACGGACTGCAGGAGTTGATTATAACAAGTCTTTACTGAATGGAGACAACCTGGAAACTGAAACTACAGAAGCTTGCTAGGGCCTTTTATACAGGGGTGGTCACTGCCGGTACTGCAGTCTGAGACCAGTTATTCCCTTAAAGGTACATACACAACAATTCCTCCCCTTTTAGATAAACAGTACATAACATTCATTTAACAACTAAATAATAACTAATTACAATTACAATTACGGTTGCTAGATACATTGGTTGAAGTTAAGCAATTATAAGTTCAGTCTTTGAGGAGGCTTCCTGATTCTGTCTGGATAACGCCTCTTTGGGATATCAGGTTCTTCTGGCAAGGTTGAGTCGGAATCAATGTCGTTGTTTGGTTCGTCTGCTTCCAATATCACCGATTCTGTGGTAGATGCAATTGGTACTTCGGTTTCATCGCCAGGTGTATCAGATCGTGGCGTGGAGTTGACATTTTCCAGTGACTCTAGAATCTGGTCAGCATGGCGTCTTACAATGCTCTCTCCAACGTCCACGGTATACATTAGAGGTCCTTGCCATGTACAGATCGTTCCTGGCTGCCATTTCTCTGTGCGGTAGTCCCGGGCCAAAACTGGTTGACCTATCTTAAAACTCCTGGTCGGCCTTTCATTCATATTCTGAAACTGCCTGTTCTCCACATCTCTTCTGATGTTTGGCTTAACCAAATCCAAGCGGCATCATAGTCTTCGATTGAAGAACATCATGGCTGGAGTTTGGTTGGTAACCGCATGTGTCGCATTGTAGGCAAACAAGAAGTCATACACCTTGTGTTGTAGGGGTATATCTTCATTACACATTGCCTTGATAGCCTTCTTGAATGTTTGAACAAACTTCTCGGCCAATCCATTAGTGGCTGGATGATATGGGGCGGATGTGTAATGCTTAACACCATTGTTCTTTAAGAACCTCCGGAACTCTTCAGACACAAACTGTGGTCCATTGTCAGAGCAAATCTGTTCAGGCAGCCCATTCCTGGCGAATATGGTTCGTAAGACTGTGATAGTTTTTTCTGTGGTGATTGAGGACATTTTTATTACCTCTGGCCACTTTGAATGTGCATCCACCGCAATTAAAAACATCGAGTCCATAAAGGGACCAGCAAAATCAATGTGCACCTTTTGCCATGGATGTAGAGGGGCTTGTGGTGGGGCGTTTTGGACCTTCTGGCATCCTGTACAGCTCTTGGTCATCTCTTCGATTTCTCTATCGATTCCCGGCCACCACACAAACGCTCTGGCTAAGTTCTTCATTTTTACCCCTCCCAGATGACCCTCATGAAGCTCATTGAGCACTCTATCCTTAAATTTGGGTGGAATTACTTACTCTGGATCCACACATCAAGGTTCCTCTGCACACTGACAGCTGTTCCCTTCTCGGCGAGAATGCTGGCAGCAGTGGTTCGCCATGTGCTGGCCATCCCTTCACCGTTAAATCATAGACCCAGGAGAGTGTCGGGTCATTTCGTGTTTCCTTTTCTATGTTTGCATTCGTCACAGGGAGACATTCGACTATAGTCGAGTGGAATAACTCCACTGGATCCACTGCCAGTTCTTCTTCCACCGTCGGCAACGGTAGGCGCGACAATCCATCAGCATTCCCATGCTGTTTAGTTCCTTTGTACTCGATGTCATATTGGTGTGCCCCTAGGAAAAGGGACCAACTCTGTAGCTGTTGTGCCGTCATTATCGGTACGCCCTTCTGAGGGTTGAAAATGGAGACGAGAGGTTGATGATCAGTTAGTAGAGTAAATTTCTGACCGTGCAGGTAGTGATTGAACTTCTTCACCCCCCACACCAGGCTGAGGGCCTCTCTGTCAATATGGGCGTAGTTACGCTCGGCTGAAGTAAACGAGCGTGACGCAAAAGCTATCGGCCTCTCTGAACCATCAAGGAATTTATGTGACAGTACCGCCCCAACACCGTAGGGAGACGCATCACACGCCAGCCTTATCGGTAGTGATGGGTTGTAGTGAGCCAATACTTCTCTTGAAGTGATTAGGTCCTTACTCTTCTGAAAGGCCCGCTTACATTCATCGCTCCATTTCCATGCTACTCCTGTTCGTAGTAGGGCATTCAGTGGATGCAGAATTGTGGACAAATTCGGCAAAAACTTATGGTAGTAATTCACCAATCCGAGGAATGACCTCAGTTGCGACACATTTTCAGGCGCTGGAGCCTTAACTACCGCTTCAATTTTGTCAGGGGTCTTATGCAACCCCTCTTCATCAATCACGTGGCCACAATACGATATCTGTTTCTTAAAAAACTCGCACTTGGGGCGATTGGCTCGTAGCCCATGTTCACGTAGTCCAGTGAGCACCTGCTCTAGGTTGGCAAGGTGTTCACTGTCATCTTCACCTGTCACTAGGATGTCGTCCAAGTAACACTGAGTCCCCGGAATCCCTTGCAGGACTTGTTCCATCGCTCTTTGCCATATCGCCGGAGCTGATGCTACTCCGAATACCAGTCGATTATACTGGTAAAGACCTTTGTGAGTGTTTATCATGAGATACTTCCTAGAGGATTCTTCAACCTCCATCTGCAAATATGCTTGTGCTAGGTCAATTTTTGTAAAACGCTTCCCTCCAGATAGTGAGGTGAAGATACCTTCTATCCTTGGAAGAGGATATTGTACTGTGTGAAGGACTGGGTTCACCGTCACCTTGAAGTCCCCACAGATGTGAACCTTCCTTGGCTCCTCAGACTTATTGTTTAACGTTTTCTTCATGACAGGAACGATGGGTGTCGCCCACTCGCTCCAGTCTACCTTAGATAACATGCCTGCATTCTCCAGATTCTCCAGCTCTGCCTCGACGGCTGGGCGAATTGCATATGGTACCGGTCTTGCTTTGAAAAACTTGGGAATTGCATTCTCCTCTATTTTTATCGAGGCGGTTACGCCTTTAAGAGTGCCCAGTTCTTGTTGAAATACCTCTTTGGCGTCAGCTAAGATTGTTGACAATCGTCCAGGAGTGACGTCGTCATCCTTTTTACCAGCCACCGTCAGTGCCTGAATGGAGTGCCAGTCTAAACTTATCTTTCTGATCCATTCACGTCCCAATAACGGTGGTCCACCATCTTGCAGAATGTAGAGATACAATTTCCGTATTTTCTTGCCGTTGTATTCGACAGGCACCCTTATTTTTCCTCTGGGGTATACTTTTTGTCCCGTATACGTCCTCAAGACAATGGATGTCTCTCTCAAGGGTATGTGTGAGAATAGCCGCTCGTAGTCTCGTCGATTCATGACGGTTAGAGCTGATCCTGTATCCAATTCCATTTTGACTTGGGACCCTGCTATCGTGAGGGTGACCCAAATGGTTCGGTGATCCTCTTTTGCGATTACGTTGTGAAGTTTGAGACAGCTTAGACTCTTGTTCCCGGATTCACTATCGCTCATCTGGTCTTCGGAACTACTGTCCGTCATCTTTTGTACTTTCCTGTACGGTTCCTTAGTAGCCGTTTTGTTGTCGTTGGTCTTCTTCCCAGACCTGCAAACTTGTGCAATGTGTCCCATCTTTCCGCATTGCCTGCATATTTTGTCCTTGGTCCAGCAGTCCTTCTGGTCATGGTTTGTTCTGCCGCAGCGATAACATTTTGCAAATCCCCGTGTCATTTCATGGGTGCCGTATTCCTGTGGCTTTTGTTGTATTTCCACTGCTCCGCTTGCTGCTGCTTCGTACGATACTGCCACGCTGAAAGCCTTATCTAGCGTCAGCTCTTTCTCTGAGAGTAACCTCTTCTGGGTTCCTTCACTCAGGAGTCCACAGACAAATTTGTCCCGTAAGGTATCTGACAGTCCTGCTCTGAACTGGCAGTGCTTTGATAGCTTGCGTAGTTCCGTAAGGTAATCAGCATTGCTCTCATTTTTATGCTGATTTCTCCTGTGGAATTTAAATCTTTCTGCTATCAGCAGCGGTGTAGGAATTAGGTGTTCCTGTAGGATAGCAACAATTTCGTTAAAACTGTTCGCCTTCGGTTTGGCTGGAGTAATCAGGTCCCGCAATAGGCCGTACGTTCTTGCGCCCATTAAATTTAGCAATACCGATGCCTTTTTCTCATCGGCTATTTCGTTTGCCTCGCAATATACCTCGACTCTTTCCACATATGTGGTCCAGTCTTCTATTGCATTATCGAAGGCAGTGATATCGCCAGTCTTTGGCATCTTGAAAATCTCAGATGGCGCCTCCCGCGCTTTGCCTTCTTCCCCGATGGATCAAAATGGCGCCTCCCGCGCTTTTCCTTCTTCCCCGCCGAGTTAAGATGGCGCCTCCCGCGCTTTCCCGCCGCTGCCACTGCTGCCAACGCTGTTGCTGGCGATTATATTTATTTTACTATCCTGTAATGGTGACGCCATATGGTCTTCGCGCCTCCGCGATCGCTGCTGCAAACGCCGCTCTCCGCGGTATTTTTATTTTTCTATCGCGCTTCAATATTTGCTCCATTAATTGAAGAACCGTTCCCGTCGTGGAGCGGACCCTCTGGGACACTTCCCTCCCTCTTCTTAGGTCCGAACGCTGCCCGGCTTCGAAGCACCGGCCGCGCCCTGTGTGCTCCACCCTCTCTCTCTCTTTGCTTCCCAACTCGCTGCTCGGCCCCGTTGCAGAGCCACCCGATCGAGCTCTAGCCCGCCGCAGCCCAAGAAGGATCAGTGCACTACCTGCCACCAGCCCAATTAGCTGGGAAACCACAGACCGGAGAACCAAGCCTGGCTCACGACAGTCTCTCCTGCACTTTTCAATTCGATGATTTGGAGGGCGGTTGCCCACGGTCAACGCCCATTTCTCGAGTTTCTTTGGATTATTTTTTTTCTTTCGTCTGGCTTTGACCTTCAATAATGTCGTCTGAGGTGCTGCCGAGTTGCAGGTAAGTTCGTTTCTTACTCGTCGCCAGTATTATGTCCGTGTATAATTGAGACACGGACTGCAGGAGTTGATTATAACAAGTCTTTACTGAATGGAGACAACCTGGAAACTGAAACTACAGAAGCCTGCTAGGGCCTTTTATACAGGGGTGGTCACTGCCGGTACTGCAGTCTGAGACCAGTTATTCCCTTAAAGGTACATACACAACAATATTAAAATCGGCCTTCCCCAAATTTAGAACCTTTATTTCCGGTCCATTTTTGTCCTTTTCCATGACTACCTTAAATCTCACCGAATTATGGTCACTGTCACCAAAATGCTCTCCTGCTGACACTTCTACCACTTGCCCGGCTACATTCCCTAGAATTAGGTCCAGTACCGCCCCCTCTCTTGTAGAACTTTCTACATGCTGGCTCAAAAAGCTCTCCTGGATGCACTTTATGAATTCCGCACCCTCTAAGCCTTTCACACTCTGACTATCCCAGTTAATATTGGGGCAGTTGAAATCCCCTACTATTATTACCCTATTATTTCTACACTTCTCTGAGATTTGCCTACATATCTGTTCCTCTATCTCCCCCTGACTGTTTGGGGGCCAATAGTACACTCCCAGCAAAGTGCTTGCCCCCTTTTTGTTTTTAAGTTCTACTCATATGGCCTCATTAGAGGAACCTGCTAAGATATCATCCCTCCTTACAGCAGCAATTGACTCCTTGATTAATATTGTGACACCTGATGTGCCTTCAATAACTCAAAGACAAGGAATTTAAAGGATTCAACTAAGGCTTTTAATCACTGAGAACATAGCAGCATTACAGGTCTTCCCACATCAGGCGTCTGGTAGGAATGACTCATCCAGCTCCTGAGACCTTTATATGGCAAAAGGCAGGGGCGTAGCCAATACACACAATAGGAACAAAAGGGGGAGGTTCACACAATACAAGCAGGTAAAACACATAGGCTGATGAAGGCATATATTTCATCACATTCACCCCTTCTACAGATTTAGTCTGTCCGGGGGTGTGATAGTCCTTCCTGAACGTCGCAACAGTACCTCGGGTTCCGACCGGGAGTCCGTGGTGCCCTCCTGGGCATACCCATGTGCTGGGGTTGTTGCAGGTACTGCTGGGGGTGGTGAGGATACCTCTGGGGATGGTGGAGGTTCTTCTGGGGGCGGTGGTGATGGGTCGTCGTTGTCGCTTCCTGCCGAGGCGAGGTCCTTTATGGACACGGTGTCTTCACGCCCGTCGGCGTGCTTGACGTACGCATACTGTGGGTTTGCGTGGAGTAGGTGTAAGCCTCCACGAGGGGGTCCGTTTTGTGGCCCCTCACATGTTTCCGTAACAGGACTGTCCCTGGGGCGGAGAGCCACGAGGGTAGGGATACTCCTGAGGTTGATTTGCGGGGAAAAACAAACATCTTCTTGTGAGGAGTGGCGTTAGTAGCAGTACACAGTAGCGACCTTATCGAGTGGAGTACGTCTGGGAGGACCTCCTGCCAGCGGGAGGTGGGGAGGCCTTTAGACCTTAGTGCTAAGGTGACCGCCTTCCACACTGTCGCGTTCTCCCTCGCCACTTGCCCATTACCCCGGGGGTTATAACTAGTGGTCCGACTCGTGGCTATCCCCTTTGACAGCAGGTATTGGTGCAGTTCATCGCTCATGAACAACGCCCCCGTCAGTGTGGATGTAGTTGCCGAGGCACTTGATGACCGTGGCACTGGTCATATCTGGGCAGGGGTAGGCGAATGGGAAGCGGGAGTACTCGTCCACAATGTTGAGGAAGTACACATTGCGGTCGGTGGAGGGGAGTGGTCCCTTGAAATCTAAGCTCAGGCGCTCGAATGGCCGTGTAGCTTTGATCAGGTGGGCTCGGTCGGGCCTGAAAAAACGGGGCTTGCATTCCGCACAAGTGCGGCAGTCCCTGGTCATAGACCGGACCTCCTCGATGGAATAGGGCAGGTTACGGGATTTTATAAAGTGGAATAGCCGGGTGACCCCCGGGTGGCAGAGGCCATTGTGGAGGCCCTGTAGCCTGTCCCCCTGGATGCTGGCACACATCCCTCGTGATAGGGCGTCGGGGGATTCGTTGAGGGCCCCCGGCCTATATATTATGTCGTACTCAAATGTGGAGAGTTCGATCCGCCACCTGAGAATGTTGTCGTTCTTGATCTTCCCCCTCTGTTTGTTGTTAAACATGAAGGCTACCGACCGCTGGTCGGTAAGCAGGATGAAGCGTTTGCCAGCTAGGTAGTGCCTCCAGTGCCACACTGCCTCCACTATGGCCTGGGCCTCCTTCTCTACCGAGGAGTGCCTGATCTCGGACCCTTGGAGGGTTCTTGAGAAAAAGGCTACGGGCCGCCCATCCTGGTTGAGGGTGGCTGCTAAAGCGAAGTCGGACGCATCGCTTTCGACCTGGAAAGGGATGTTTTCGTCCACTGCCCGCAGCGCGGCCTTCTCAATGTCGTGTTTAATGCTGTTGAAGGCGGCGTGGGCCTCGGCCGTGAGCGGAAAGGACGTTGATTTCAGGAGGGGACGGGCCTTGTCGGAATAATTGGGGACCCATTGGGTGTAATAGGAGAAGAACCCCAGGCACCTTTTCGGGGCCTTGGGGGTGTTTGATAGGGGTAGCTCCCGTAGGGGGCGCAATCGGTCGGGGTCCGGACCGATTTCCCCGTTTTCCACCACGCAGCCCAGGATACAGAGGCGCGTGGTGCTAAAGACACACTTATCCTCATTGTAGGTGAGATTGAGTCTGAGGGCGGTTTTCAGGAATCTCGCGAGGTTCGAGTCGCGGTCTTGCTGGTTGTGGCCGCAGATGGTGACGTTGTCTAGGTATGGGTAGGTGGCTGTTAACTGGTTCTCATCGACCATGCGGTCCATCTCCCGCTGGAAGACCGAGGCCCCGTTCGTTACCCCAAAGAGGACTCTGAGGAAGTGGTAGAGACGTCCGTTCGCCTAGAAGGCGGTGTATGGACGGTCCTCTGGCCTAATGGGGAGCTGGTGGTATGCCGATTTTAGGTCGATGGTGGAAAACACCCGGTATTGCACGATTTGGTTAACCATATCCGCTATGCGGGGCAGAGGGTAGGCGTCTAGCTGGGTGTATAGATTAACCGTCTGGCTATAATCTATCACCATCCGCTTCTTTTCGCTACCCTTAACTACTACTACCTGGGCGTGCCACGGGCTGGTGCTGCATTCGATGATACCTTCCCGCTTGAGTCTTTCTACTTCCAACGCTATGAACCATCTGTCCTCCCAGCTGTACCGCCTACTCTTGGTCGCTATGGGTCGACAGTTGGGTGCGAGGTTGGCGAACAGAGAGGGCGGCTTGACCTTCAGGGTAGCCAGACCGCACACTGTGAGGGGCGGCTGGGATCCACCGTAGGTAAGCGTGATACTTTGGTGGTGGCACTGGAAGTCCAGACCCAAGATCATGCTCACACAGAGATCTGGCATTATCAATAGTTTAAAATCTCTGTAATCATTGCCTTTTACTGACAACATAACCGCGCAGAAACCTGTAATTTTTGAGGTATGAGTCTTATCGGCCATGGCGATTTTGCCCTGTGTGGGGACTATCGTTAGTGAAAGTCGTTTTACCAGGCTAGGATGAATAAAGCTTTCGGTGCTCCCGCAGTCAATCAAGCATTTAACCTTGTTCCCGTTTACCTCTATGTCCATCATCGATTTAGACAACGGATGCGGCCTGGACTGATCCATTGTGATCGAGGCCACCAGTGGGTCCTGGAGGTCCGTGTAGTTGGGGCAAGATGGTGGACTCCATGAGGGTGGACAAGATGGCTTCCAAGATGGCCGCTCCCACGGCGCGCACGCGGCGGTGGTGGAGTTGGAGGCGGGGTTCCCTCTGCAGACTTTGCCGAAATGTCCTTTCTTCCCGCATTTAAAACAGGTGGTGCCCTTCGCTGGGCACAGATGCCTGGAGTGTTTGTCCTGGCCGCAGAAGTAGCATTTCGGGCCCCGATGCATTGCGGCAGTAGTGGGGCTCCTGGGTGGAGGCTGGGGCTCCGATGGTGCTGGGCTGGCCTGAGACCTGGGAGGTGAAGATGTCTTCCAAGATGGCGGCCCCCACGGCGCGCACGAGGCGGAGTGGGCCGCGTGGCCAGGGGAACAGGATTCAGAGTTCCTCTGGGCCATATCCAGCGATCGCGCTATATCTATAGCCTGTTTTAAGTCCAGTCCCTCCTTTTCAAACAGTTTCTGCCGAATATAATTTGAACTGAGGCCCGCAATAAGGGAGTCTCGAATCAGCTCCTCCGTACACGATGGCAGACACGGCCTTACAGTTACAGTCTCTGCCCAGTACTTTTAGGTTTAGTATAAAGTCCTCTAGTGACTCACCATGCCGCTGCGTGCGAGTAGTCAGAAGATGCCTGGCGTACACCACGTTTATTGGCCGCGCGTAGTGGGCCTTCAGGATGGTGCAGGCCTCCTCGTAGCTGGTGGCATCTTGGATGAGGGGGGAGACCCGATGGCTCACCCAGTTTCGCAGGATTCCCAGTTTCATGTCTCCGGTAGCGGTTTCGGCTGCGGCTATGGCAGTGGATGAGTTTGCAATGAAAAATTCGAAGCATTGGAACCAGTGTCCGAACTGTGTGGCTGCGTCTGAGGCATGGGGGTCCAGATCCAAACGCTCTGGTTTCAGGAGTCGATCCATCCTGGTGTTTTAGTGATTAAAATTGATGTGCCTTCAATAACTCAAAGACAAGGAATTTAAAGGATTCAACTAAGGCTTTTAATCACTAAGAACATAGCAGCATTACAGGTCTTCCCACATCGGGCGTCTGGTAGGAATGACTCATGCAGCTCCTGAGACCTTTATATGGCAAAAGACAGGGGCGTAGCCAATACACACAATAGGAACAAAAGGGGGCGGTTCACACAATACAAGCAGGTGAAACACACAGGTAAAACACATAGGCTGATGAAGGCATATATTTCATCACAACACCCCCTCCTCTTTGACACCCCCTCTGTCTCGCCTGAAGATTCTATACCCCGGAATATTGAGCTGCCAGTCCTGCCCCTCCCTCAACCATGTCTCTGTGATAGCAACAATATCATACTCCCATGTGTTCATCAACACCTTCAATTCATCTGCCTTACTCGCAAGACTCCATGCATTAAAATAAATGCCATCCAACCTTGCCATACTCCCTTGTGTTGTTACATATTTGCTCTGCCTTCCAGGCGGACTTGTTTTTTCCTCTATATTTGGTTGTACATCACCCCCTACTATAGCTCTACTCTGTATCCCATCCCCCTGCCAAGTTAGTTTAAACCCCCCCCCCCAACAGTACTAGCAAACCTCCCTGCAAGGATGTTGGTCCCGGTCTGGTTCAGGTGCAACCCGTCCAACTCGTGCAGGTCCCACCTTCCCCAGAAGCAGACCCAGTGATCCAGGAAACTAAAGCCCTCCCTCCTGCACCAACTCTTTAGCCACGCATTCATCTGCTCTATCCTTCTATTTCTATACTCACTAGCACGTGGCACCAGGAGTAATCCAGAGATTACAACCTTTGAGGTCCTGCTTTTTAATCTGCTACCTAGCTCCCTAAATTCTTGTTGCAGGACCTCATCCCTCTTTCTACCTATGTCGTTGGTACCAATGTGAACCACGACATGTGACTGTTCACCCTCCCCCCTCAGAATGTTCTGCAGCCATTCAGTGACATCCTTGACCCTGGCACCAGGGAGGCAACATACCATCCTGGAGTCACGTCTGCGGCCACAGAAACATCTATCTGTTCCCCTTACGATAGAATCCCCTATCACTATTGCTCTCCCACTCTTTTTCCTCCCCTCCTGTGCAGCTGAGCCACTCGTAGTGCCACGGACTTGGCTCTTGCTGCATTCCCCTGAGAAACCATCTCCCCCAGCAGTATCCAAAACGGAAAATCTGTTAGAGAGGGAGATGGACCCAGGGGACTCCTGCACTATCTTCCTAGTTCTTTTACTCTGTCTAGCAGTCACCCATTCCTTGTCTGCCTGTGCACTCTTTACCTGCGGTGTGACCACCACGTTAAACATGCTATCCACGGATGCTCCACAGTGACTCCAACCGCAGCTCCAGCTCCGAAATGCGGATTTTGAGTAGCTGCAGCTGGAGACACTTCCTGCACATGTGTTCGCCCTGGACACCAAAAGTGTCCCTGACTTCCCACATAGCAGAGGAGGAGCACTCTACGCTGCCGAGCTGCCCTGCCATGTCCTACCCTTAATTTACTCCCTTTACTTCCTTTAAATTAAAGAATATTAAATACACTGGGGACCTTATATCCCTTTAAACACTACTTACTCTAAACTAGAGACCTTACTTTTACTTCAACGACTGGACTGTAGAAATACTCACCAAGTCCTACTTACCAATCAGCTCCTTCCCTGGTTGTGACGTCACTTTAACGGTTTCGCAGTTGTTGTTGTTTGACTGCTCCCGCTCTCGGACTCTTTCCCAACTCACGGGCTTCCTCTGCAGCGCTCCTTTATGGCTGCTTTGCCTTCTCTCAGGTCCCACTGCCGCTCCCACACTGGTCTGCCTCCTCCGGATTAAATTCTAAGTGCTCAGTTATTGCATCTTTTATAATAGATTCCAGCATTTTCCCAACTACTGATGTGAGGCTAACAGGTCTGTAGTTCCCCATTTTCTCTCTCCCTCCTTTCTTAAATAGCGGGGTTACATTTGCTATCCTCCAATCTGCAGGAACCATTCCAGAATCTATAGAATTTTGGAAGATGACAACCAATGTGTCCACTATCCCAATGGCTGCCTCTTTCAAAACCCTAGGATGTAGGTCATCCAGTCCTTGGGATTTATCGACTTTTAGTCCCATTAATTTTGCTAGTACTGTTTTTTTACTAATAATAATTTCTTTAAGTTCCTCATTCTCGCCACACCCTTGATTTTCTCGTATTTCTGGGAAGTTTTCTGTGTCTTCCTCCGTGAAGACAGAAACAAAGTATTTATTTCATTTCTCTGCCATTTCTTCATTCCCCATTATAAATTCTCCTGTCTCTGACTGTCTTGGACCCGTCGAGGTCAGCAAAATCGCGGCTATGGGATCTTTTACGTCTGCCTGAGAGGGCAGAAGGGGCATTGGTTTAACGTCTCACCCGAAAGACAGCGGGCAGGATTTTCATTGGGCCATGGAGGTGGGATTGGAGGCGTCTGGGGTGTTAAAATCCCGAAATCAGGGGGCACAAACTCATCCCGCCCCCAACCCGCCTCCATGCCAGTTTCAGAGGAGGCTGGTACCCAACCCGCACTGGGAGCCGCCTCCCCGAGGCGGGAAGGGGATTAGTGCCAATTAACTGCCTGTTAACAGGTAGTTAACAAGCAGTTTTTAGCCTAATCCCTATTTTCATTCTTGAAGTGTGGGATTCCTGACGGCTCCAAACAACTCCAAGTTAGCGAGACGGGCCGTCGGGATGAAGGGCTGGAGGTGTTGAGATGTCCGGTGTTCAGGTGAGTGATAGGTGCATGAGTGTAGAGGTAAGTGTGTTTGGTCTGTGTAAAGTGTTTAAAGAAGTTTTACTTACCTTTACAGCCTTCCTTACTTCAGGTCTCGGGAGTCCATCATCTCAGCGGCACAGAAAGCAGAATGGCCGCGATCTGTCAATAATTGCAGCATTCAGCTTTCTGTTCTGGAGAGATCTCTAAACCATCCTGAGAGGAAGGAATTAACTTGGAGTACAGATTGTCAGTGTTTGACAGCTTCAAACAGCTGTCAAACACTAATATTTCATCTGTCAAAAGGTCTTGACAGATGAAGTGTGAATCTCTGACGTCACCTGTTGCCGGGTGGCCCTTAATTGGCCTGCTGAGCCTGCTGGGCAGGTACAACAAAGTCAATCAAGTCAAAATCGCGTGGGTTGGCTACAACTCGATGGAGGCAGGACTAGTCCCGCCTCCTAGCCGCCTCCTCAATGAAAATCCAGCCCAGCATCTGCGACAGTGCAGCACTCCCTCAATACTGCACTGGGGTGTCAGTCTAGATTATATGCTGAAGTCTCTGGATTGGGACTTAAACCCACAACCTTCTACTCAAAGGCTGAAAATATCTGATCCAATAAATCGACAGCATGTATTCTGATTGTACATAAATGAGAACAATAGATTTTTTTAAATTTTTGGCCTAGAAATTGGGTATAGTCCCGGTTGAGGCGTTAGAACTGGCGATGCGCAAAGTTTATAGCCAGACGAGACTTATCTGCGCCTGGCGCGATATTGGGTTGCTTCACCCCCAAAGGGGATTGAGGCGCTAAATCAGCTGTTGCACGGTGCTCTTAAGGCGCAAAAGGTCAGGCGCTACTCAATATCGACACGGACGGGCGCAGCGCAGGTGAACTCAATTACGGGAAAGCACGAGACCTACAGGCGCCGGCCGGCTCTTAAAGGGGTGGGTCAGTCAGACTGAGCTTCAACACCCAACGCTCTGCAGGCCTCAGATTCAGCGCTTGCCCTTGTCTGGTGGTACAAGGTGATCATTATGGAGAAGGTTAGGCAGAGAGCAGAGCGCTTCAGCACTGAGGCTCTGGACCACTTGGTGGCTGCAGTTGAACACCGTCGGGAGGTCCTGTACCCGGATAATGGCAAGAGGCCAAATCAGAAGGCTTACCGACGATCTTGGAGGGAGGTTGCTGTGAGGGTGAACTCCAGCAGCATGGCGACCAGAACCCCTGTTCAGTGCAGGAAGAAATTCAACGACCTCACGCGGATCGTTAGGGTGAGTGATGGTTTACCAAACTTGTGCTTCCCTCCATCTGCAGCTGACTTCGGGCACCCTGCTGCAATGATGCGCCAATGGCCATCTGTCAGTATGCACCCATGTCCCTTTCTGGGCACACACATGGACAGATGTCTCAAGGCCTCATGTAAGGGCTCTTGCACCATGGGGGGCATGCGAGAAGGTCTCAAGGCCTCATGTAAGGGCTCTTGCACAATGGGGGGATGCGAGGAGGTCTCAAGGCCTCAAGTAAGGGCTCTTGCACAATGGGGGGATGCGAGGAGGTCTCAAGGCCTCATGTAAGGGCTCTTGCACAATGGGGGGATGCGAGGAGGTCTCAAGGCCTCATGTAAGGGCTCTTGCACAATGGGGGGATGCGAGGAGGTCTCAAGGCCTCATGTAAGGGCTCTTGCACAATGGGGGGATGCGAGGAGGTCTCAAGGCCTCATGTAAGGGCTCTTGCACAATGGGGGGATGCGAGGAGGTCTCAAGGGCTCATGTAACCAGAACCTCCCCTTCTTTCCCCTGCAGTCCAAGATGGCGCAGATTCGGAAGGAGCAGCGTCGAACCAGTGGCGGACCTGCACAAGTGGTCACTCTAACGGATCTGGAGGAGAGAGTGCACCAGATACTTGGAGGACGTCTGTCTGGTCCAGTCACCACTGCATCTGCCGACCCCATTACCGACAGCGAGGGTAAGACTCTCACCTTTTCCACCTGTTGCCTTCCACT
This sequence comes from Somniosus microcephalus, assembly GCF_052327205.1. Classification (NCBI taxonomy): domain Eukaryota; kingdom Metazoa; phylum Chordata; class Chondrichthyes; order Squaliformes; family Somniosidae; genus Somniosus; species Somniosus microcephalus. Next base: position 288,917,180 of record NC_140991.1, read on the forward strand.
TGGTCCCCCCGCCAGCATGCATCCTCAGTGTGCAGCCATGTCAGAGCCTTGCCGCAATCTGGCATGCCTTTCAGCAAACCTGTCCTTCTGCTAAAGCCACTCTTCCACCTCCCACTTTCAGATGAAGCAGCACCAACTCGGGCTCAACGCGCTGAAGCTGCCAGTGCCAGTGCCATCGGAGGCGAGGACCAGGAGGAATCCGGACCAGCTGCTACAGAATCCGGGGAGCTGAGACATCTGCAGACTGGGGATAGTAGCCCCCTGGAGGGGATGGGGGGTGGCTCTGAGGATGAACCAGTTGCCGGACCAAGCGGCATGGAGCAACGCAGGGGGGATAGGCAAGTTCAGCCACCGTCTCCCCGCAGGGCAAGGCAGGTCGTCATGACTGCTGCACAGAGTGCAGATGAGGTCCGTCGCCTGGCAGAGATGAGCAAACAGGCCCGGATCAGACACACGGAGCTGATGGCTGCAGTGGAGAAGATGCCTGAGTCAATAGATTCATTGGCTAGGAGTATGCTGGACTTCGGGGCAACAATGGAGAGGACTCTGCAGGGCTTTGGCGCAACAATGGAGTGGTCTCTCCAGGTGTTCGGGGAAACAATGGACAGGTCTATCCAGGGCTTCGGGGCCACAATGGACAGGACTATCCAGGGCTTCGGCCCAACAATGGAGAGGACTGTCCACAGCTTTGAGTCGGCAATGGAAAGGACTGTTCAGGGCTTCGGACAATCCCTGGAAAGGTCTGTGCAGGGCTTGTCCGAGGCAGTGGAGCGGTTGGCTCCTGCCTTGTCCGAAGCCATGGGAAGAATTGTCCAGGCGTTCTCCGAAGCACTGGCACCTGGCACACAGGTCCTCACTGTTGCCACGCAGTCACTTGCTGGGCTCCTCCACAGCCAGATTGACGCAACGCGATGTCTGACTGCAGCCACCCTCTCTGCATCAGATAGGATCACCCCGGGCCCTTCCACTCCCGTACAATGCCAGGAATCCGTGGAGCCTGCGATTGTGCCGGATGAGCTGAAACGCTCCCCTCAGATAGCCAGTGTGTCGTCCGACCATGGTGCAGGTGTCCTCTCTCGTCAGGAGACCATTGCACATGCCAGCGCTGGGACGCCTGCATTGCAGCTGCCACCACCTGCAGCCCACACTGCTTCCAGCCATGCTCAAAGCAAGCATCCTGCATCCGCACCCTCCAAGCCCAGAGGTTGGCCAGGCCGTACCTCAGGGGCTTCTGTGCTTCCAGACAGTCAGGAGGCGTCCCCCAGCCTTGAGCCCGCCACTGGGGTGCAATTACGTAGGAGCAGCAGGGAGGGAAGGAGCCGGGCACGAAAGAGAAGTCATTCTCCCTCAAGGGGCCAGTTGTAGAGGGAGGTGCTGAGACGTTTGTTTGTCCAAATTGAAGAACACCCTCACCTGCTGTTATAGTTGCAGATTTTTGTTGAGTTTTGCGGCTTGGCCGAACAGGTCAAATTTATTTTTTAAGTTATGGTTTCTGCTCACTTAACGTTGTTTAGCTGTAATGAAAGACTTTTGTGTCAATAAACAGAAGTTTCAATGTTGCTTGGTGCATGTGACTACTTTCAGTGATGCTGGCATGCAGAGGCCCTCAAACATCCAAAGTGCGCATGAGGTAAGACTTTCATCATTCCGCCACAGGGGTGTCGAGACGAGTCCAGAGGAGCCTCTGACGTATGGACCTTCCACTTTCAGCAGCCCTTCCATCTTCCTCCTCCTCCTCTTCCTCCTCCGCCTGCTCTTCCTCCTCCTCCTCCTCCTCCTCCTCCTCCTCCGTCTGCTTGTGCAGGGTCCGAGGGAAGATAACGAATGGACGCGTTCGCCTATAAGGGCCTCTGTCACTTGCCGGATGCAACAGCGGACTGCAGCCTGAGCGTCAGTCACATTGTCCCCAAGGGCTGTCTGAAAGGATCCGTTGGCATAAAAATGGAGGCAATCAGTCAGTGTAGCCATCACGGACAGAGAGGTTCTGCAGCGTTCATGCGGCTGCAGATCCTGACCAAGCAGGTGGCACAGATCAGTAACAATGTCCCTCCAGATTCGGAGCCTTCGCTAACACTGCTCCTCCGAAATGTCAAGGCTTGTCACCTGCTGCCTAAAGACCCTCGCAACATCCTGTCGGATTGGCCGACCTCGATTGCCCCTCCTCCTTCTGGCCAATCCCTGCCCTCTCTCCCACCGTCTCTCTGCCCCTTTACAGTGTTGGGCGATGAGGCCGTCGCCCTCCAAACAAGCTCCCATTCCGATGCCAGTTGGTCAAAAGGCTTTTAGGTGTAGTGGTGCAAGTGCTTCGGACAGGGTTGAGGGTCCCAAGTACTGTGAAGCTCAAATCCCAGAACTCCGCTCCACATTAGCTCGCCAACTCTCTCTAGCAGCGATCGCAATGAGCAGGCCAAGTGGTAGAAGATTCTGCACTAGAGCTGTCCCCTTTAAATAGCGCTGCCCTACTCCGAGAAGGGCCTGTTAGCCCTCCCTCGAACTGTCACTAATAGCGCTGGGCGCTAAGGCTCCGGGCGCCACCCAATATGCGCTCAGGCGCTCCTAAAAGGCGTTGCACACTGAAATGACGTCATGAGCTGCTTGCGCTCGCGGGCGCGTGCAAACACTTAGCGCAGGCGCTAAATGTATAGTCAATTTCTGAGTTGGCGCTATCTTCATAGCGTCCGCCCCAACATAGGGCTTCGCCCCAATTCTAGGTCTCTTTAGGCGCTCAGCGCCGGCGCTACCAACCCAATTTCTAGGCCATAATATGCAAATAAAGGTATTACATAGATCAATGGTCGTGTTTGACATCTTAAAGCAGCAGAAGAAATCGTAACTTAGGCAGTGCCAGGGGAAGATCTTTTCTGTGCAGTATGCATGTAAAAAAATTGCAAATCAGTTTATGATGAATGGATTCCGATTTTGTTATACACAATGCACAGAGCAAACCTTCCCTCAGCATGAGTCAAGTAGCAAATGCTTGGTAGAAGGCGAGTGGGACAATAGTGAGATAAACACAAGGAGAAAAAGGAAACAGAACAGCAGCAATAAGCATTCTCCTGTTGGCAGCACCAGCACATGCATGAAGACATTTTTCAATGTTTTTGTCTTAATCTAATGAATGTTTGCTCTTCACACTTGATACAAAAGAAAATATATCCATGACTCGTATAAAACTAATGCAATTGCTGCCTGATGCAATTACAGAAAGGTATTTCTATCACCCACACTTACTTATCACTGCAGGTGCGGCCAGCCTCAGTTCTGTTCTTTTTACGGATGATTTCAGTGTGCTCTTGGAGACCATGTAAGGACATAAAAATCATTTAATTAAAATCACTCACGTCAAGTGTTATCTCAGTCTGAACAACACAGTCCAAGGCTTCAAATCTTGTGCAGAATGTTGTGGTTTGGCACTACAGCAAGGTCTGGCCCTAACTGACTTGTACAGCTATCTGTATGTTGTATTGTGGCGGAGCCACCAAAGGACTCAGAGCGGTTGTACATAATTCCTTTAACAGCAATGTAGTTACTGTCTGTGCCTGTACCTTTAATTACACTGTTTGACTGTACAATGCCTAGTTACCTTTACAACACGGTTTCAACGTGATGACGTCATGTCGTTAGTCACGTGATGCCCCAATGGCGGGAAGAACGTGATGACGTCATGACGTCACTCTCCTAATCAGAGGATCAGTCCTCGTGGAGCCCTCAATATCTGAGTTGTCGCTATCTTCGGTTTCCTTTGTGTAGTCCTGGAGTGTTTGTCCTGGCCGCAGAAGTAGCATTTCGGGCCCCGATGCATCGCGGCAGTAGTGGGGCTCCTGGGTGGAGGCTGGGGCTCCGACGGTGCTGGGCTGGCCTGAGACCTGGAAGGTGAAGATGGCTTCCAAGATGGCGGCCCCCACGGCGCGCACGAGGTGGAGTGGGCCGCATGGCCTGAGGAACAGGATTCAGAGTTCCTCTGGGTCATATCCAGCGATCGCGCTATGCCCATAGCCTGTTTTAAGTCCAGTCCCTCCTTTTCAAACAGTTTCTGCCAAATGTAATTTCAACTGAGGCCCGCAATAAAGGAGTCTCGGATCAGCTCCTCCGTGTACACGGTGGCAGACACGGCCTTACAGTTACAGTCTCTGCCCAGTGCTTTTAGGCTTAGCATGAAGTCCTCTAGTGACTCACCATGCCGCTGCGTGCGAGTAGTCAGAAGATGCCTGGCGTACACCTCGTTTATTGGCCGCACGTAGTGGGCCTTCAGAATGGTGCAGGCATCCTTGTAGCTGGTGGCATCTCGGATGAGAGGGGAGACCCGATGACTCACCCGGTTTCGCAGGATTCCCAGTTTCACGTCTCCGGTGGCGGTCGCGGCTGCTATGGCGGTGGCTGAGGTTTCGATGAAAAATTCGAATTAGAATGATCCAGGCATTCGGCGACACCAAGAATGCTTTGGCCAACGCAACCATGCTGGCGCACCCACTTCCAGCTGCTACTTTTGCCCTTACCACCGACGCGTCAGACTACGCCATCGATGCGGTGCAAGAACAGTGGGTCAACGGCACGTGGCAACCACTGGCATGTTTCAGCCGTCTATTGTGAACAAATGAAAAAAAGTACAGCACCTTCGATAGGGAACTACTGGCCCTTTTCCTCGCCATTCACCATTTCCGTTTTTTATTGGAGGGGCGCCCCTTCATGGCTTTTGTCGACCACAAACCCCTTACGTTCACCATGGCCAAGACCACCGAACCGTGGTCCGCTCGTCAACAACGTCACTTGACGTTCATTTCCGAATTTACCACAGACATTCAACATGTGTCTGGTAAGGACAACCTGGTGGCAGACTGCCTCTCCCGTGCGACGGTCCATGCGGTGCACCTGGGAATCGACTACGCCCTCATGGCGGCAGATCAGGTTTCGGATTCGGAGGTCCAATCATATCGAACCGTTCCCTCTCGCTTCCAAGCGACCGACGTCGTCTTCCAGGCCGCAGGTGCCACGCTCCTTTGAGACGTTTCCATGGGAGTTCCTCGTCCCATAGTGCCAGTCGCATGGCGCCGGAGGGTTTTTGATGCCATACATGGGTTGTCGCACCCAGGGATGAAGGCTTCGCAACGGCTTATGTCAGCCAAGTTCGTCTGGAAAGGTATGCACATCGATGTCCGTGACTGGGCTAATACCTGCATCGTATGCCAGAAGGCCAAAGTCCAGCGTCATGTCAAGGCTCCAGTGGCTGTGTTCACTGTTCCGGAGCATCGTTTCGACCACGTGCATGTGGACCTCGTGGGGCCGCTTCCGCCTTCTCAGGGTTATACTCATCTCCTCACCATAGTGGACCGCACCACTAGGTGGCCAGAGGCAATTCCTTTGTTTTCTACCACGTCGGCAGACGTCGCTAGAGCTTTCATCTCCTGTTGGGTCGCCCGGTTCGGGGTACCGGCGGACATCTCCTCTGACCGCGGGCCACAATTTTCCTCGGATCTTTGGAACGCTGTGGCTCAGGGGCTCGGTACCAAACTTCATCGCACCACCGCCTATCATCCACAGGCAAACGGCCTTTGCGAGCGATTCCACAGGTCGCTTAAAGCCTCTCTTCGGGCCAGTCTTCAAGGCGCAGGATGGGTGGACAGACTCCCATGGGTCCTGTTGGGTCTCCGTACGGCGCCCAAAGATGATCTACAATCGTCTTCGGCTGAGCTCGTCTATGGCCAGCCGCTCCGTGTACCAGGAGATTTCCTCCCTTCTCCTACAGAGCCATGGTCCACCTCCCGGCAACTCGTTCGCCACCAAGAAGCGGCCAGATGCTTTGCCCCGATACCTACGTCCAATCACGGTTTGCAGACCTCCTACGTGCCACCGGGACTGAAGAATGCGGATTATGTCTTCATCCGACACGACGCTCACCGGGATCCGCTCAAGCCCCCTTACACTGGTCCTTTCCGCGTCATCGAACCGGGAGACACATCCTTTTTGGTCGACGTCGGAGGGAAACCAGATCACATCTCGGTGGACTGCTTGAAGCCGGCTCACCTGGACTTGGACCACCCTGTCGTAGTCATTCAACCACCCAAACGTGGCCGACCGCCCGTTGCCGCCGCACCTGATCAACCAAAGCCGCCTGACAAACCGACTGCGCTCGCCGCGCCTGCTCAGCCGCCACCGACTGCCAACTCGTCCACCGGTCATCAACTTCCTCTACCAGGGTATCGAAGTCAATCGGACAGGCTCATCAAGCCTTCTCCTCGCCTCACCTTTTCTGTTAAAGACAATTCTGCGGGGGGGCGCATGTGGCGGAGCCACCAAAGGACTCAGAGCGGTTTTACATAATTCTTTTAACAGCAATGTAGTTACTGTCTGTGCCTGTACCTTTCATTACACTGGTTGACTGTACAATGCCTAGTTACCTTTACAGCACGGTTTCAAGGTGATGACGTCATGCCGTTAGTCACGTGATGCCCCAATGGTGGGAAGAACGTGATGACGTCATGATGTCACTCTCCTGATCAGAGGATCAGTCCTCGTGGAGCCCTCAAGGAGAGTAGACCTGTTATTGATGTGTTCTAGCAGTTTCCAGTTTAAACTCATTTGTTTTCATTAAAGTTCATTAATTTAATTACCTGAGTCGAACTCAGTCTTTTTGATAGGAACCTCCGTTCCTACAGTAGCCTGTTTGTACAGAGGGCCTACATTAACACATGCCCAGGGACACTGGGAAAATATGAGGCCCCCAGCCAAATATGGGGCCACTGCCAGGGAACCCGGCCGAATAGAGGGCCCCAGCCAGATCCTGACCAAATACGGGGCCGCCTGCCAGGGACCGCAGCCGAATATGGGGCCTCCGCCAGGGACCCTGTGAAGACATCTCACTGTAAACATAAACAGAACGGCCTGCTGGCTAATCACAAGGCATGGAAGGCAGTGACTAGAATTTGAGCGCTTGTGGGGGGAGGCAATTTAGTCCCACCTAATTCCCCATAATCCTGCAGGGTTGTATGTTTAATATTTTATTTATTGCGCGTTTGTTTTTTAATGGATAGGAGTTTGTGTGGGGTTGGGGGTGTGGGGGGAGGTATGTTCTTGGGTGGGGCCCTCGCCCAGTTTGTACAAGCTTTATCTGAACCCCTTTCAATGCATAATTGTGCAAGATCAAAGCCAATCTCAAATTATTCTCCATCCCCGACTGCGTAATGTAAAGATTACAGGCATAAACTTAGAGAGTGTAGATCTATGAACTGTAACTGCCCTATTAATATAGGAATCAGCAGGGCTTTTAAGCTCTGCCACTTAACAAGAATTTGTAATACATCAAAGACAAAACAAATGAAGCTGATGATTGAATAAGTGCTATTAAACTTTGAGACTGGGTGAATATTCACCTTACATTGGATTACTGAATAGCTTGTTAAGGGGAGAGGTTCCATTGCTCATTCACCCTGTTCCTATCTTAAATTGAGGTTGTTCTGGAAAGGCAGCATCCTCAGGAAAGAAAGATTTACATTTATATAGTGCCTTTCACAATCTCAGGATGTCCCAAAACACTTTACAGCCAATGAAGTACTTTTAAAGTGTAGTCACTGCTGTAATGTAGGAAATACACAGCCAATTTGCACACAGCAAGCTCCCACAAATAGCAATGTGATAATGACCAGATAATCTGTTTTAGTGATCTTAGTTGTGGGATAAATATTGGCCGGTACACCAGGGATAACTCTCCTGCTCTTCTTCGAAATAGTGCCATGCGATCTTTTGTGTCCACCTGAGAGGGCAGAACAGGCCTTGGTTTAACATCCCATCCAAAAGATGGCACCTCTGATAGTGCAGCACTCCCTCAGTACTGTGATGGGAGTGTCAGCCTAGATTATATGCTCATGACTCTGGAGTGGGAACTCACAACCTTCTGACATCAGAGGCATGAGTGCTATCACTGAGCCACAATTGATACCTCACTATAACACAACTCTATATTTCCTCAATTACCTTATCTGCTGCTTGCTGATGTTTCTATTGGCATGTACTGCTCAACAGTCAAAAGCTGGACTCTTCCCTGCAACCCTCCCACACCAGCCAGCCAGGACTACTGGAGACTGTTATTGTTAAGTATGTGTATTGTATTGAACAATTAACACAAAGACTTAAACGTATAACTCAAACAGGTCTTTACTGGTTGGAGGTAGGGACTATACATAGGTCTTTACTTCATGCCCACAGGCGGGAACTGAGGGGAGATCAGTACCCACAGTACTATTTATACCCCTATGGCCAGGAGTGGTACTGCGTATCACTACGCCCAACAAGTAGTGCAGTCCTGTCCATAGGTTCAAAGTAGCACACATATTACATACACAACATTCCTCCCTTCCTAGCTTTACAGTCATCTCCCCATTTAACATAACGTAATAACATATATACATATATAACTTCAGGTTTACATAACAGAATAACATAGATACATAGATAACTTCATGTCAAAACAGATCACAGATTCAGTCTCTGCGGAAAACAGTTCACAGATTCAATCTCTGTGGTGGAGTCGGTTCACGTTGCTGGAGTGACTCATTCAATAGTCCTTCCATGGATTTAAAAGTTTGAACTTCCGAACTGAATTGGCTCCGTTCGGAGGGACCACGTGTGTGATCTGGTAGAGGTAATAATGGTTCAGATGGGTCATCTTCTGTTTCGACTTTTCCTTTTCTGCTTCTTGGAGACTCTCTGGGCTCCACTGTCAGCTGCCAGCTGCATGTGCAGTTCCTCCTTCTCTCCCTCCTTTTTCCGTAGTAGAGCCACCTTCTCCCGATGTTCCGTAGACTTTCGGTGCTCCTCCATGATTTCTGTATGGTGGGAGTCGAAGTTACAAGTTGGGCAGGACAGGACATAGTAATATTCGGTGTCGTCCTGATCTAGGCCAGCGAGAGGGTCTTCTATTTCCTCCATACCCAGCTGGGCGTTAGCCAGCTTTTGTTCCAAGTCCAGACATCTTTCCTGAAGAGACTTCTTCATGCGTACCTCTTCATCCAGCTTTTTCTGGGCTTTCAGCAAGTCGTTTACTAATGACCTCATTTGAGATTTTACTACTTCAACTTCTTTTGGAGATTGATTGATCGGACTATTCAATCCCTCTACCGGAGCAGCTGTTTCAGCGGTCTGTTGTTCTACGTTGACGTGAGTCAGCGTACTTTTGGCATCCAAGGGCTGCTCTGTTGCAGTCATCTCAGTCTGTGTTGCCACCTCAGCTCTTCCAATAACCTTTGAGAGCTCCGAACCCCTTTCGTTTGAATATTGAAGTTCATGTTCAAGTTTTTCCCATTTCAGAGTCCTGTCCTTCAGCATATGCAGGAGTTGGCTGACCGTTAACTCCTCTGACATCAGACGTTTTGTGTGCTCCTGCTCCATTTTCTCCATCAGCTGCTTCTGTTGTCTTTCCAGATTCTCCAACTCTATATCAAAGAACTCTTTCGTTGCATTCAACTCTTGCTCACAACGGCGAAGCATTTGTTCTAATTGCTGTTGTAGTTTGAAATGGAGTTGAGTTCGAGCCCGGTGTCCCTCAGAAATGGGCACATCAGTAGACTTGCCAGACTCAGAATCCACAGTTAAACTATGTTGTTGTTGCTCAGTGGAATTCTGTGCTGAAACTTTGTCTTTTGCACCTGAGTTGGGCTTACCATCATCCGTTCCAGAGTCTGGGCCGACTATCTTCACCGAGTTCTCACTCGTTATTGTTTGTAGGAAATGCCAGTCCATATTCATTTTCCTAATCCACTCCCGTCCTAGTAGTGGAGAACCTCCTTCAGATATCACATATAAGTCCATTATTTGACTGTCTTCGCCCTTGTGGACCACTGCAACCTCTATTTTCCCGATGGGGTACACTCTTTGCCCCGTGTATGTTTTCAATATAATCCCCGTATCCTGTAGGGGAATATGTTGGAATAACTTTCCGTAATCTTTCTTATTTATGGCCGTCAATGCCGATCCAGTGTCCAATTCCAGTTTTACTTGGACTCCTTCTATCTGAAGAGTGACCCAAATTGTCTGGAGGTCTGCACCCTTACCAGCGTTGAGTACTCTTAAGCTAGCCAGTTCATTACAGCTTAAGCTAGCCAGTTCATTACTGCTAGCGTCTGAATCGGACTCCTGTTCGGTCACCTTGTGTACCTTTGCGTATTTTCCTTGCGGTGACTTCTTGTTGCTGGTCTTCTTCCCTGACCTGCATACTCTAGCTATATGTCCAAGCCTACCACAAGTTCTACATTCTTGGTTTTTAAACCAACACTGGTTCTGATAATGCGTTGTCTTTCCACAACGATAACATTTGCCAGAACTCACACCCAATTTGTGTGCACTGAGCTCCGGTGACCGTAGCTGCATTACTGCCGTGCCTCTCGCTGCGGCTTCGTGTGCTACTGCCATAGTGACCGCCTTCTCAAGCGTCAGCTCATTCTCCTCGAGCAGTCACTTTTGTGTATCCTGTTTAAATAAACCACACACAAATTTGTCTCGAAGTGCCTCTGTCAGTCCCGTTCCAAACTGGCAATATTTCGCTAATTTACGCAATTCCAGCAAATAATCAGCATTGCTTTCATGCTGTAGCTGCCTTCTGTCGTAAAATTTAAATCGTTCCGCTAGCATCAGCGGCGTGGGGTTTAGATGATCTTTCAGGACAGTAACAATCTCATCGAACGTCTTATCCGCCGGTTCATCTGGTGATAACAGATGTTTCAATTGCCCGTATGTCTTCGCACCCATTAAATTTAATAATGTTAGAGCTTTATCTTGGTCACGAATTTTATTGGCCTTACAATAATTTTTTACTCTTTCAACATATATGGCCCAATCTTCAAGGTCACTATCAAAGGTGCTAATATTCCCGTGTTTAGGCATTGTAGATTTGCAATTTCTCAGATTTTATTTTGTTTACTTGTTATCAAAGATGGCGGCTTCCCGCTCTTGCCGTCGTCCTCCGCCCACAAAATGGCGGTTTTCCCGCGCTTGGCGGTCTTCACCCGTCCCCCAACGCCGTCTCCCTTCAGCCCCCGAGTGCGGCCCTTATCTTCGCCGCGATCGCCCGAGTACGGCCCTTATCAGCGGATGCGATCGCTGGATCGCGAAGTGGCTCCCGACCGAAGCGGCTCTTGCTCGCTCCCTCCCGGGCTCTGGCTTACCCGCTCGCGCGTTTCACCGCGGCTCTTATCAGGGATTGCGATCGCCCTTATCTTCTCCAACTTCCCCAGCCCTGTCTTTGCAGCCAACACTGCACGGCTTACCCCACCACCTAGGTTGAACAAGGAAACTGCAGAAAGACTTCTGTCAGTCGCTGGAAGCTGTCAGGATGGCTGCTGCATTCCAGTGCTCAGTCGCTGATGGAGGCTTCAGAGTCCTAAAGCCTGTCGCTTCTAGTGGGGTGGTGATGTTTGAAACCTCTCTTCAACTGCCGCAGGGTAAGAACCTGACTTGTCGCCAGTGTTAAGTATGTGTATTGTATTGAACAATTAACACAAAGACTTAAACGTATAACTCAAACAGGTCTTTACTGGTTGGAGGTAGGGACTATACATAGGTCTTTACTTCATGCCCACAGGCGGGAACTGAGGGGAGATCAGTACCCACAGTACTATTTATACCCCTATGGCCAGGAGTGGTACTGCGTATCACTACGCCCAACAAGTAGTGCAGTCCTGTCCATAGGTTCAAAGTAGCACACATATTACATACACAACATTCCTCCCTTCCTAGCTTTACAGTCATCTCCCCATTTAACATAACGTAATAACATATATACATATATAACTTCAGGTTTACATAACAGAATAACATAGATACATAGATAACTTCATGTCAAAACAGATCACAGATTCAGTCTCTGCGGAAAACAGTTCACAGATTCAATCTCTGTGGTGGAGTCGGTTCACGTTGCTGGAGTGACTCATTCAATAGTCCTTCCATGGATTTAAAAGTTTGAACTTCCGAACTGAATTGGCTCCGTTCGGAGGGACCATGTGTGTGATCTGGTAGAGGTAATAATGGTTCAGATGGGTCATCTTCTGTTTCGACTTTTCCTTTTCTGCTTCTTGGAGACTCTCTGGGCTCCACTGTCAGCTGCCAGCTGCATGTGCAGTTCCTCCTTCTCTCCCTCCTTTTTCCGTAGTAGAGCCACCTTCTCCCGATGTTCCGTAGACTTTCGGTGCTCCTCCATGATTTCTGTATGGTGGGAGTCGAAGTTACAAGTTGGGCAGGACAGGACATAGTAATATTCGGTGTCGTCCTGATCTAGGCCAGCGAGAGGGTCTTCTATTTCCTCCATACCCAGCTGGGCGTTAGCCAGCTTTTGTTCCAAGTCCAGACATCTTTCCTGAAGAGACTTCTTCATGCGTACCTCTTCATCCAGCTTTTTCTGGGCTTTCAGCAAGTCGTTTACTAATGACCTCATTTGAGATTTTACTACTTCAACTTCTTTTGGAGATTGATTGATCGGACTATTCAATCCCTCTACCGGAGCAGCTGTTTCAGCGGTCTGTTGTTCTACGTTGACGTGAGTCAGCGTACTTTTGGCATCCAAGGGCTGCTCTGTTGCAGTCATCTCAGTCTGTGTTGCCACCTCAGCTCTTCCAATAACCTTTGAGAGCTCCGAACCCCTTTCGTTTGAATATTGAAGTTCATGTTCAAGTTTTTCCCATTTCAGAGTCCTGTCCTTCAGCATATGCAGGAGTTGGCTGACCGTTAACTCCTCTGACATCAGACGTTTTGTGTGCTCCTGCTCCATTTTCTCCATCAGCTGCTTCTGTTGTCTTTCCAGATTCTCCAACTCTATATCAAAGAACTCTTTCGTTGCATTCAACTCTTGCTCACAACGGCGAAGCATTTGTTCTAATTGCTGTTGTAGTTTGAAATGGAGTTGAGTTCGAGCCCGGTGTCCCTCAGAAATGGGCACATCAGTAGACTTGCCAGACTCAGAATCCACAGTTAAACTATGTTGTTGTTGCTCAGTGGAATTCTGTGCTGAAACTTTGTCTTTTGCACCTGAGTTGGGCTTACCATCATCCGTTCCAGAGTCTGGGCCGACTATCTTCACCGAGTTCTCACTCGTTATTGTTTGTAGGAAATGCCAGTCCATATTCATTTTCCTAATCCACTCCCGTCCTAGTAGTGGAGAACCTCCTTCAGATATCACATATAAGTCCATTATTTGACTGTCTTCGCCCTTGTGGACCACTGCAACCTCTATTTTCCCGATGGGGTACACTCTTTGCCCCGTGTATGTTTTCAATATAATCCCCGTATCCTGTAGGGGAATATGTTGGAATAACTTTCCGTAATCTTTCTTATTTATGGCCGTCAATGCCGATCCAGTGTCCAATTCCAGTTTTACTTGGACTCCTTCTATCTGAAGAGTGACCCAAATTGTCTGGAGGTCTGCACCCTTACCAGCGTTGAGTACTCTTAAGCTAGCCAGTTCATTACAGCTTAAGCTAGCCAGTTCATTACTGCTAGCGTCTGAATCGGACTCCTGTTCGGTCACCTTGTGTACCTTTGCGTATTTTCCTTGCGGTGACTTCTTGTTGCTGGTCTTCTTCCCTGACCTGCATACTCTAGCTATATGTCCAAGCCTACCACAAGTTCTACATTCTTGGTTTTTAAACCAACACTGGTTCTGATAATGCGTTGTCTTTCCACAACGATAACATTTGCCAGAACTCACACCCAATTTGTGTGCACTGAGCTCCGGTGACCGTAGCTGCATTACTGCCGTGCCTCTCGCTGCGGCTTCGTGTGCTACTGCCATAGTGACCGCCTTCTCAAGCGTCAGCTCATTCTCCTCGAGCAGTCACTTTTGTGTATCCTGTTTAAATAAACCACACACAAATTTGTCTCGAAGTGCCTCTGTCAGTCCCGTTCCAAACTGGCAATATTTCGCTAATTTACGCAATTCCAGCAAATAATCAGCATTGCTTTCATGCTGTAGCTGCCTTCTGTCGTAAAATTTAAATCGTTCCGCTAGCATCAGCGGCGTGGGGTTTAGATGATCTTTCAGGACAGTAACAATCTCATCGAACGTCTTATCCGCCGGTTCATCTGGTGATAACAGATGTTTCAATTGCCCGTATGTCTTCGCACCCATTAAATTTAATAATGTTAGAGCTTTATCTTGGTCACGAATTTTATTGGCCTTACAATAATTTTTTACTCTTTCAACATATATGGCCCAATCTTCAAGGTCACTATCAAAGGTGCTAATATTCCCGTGTTTAGGCATTGTAGATTTGCAATTTCTCAGATTTTATTTTGTTTACTTGTTATCAAAGATGGCGGCTTCCCGCTCTTGCCGTCGTCCTCCGCCCACAAAATGGCGGTTTTCCCGCGCTTGGCGGTCTTCACCCGTCCCCCGACGCCGTCTCCCTTCAGCCCCCGAGTGCGGCCCTTATCTTCGCCGCGATCGCCCGAGTACGGCCCTTATCAGCGGATGCGATCGCTGGATCGCGAAGTGGCTCCCGACCGAAGCGGCTCTTGCTCGCTCCCTCCCGGGCTCTGGCTTACCCGCTCGCGCGTTTCACCGCGGCTCTTATCAGGGATTGCGATCGCCCTTATCTTCTCCAACTTCCCCAGCCCTGTCTTTGCAGCCAACACTGCACGGCTTACCCCACCACCTAGGTTGAACAAGGAAACTGCAGAAAGACTTCTGTCAGTCGCTGGAAGCTGTCAGGATGGCTGCTGCATTCCAGTGCTCAGTCGCTGATGGAGGCTTCAGAGTCCTAAAGCCTGTCGCTTCTAGTGGGGTGGTGATGTTTGAAACCTCTCTTCAACTGCCGCAGGGTAAGAACCTGACTCGTCGCCAGTGTTAAGTATGTGTATTGTATTGAACAATTAACACAAAGACTTAAACGTATAACTCAAACAGGTCTTTACTGGTTGGAGGTAGGGACTATACATAGGTCTTTACTTCATGCCCACAGGCGGGAACTGAGGGGAGATCAGTACCCACAGTACTATTTATACCCCTATGGCCAGGAGTGGTACTGCGTATCACTACGCCCAACAAGTAGTGCAGTCCTGTCCATAGGTTCAAAGTAGCACACATATTACATACACAACAGTTATATCTCCCAAATAAAACACTATCAATGGGAAGGATTATTGCAGGCTCATTGTTCATAGAGCATGCTCTGCACCTCTAAAAGAGATTAACTGGTTATTTATCTCGTTGTTTGTGGGACCTTGCTGTGAATAAATTGACCATCATGTTTGCCTACATGACAACACCTCAACAATTAATTCATTGCTTGCAAAGTACCATCGGCGTATCCCCCACCATCGATCAGAAACTCACTTGACCATGCGCATAAAAACAGTGGCTACTAGAGCAGGCCAGAGCCTGACTCACCAAAGCCTCACCTCCACCTATAAGGCACCAGTCAGGGGTGTGATGGAATACTCTCCACTTGCCTGGATGGGTGCAACTGCAACAATGCTCAGGAAGCTCGACACTATCCAGGGCAAAGCATTCTGCTTCAGCTTCACCACACAGACCACAGCAGTTCAAGAAGAAGGCCCAGCACCACCATCTCAGGGATACTGGGGATGGGCAATGAATTCTGGCCTTGCCGGCTACACCCATATCTCGAGAATAAATCAAAAAAGAGATCACATCCTGAGGATGAAAAGGGCGCTATTTAAATCCAAGTTCTTTCTTTATTAAACACAGCGGATGACATTTATAATTATTTTATTGCCACTTCCAGTTACCTATTCTCTGATCCAAACTCTTTTTAGTAGATATCCATCTATTACAGATCTAGTAGGGAAACATATTTTTTATTTAGCTATTACTTTTATTATACAAGATTTTCAGGCTCTTAATGCTCTCATCACGGCAGCTAAATGCAAATGTTTTGAACTCTTTCAAAGTGAGCAGTGTAATCACAATTTCCAGGAAATTCAGCAGCAATCAATGCAGAAAGCAGTTGAATTATTTTATAGTGATTTTACTGTAAAAAAATTCAACCTTTGATATTTTTCTGAGGAAAACAGCATTGTATCAAAATAAAGCTCTCATTATTATCTCTATGCGCTTGCTTTATTTATTACTATTTTTTTAACTTATTGGCATGCAAATAATATAAGTGACAAAATAACCAGAAGCGACATGAGGAAAACATTTTGTACGCCGTGAGTAGTTATGATCAGGAATGCACTGCCTGAACAGGCGGTGGAACAGATTCCGTAATAACTTTCAAAAGAGAATTGGATAAATATTGAAGGGGGAAAATGTTGCAGGGCTATGGGGAAAGGGTAGGGGAGTGGGACTAATTGGACAACTCTTTCAAAGAGCTGGCAGAGGCACGATGGGCCGAATGGCCTCCTTTTGTGCTGTATCATTCTATGATTCTAAGGACAAGTTTACAGTTTCATTACAAAATACTTGTATAGCTCTATAAGATGCAACTTTAGTGAGCCAATAAGAACAGGGTCTAGGTTTAATTCCTGTCTTTATTGCAGGTTTCAAATAAAATTCAATATACTCTATAGTGGTCGGTACGTATCAGGTACTTACGGTATCTGAGTTACAGAAAAAAACAATATTCCAATAATCCTAATTTACAAAAATGAGAATTCCCCTGAAGTTACAGAAAAGCAATTTTGATTAATCGGACAAAAGGTTGTTTTTGTATCTATTTCATTTGCATTTGCAAATACAATTAAATTAGCAAATCTTAATAATAGATTTTTTTTGCCATGTAGCAAATGGGCTCTTCTTAAGTCTTTTGAATTTTGGGTGAAAATCAGCATTCGGTTAATTTAATTTGCACATGTATATTGAGTATAATAATATTGTTTATTAAATAAGCGATGAACTCGATCAACATCTCTTCTAAGGTTGTAACGCAAGGAGCATTTGTTTTATGTGCAATGAAAATATGGAAATGTTTTTTCTTCCAATAGTGGCACCTAGGTCCTGAAATAACCCTGAGGCACAAAGGGGATAATGCCTCCACTAAAACAGCAGAGATAGGAATTTTAGAAGAGTGTGTTAAGCATCTGCTGGTATCCCACACTCCATAATTTCTGGGCCAATGGATTTTATACTCCCTCCTATACAGGAAGAATAGAAAAGGATTCTCTGCCTGGGCAAATTGTAGCAACTGTATCAAATGTTCCTAATGAGCTATAATTCACACATTTAGATTTCTCAGGCGTTGTACACTGGAAGGCAAAGTCTACTCTGGTTGTCATAATTAACACAACACTTCTTATCCCACAAGACCTAACAAATTTAATATGAGGAGGCATTTTATCTAATAAGATTATGGTTGAGGACTAAGTTTATCTCCACGATTAGCAATTTCACTGTTCAAATAATCCACCTTTATTAATTGCAAAGATTGTATTGACAAGCTGGATTAGTTCTGCTACATGGCAAAATCTGTTTCTGTTGATGACATTTATAGATAAATTCACTGATTTCATGCCAAAAATGAGGATCACATTGGGGTAGCTTTAACCTGACTCACACCGGGTGAAATCAATGGAGAGTAATATCGGGCGGTGTGTAAAACCAGCGTTCCACCTGATCCCGTGGCTTTCCCGCCCACAGCTTAGGTTAAAATTGCCCCCATTGTTTCTAGGAATGAGTCAGAGACCAGTCTGAAGAGGTGTTGACTTCTGTTACAACTTCAGTGGTGCATTGAGTTGCTCTTTCAAACTTGAACCAATATTTGTGCTCCTGTTTTGACAGATATAATGCCAACTTATCTCTTATTAGTGTTCAGTAAAATGACAATTATTCGTCACACAGTGGGTAGGATGCCAGCTAGTCTAGGGATCTGAAGGGTTTGAGGATTAGGCACTGAAATCCAGCCAAAAGTGGCTACTCTGATAATCCCAAGCTCCCAGCAGGGAGCTGAGCTCAAAGGGAGCTGAGTCAGAGATTCAGGGCTACAGTTGTAAGGTTTCGCAAGAATTTCCAAAATTTCTACAGCCCCGAAGATTATATTTTTGATGAAAGAAAACCTGGGTAGAATATACCTTAAAAATCCAGGGCATCAAAAGATGGCTGTCCGGCCTCGTGGCAAAAGACACAGGGCAGCCTGTGTGTATGTAAAAAGGAAAATCAAAGAAGGCTGTCCGGCCTCGTGGCAAAAGACGCAACACAGCCTGTGTGTATGTGAAAAGGAAAATCAAAGATGGCTGTCCGGCCTCGTGGCAAAAGACACAACACAGCCTATGTGTATGTGAAAAGGAAAATCAAAGATGGCTGTCCGGCCTCGTGGCAAAAGACACAACACAGCCTCTGTGTATGTAGAAGGAAAATCAAAGATGGCTGATAAAGGATTTTTAAAATAAACCCAGCCTCTGAAGTAATGAGGTATTTAAACTGTCAATCAACTGCAGTTTAGGAAGTTTCACTGCAGGACAATGGATGTTTGTTTACACAAACTCTCTACAATGTTGACTCAAGAGATTAAGTACTTGAGACTGTCAATCAATTGCGGTTAGGCGGTGACTGCAGGACAGTGGATTTGTTTACACTAACATCCAAGGGCTGTTTACTCAGCACTTAAGGAAACAGACATTTTTTTTTCAAATTAAGACAGCTTTATTCAAACCAGTCAATGAATGGGGAATACATTCAACCCATCACAGTCAATGGGGACAGATCGATTCCCTTTTGTATAGCCCAGATACATCCGGATTTGGGCGCGAAGTTTATGGCTCCCAATGGGTATAAAATAGCCTCTCAGGAAGCCATCTCTCTCTCTCTGCCGCTTCGCCTCCGTGCTCTGCCTACAGAAGAACAGCTCAGCAAGCCCGCCCAAAAGAAGTGGAATACCAGCAGTTACTTTTAAATACTGGGGTCTCTCTACTTTGGGGCGGTGAAGAATACAGACCGCAGGGGCATGGAGCAGGCATTTCACTGGTGAGCATAGATTTTCTGGCCCATTACAAGGCAACTTAGATAGGTATTAGGGGTGGGAATTAAGGGGAATTTTGTTAAAATTGTAATTTTAGTCAATTTTCCCTCGATGTGTCCGTTTCCTCTCCCCTATTAAGTAATAGAGTATTGTACTAAGCAAAAGAGTGCTGTAGTAAGCAAAAGTGTACTGTATTAAGTAAAAGTGTGCCGCACTAGGTAAAAGTCCTGTATTAAGTAAAAGAGTGTTTTATTAAGCAAAATAGTGCTGTATTAAGCATAGGTGTGCTGTATTGATTGTTTTCAATTTATTTCCTTTTATTTCAATAAATACTGGTCTTCTTTGCAGCCAACCACGAGTCTCGTTTTGTCTACATCGCTACTGAATAAGTCCGGCGGTCAGAACCAAAAAAGGGGAGCGATTCGAAACCGCACGGGGCTCTGGAGCAGCTCAGATACTTCTGACTGGCCAGAGATTTTAACCCCAGTTATAACCCCATTTCTACACAGTGTTGCAGTCCTTCCTATTTCCTATAGATTTACTACACACTGTGGTCTATTGTTTGCACCTTTATACAGGATCTTGTGAAACACAAACCTAGAGATGTAACTAAAACACTGGTACGATTTAGAGAGTTCAACATTCGTTACATAAAAGTCACCTCAGCAATACCACAACCTTTATGATTGAATGCCATGTGTTGCTGTCTGTAACGTTCTATAGAAATCCTCCGTCTGCTTCATGACGACATGCAAGCCGTGATCCTAACCAATGGATCCACCACAGACTCAATTCATGTACGAACCGGGGTCAAACAAGGCTGTGTCATCGCACCAATGCTCTTCTCGATCTTCCTTGTTGCAATGCTCCATCTCACCCTCAGTAAGCTCCCCGCTGGACTGGAGCTAATTATACAGAACAAATGGGAAACTGTTCAAGTTCCGTCACCTCCAGTCTAGATCCAAGGTCGTCCCATCCTCTGTCACCGAATTACAATATGCAGGCGACGCTTGCGTCTGCGTTCATTCGGAGGCCGAACTCCAAACCATCGTCAACACCTTCACCGAAGCGTACGAGAGCATGGGCCTTACACTAAACATCCATAATACAAAGGTCCTCTACCAACCTGCCCCCACTACACAATACTGCCCCCCAATTATCAAAATCCATGACAAGGCCTTGGACAATGTTGACCACTTTCCATACCTCGGGAGCTTACTGTCAACGAGGACAGACATCGATGACGAAGTTCAACAATGCCTTCAGTGTGCCAGTGCAGCCTTCGGTCGCCTGAGGAAGAGAGTTTTTGAAAACCAGGACCTCAGACCCGGCACGAAGTTCATGGTCTACAGAGCAGCAATAATACCTGCCCTGCTGTATGCCTCAGGGAAATGGACCATGTACAGCAGGCACCTCAAAGCACTGGAGAGGTACCACCAATGCTGCCTCCGCAAGATCCTGCAAATCCATTGGCAGGATAGGCGCACCAACGTCAGTGTTCTCACTCAGGCCAACATCCCCAGCATCGAAGCATTGACCAAGCTCTATCATCTCTGATGGACGGGTCACATCGTCGGCATGCCGAATATGAGACTCCTAAAACAAACGCTCTACTCGGAGCTCCGACACGGCAAGAGAGCCACAGGTGGGCAGAGGAAACGCTTCAAGGACACCCTCAAAGCCTTCTTGAAAAAGTGCAACATCCCCACTGACACCTGGGAATCCCTGGCCCAAAACCGCATGAAGTGGAGGAGAAGCATCCGGGAAGGCGCTGAACACCTCGAGTCTCTTTGCCGGGAGCAAGCGGAAGCCAAGAGCAAGCAGCGCAAGGCGCGCACGTCAACCCGAGCAACCCACCTACCCGCCCCTTCAACCACCGTCTGCCCCACCTGTGACAGAGACTGTAGGTCCCGCATTAGACTCATCAGTCACCTGCAAACTCATTTTTAATGTGGAAGCAAGTCATCCTCGGTTCCAAGGGACTGCCCAAGAAGAAGATAGAAAACTTGAATGTGAAATGCTGAATGATAGGGAATCCCCCCTATCATGGACTCTGCCAACCAGCTTCGTCCCTGAGGGAAGACTCTGCAAAGTTTTCCCTCGGCATCAAAGATAAAGTAAAACTTCAGAACCCCCTATCTAACCTCACCCTTACCTACACTATATATCGCTGTCCTTGGTATGACATTTTGTACAGGACTGGAGGATCCCTATCTGTATTTATTACAATGCTCCTCAATATTGTTACCAGATATTCATTCAACTCTTTTTAAAGGTCTTAATTTACACAATAAATTATCTGCGACTCTGTTCCAAATATTCATGAATGTGTGTTTGTGTGTGTGTTTGTGTGTAATATGTATGTCTATATGCATGTGGGTAAGTGTTTGTGTGTATTTGTGTGTCTATGTGTGTTTGTGTGTGTGTGTTTGCGGTGCGTGTGTATATGTGTATGTGGGATGGAGGGATTCCTTCTGCTTTCAACCTCCTTTGACAATTGTCCATTTTATACGTACGCCCTCTAATTTTGTACACACTGTCCAAATTAACTGAAAGCCCGGTGTAGTTACACTGAGTGACATAATCGCCAGCAGCAAGACCTTGGTGAGAGAAAGTGCTGCAGTACCTCCTGGAGATTTAAACAAAGAGCTAAATGCAGAACCTCAGGTTGCTAAGGTGACAGTATCCTTCCAAGTAACACGTGAAGCAGACTAAAAAAAAATCCACAGGAAGCTTCACAGCCCACGCTGTGGGATGAACTCACCTCTCACCAGGACATGGGTCGACCAGGCCAGCATCTACAGACCCTCACTTCCTGACACGTGTGTCTCTCCAAATCCCATGAAGAGTTCCGTTGCAGGCTTCCCTCAGGTAGGCATAGAATTACATAGAAGTTACAGCACCAAACCAAGCCATTCGGCATAACAGGTCAATCAATACACATTTTAAAATTAAACTATTTATTCCAAACAAAAAGTTTTCTGAAAATAATATTTTACAACTAATCTGATCTCATACAAAAAAGTGGTCGCATTGGTATAGTGCAAGGCATAATAGAAATAAGTGTGACAAGATCAAGAAATGGTATATTTCAAGAAGCCCTAACAACCTGGGATTTTCTGCAAGAGGTTCAGTAGTAAAGCTTAAAAGTGTGACGAATAATTGGTGCACTAGGGAAGGTGGTTTATGCAACAACACCAGCCTCCTCCCACCCCTCCTCATCTCACCCTATCAGCATGTCCTTCTATTCCTTTCTCCCTCACTTACTTATCTCGATTCCCCTTAAGTGCGTCTATGCTATTCGCCTCAACCACTCCATGTGGCAGCAAGTTCCACATTCTCACCACTCTCTGAATTCCTTAGCGATGTTGGTTGAGGGATAAATGTTAGACACCAGCAGAACTCGCCTGCTTTTCTTTGAAATAGTGCCGGGGGAACTTTACGACCACCTGAGAGACAGACAGAACCTTGGTTTAATATGTCATCTGAAAGACGACACCACCGACAGTGCAGCACTCACTTAGTACTGTGCTGGAATTTTAGCCTGGATTATATCCTCAACTGGGGCTGAGAACCCACAGGGCTAGAAATTCATTATAGTCCAGGAATGGGCAGCATCTTTAGAAAAGTTTGAGAATTAGCGTCAGGCGCTATGCTTTAGACTGCACGCAAAATTCATTCTCACTGCTTAAAGAAATGATTGGGGTGCTAAATCAAGTCTTAAAGGCCTAGCTCAGTGGCGTTACAGGCAAAGGGTGCTGTCTAATCCCAACTCATCATTGCCATAGGCTTTCCCCAGTACTTAAAGGGGAGGTTCATTGATACTGCAGCACCTCATTCTCAGCATTGCAGGCTGTGCAGCTGCCTCAGCAAGGAGAAGCACAACAAGGAGAAGGAGCCGGAGGACTGCAGCAGATGTGTTCATGGCAGACCCACCTTAGTCGGGTGGTCAGGGTAATTGACTGCTTCAACAAATGCTACTTACCACCATCCGTACCATAAGCTTCACACACTGCCCAAATCACTACACCCCCAGTGCTCACCCACCAACAATCTCTACCTACCAACACTCACACCCACATCTCACGCCTTGCATACAATGACAGCTATTCAACTAAGGCAGGCACAAGGGTTATTAGTTGTTAGAATGAATGTGATATGTGTGTTATATTTATGCATAAATTTATTAATAGAGTTTGCAATATTTTGTGGTCTCTCTCATTTCACCTTTGCGCCCAGGAGGATGCTGTGATATGGCATGACAAAGGGATGGTATAATGGGCATGTGGTGAGCAAAAGGGATCTGGGGTTTCAGTCATCCTGGTGAGAGCCCTGTCCCTCCTCATCCCTCTGCGCTCAGTTTCCGTATTTCTGGCTGCCTACGCTCCCTCTGCCATAGATTCTGGAGGGCGAGCTGGCATGCCAGTACAGCCCCCATTAATGTGGCCAAATGTAGCAGGAATCTTTGAACAATAAACATAGCCACTTTGCACTTGTCAGAACACTGCTGAGAAAAAAGAACCTTGAAATTACTCATGCAAACTCACCTACTAGCTGAAACTGACAAGACACCACAGAAACTAACCTGCCCTGGCAGCTGCAAGTAATTAATGCGAATGCCTTTAAACAATGTCCCTGGAGCCGGCGTCCTGCAGCTGTGTGCCTCCTCTCCCTGTCGCTGTCTGGTTGAGGCACAAAGGTAAGTGTCCATAATGAATTTGGCAAATCAGGCGCTAATGGGAGGCACTAACCAACTGAATTTTTCCCCCACAACCTTCTGCCTCAGAAGCAAGTGTACTACCTCTGAGTCAAGACTAGTGTAGATCTGAAATTGGTAACAGACCTACTTGAATTGTGGATTCTTAGCAAAGTGGCATTGATAATGGTTGCTGTATCATCAGAAGCTGGCTAAAGAGGAACAATTCCCATAAAGCAGAAAAATATTTAAAAATATGTAAAGAAGGATGGCAGTAAAAAGGTTGGCTACCTTTACAGGAGACAGAAAATGAAGAATACTGCACTATAAAGCCATTGTGGGGAAATTTCCATTTAATTTTAATGAAACTAATATTCAAAAATGCTATTCATTGCAGATTTATAAAGCTTTCAAAGCAATTACCTTTATATGTAAGCAATAATGCCCCACGCCATGCATATCTAATGTAGCGATTGTTATTATGAGTCTATCATCAGGAATACATATTTTAATTGCCAAAAGATGAATTGCATTCTGTTTAAATTATTATTAACTGATACGGTATTAAACACCCTTTAAAAGACATCTCTCCTAAAAGGAGCCATTTGACCAGCTAGCATGGGATATGATTAATGAGGAGTCAACATTAGGATTGTAAAGTGTATAACTGAGACAATTAACTGCTATAATAATCAGCGACACTGCAAGCATTCTTTCAGAAAGATTTGTTCTTTCAAAAAGGAAATAGAAGCTCCCAAACATGGAGGGCGGAATTTTCCGGAGGGTCAGCGGGAGCGATCGGTGGCGGGTCGGGTGGGAAAATGTTTTTTTCACAGCGGGTCGGGACGCCGCTGTCAACCCGCCGCCACATGCCTTTCCCAAATGTCGGGTCTGTCAGCACTGAGTAGACCCGACACGCAGCGGCGGAGGAGGCAATTAACATCTTTAATGGCTTGTTTACAGCCACTTAACAATGTTTTTGTCCCAGCTTTTTGATCTTGACAAGTCGGCCACTGGTTTTCTGCTGTGCCGAGATCTCGTCAATGAAACTGAGGTAGGAGGTCACTTGCCATTGTTTCAACTGATGAATTGTCAGCTTCAAATGTCAAGTGAAAGCTTCCAGCTGAAATAGATATCTTCCCTTAGCCACTAGCTTCTCTAAACTGCATTTCCACTACAGATTCAGGATACTGCAAGTCTTTACACAAGTCTCCATCCAGTCTGACCTCATTACCTCTCTCACCATTGACAGATTGCTTCTGTCATCTCTACTTCACCTGCCATCTATTCCATCAGCATCGGTGCCCTTGAAACTATTTCACTTTGGTCCTCAGAATCCCAACACGATCAGCCCCAACACCAGCAGCACCAGCCCCACCAGCAGCACCAAGAACAACACCAACCTTCTCTGCAATCAACTGATGCTGCACAGGACACAGGGCATTAGCACTCATGCATATTGCTGCCCGGGAGGCCAGGGATGGTCTCACCATGGCCAGATTTACTCATTTGATGCTGTATACACTGGCTGCTACATGATGCGCCAGGTTGGGAACACCCCACACCAACATCATAAAGCATCCCGACAATGACCAAGCCATTCCTTTCACACTTGCCACCATTGTGGGGGGTACTGTTATGTCTCACCATTCACTGCAACTCACAAAGTCACTTCCAAAGGTTCACACAAAACTGTCCAAGAACGCAAAGTGTTCAAAATAAAGATTTCAATGTTTGACACCACATTAACAGAAACTTTACATGAACATTGCATAAAACACCCAAGTGCCTACCCTTGTGTGTTGTTAGATGGTATGATTGCACTAGGATGATGGTGAGTGTGCAGGATGGCTAGTGAGATGGGTAGGTGATAATGTAGATAGAGATGGATGGGTGGAGGTGCAAGGTGAGTTGGTGTGAGTAAGGATGTGCAGGAGTAGGGTAGGGAAGGCAGAGTGATGGGGATGTGATGAGTGGCACAGCAGGGTGAGTTTGAGTGTGGCTTTGTACTAACGTTTCGTGATCTACTGAGATCATTGAAAGGTTTGCACCACTGCAGCCTGGTCCTCCTGACTGCATCCCTTCTTGTGTCCTCCTGTGCAATGTGCAACCAGGCTGCGTTGGTCTCCTGGGGAGGTCGCTACCGCCCATGGGAAGGGAAGAGAACCTCCCTGCGTGCTGTGTCTCCCTCCATAAGCATATGGAGGGAGTCATGGGAGAGCCTGGGTGCAGCCGTGCACCTCTGTGCAGTGCTTGTCAGTGTTTGCAGCACCTCAATGCTGTAGAGCACCGATAGCACAAATATCAAAGTCAATTTGCGCACGGTCCCTTTAAGGAAACCGGCTGATGACGAGTAATCAAATGACGTCATCAGACCCGCTTCCTTCAATTGGCCAGCAAACACTATGGGCGGGCTTAGCAAGCCCAATCAGGGGAAAATCATTTTGTCAGCAGGCTGGAGCCAGCAGCGAGGCCGGGTCCTGCCACCGACAAGCGCCCGTCCCGGACCCATTGAGGTTGGTAAAATCCAGCCCGGAGTGTTTATAATATCTATGTTTTATGAAACAGTTACTATTGAGCTTGTAATTTATTTGTTTATTTAGTTACTGAGTAGAGTATAAAATGATTTCCCTCCATGCATTTACTAGGCAGCTATGTCTGTATCCTGCATTCCGTTTAGAAGGTTGAGGGGGTGATCTAATCGAGGTGTTTAAAATGATAACGAGATTCGATAGTATCCTTTCTTTTACAAATAATGCCACAAAATTTATTATGTCTACCTGAGAGGGCAGACAGGGGCTCGGTTTAACTTCTCATCCGAAAGACGGCACCTCTGACTGTGCAGCGCTCCCTCAGTATTGCACTGAAGTTTCAGCTTGGATTATGGGCTGTCTCTGGAGTGGGGTTTGAAGCCACAACTTTCCAACTCAAAGATGAGAGTGCTACCACTGGGCCATGGCTGACACCTCAATATAACACAGATTAACAGGAATTCAGTAACGTAGATGAAAGGCTGGTATCTCATCAGATTTAAGGGGTGAGTCAGAGATGAATCATTTGCAAGGGATTCTCCAACAATAGTATTTAAGGGCTAGATTTTCAGTATAGACAGTTTTGGGGCGCTAACCTTAGCGCCCGCCCGAAGTTAGCGCCCGCCCCAAAGTAGCGCCCCGTTGCCGGAAATTCAGTGGCTTCGCCCTAAGAGATTGGTGGAGCGCTAAAAGAGGCGTTCCACTCCTATCTTTAGGCGCTAAGCCGGCGGTCCAAAGGGATAGCGCCCAGGCGGGGCGCAGCGCGGGTGCGGTCATTTTTGGACTGACAGCAGACCCCGTGGCGCCGACCAGCTCTTAAAGGGGGAAGGGACGAATTGGTCTGCTGCCACGCCCTGCACACTGCAGCCTTGCAAAGAGGCCTCAACACTGCTGCTCAGCCCCAGGGAGTCATGGCAACGCCAGAGAAGGCCCGTCAGCGTGCCCTGCGCTTCTCAGAG
The DNA here is from genome assembly GCF_052327205.1 of Somniosus microcephalus. NCBI lineage: Eukaryota > Metazoa > Chordata > Chondrichthyes > Squaliformes > Somniosidae > Somniosus > Somniosus microcephalus. Next base: position 288,944,262 of record NC_140991.1, read on the forward strand.
GGTGATCTGGACATAATGGTCACAGCTCTGGAGGTGAGGCGCAAGATCTTGTTCCCAGAGAGTGGGAGGAATCCAACCCACCACGACTACACCAAAGCCTGGAAGCAGATCGCCCAGAGGGTGACGTTCACCGGCGATGCCCCCAGGACCCACAAACAATGTCGTAAAAAATACAACGATCTGACCAGGATTGTGAAGGTGAGTAGCCTTTCCAGTCTCCTCCTCATTCTTGCATGTACACCTGACATGATGGGCAAAGGGAGCTGAAAGTCCTATTGGCCAGCCCTCAGCCAGCAGCATTGGGACAGTCATGAGCATCACATGGCCATTCGGCACTCTACACTTTGTCCAAGCTATTCCACCATGGGAGGAAGTGCACACTACATCAGGGCTTCACTGCGCACTTACAGCCCATCCTTTCTCTTGCAGGCTAAAGTAGCGTTTAATCGCCAGGCGCGTGCCAGGGGTGGCCGCGCCAAGCTGCAAAAGCTCACTTGGCTGGAGGAGCGCGTGTGTGTGCTCATGGGAGCCCGTGTGATTGTCCCCACAGCGTGCGGAGTATCCGACCCTCCACTGCCTGGCAATGGTAAGGACCTCGCCTTTTGGCCCTCTCGCGTCGCACTGGCCCATCCGAGCTACCTCCTTTGCCACTGTCCCACCAATGCGCTGAATGCCACCAGTCCTAACTCCCTCGCTGACGCCGTCTCCTCACTCTGAAGCTACTCTTGTGCATTCCTGCTTTCAGCTGGTGACGACCAGGACCCTGAAGCTGCCAGTGACAGCACCTCCGACCAGGAGGAGGAGGAGGAGCAAGCCGGACCTTCGGGGGAACAGTCACGTCCCGCAGGAGAGGAGGAAATGCTTGACACCTCCTCACTGGACGAGTGCCTGGAGGAACTGTCGCAGGGCAATGCAGCTTCTGGGACCAGTGGCGTCCAGCCACCCAGGAGCCGTGCGCGTGGCCCACGGCCTTCCCCCCAAAGGGGGGAAGGATCAGAGGGGAGTGCTGCTGATCGGCACACTCGCCGCCACCAACGCGGCAAGGGTCCCCTAGTTCGGCCCCCTCCTCCCCAGCGGGAGAGTCGCGACTCCAGTCCGGACACCTTCACCTCGGAGGAGGTGCGGAAGCTGGATAAGATGGCTGAGGATTCGGACCGGCGCCACACGGAGCTCATGAGCATGGTGGGGCGCATGCCTGAGGCCATCGAGTCGCTGGCGACCAGTGTGCGCGAGTTCGGGGCAGCAACTGCCGCGAGTGGCCGCATGCTGACTGATGCCGTCAAGACCCTGGCGGCTGTGATGCGCGTGCACACCAGGACCACAGGGGCACTCACTGCTGCCACACGCGCTGTCTCAGGCAGGCATCGCCAGGGCAGCCGCCGCGCTGGACCATCCCAGCAAGCCGCCCCTCGGCTGATTGTTGCAGATCCTGCAGTGCGGGCCCGGCCGAGTGCCACCGCGCCACAGCACCAGCCAGCGCATCCCAGACGCCAGCTGGCCCACATTTCGCCATCCGTTGCCGCCATTCTCCCACTGGGGCGTCAAGGGCAAGCGGCTGCAGCTGATGGTGGCCAGGCTCAGGTGCGCCACTCAGCAGACGGCCCCTCGAGGCCCAAACGCCATGTAGGCCGCCCCCCAGCGGCATCTGGCGGAAGGGCATCTGAGCCTCAGGCGCCTTCCCCCAGCCTCGCAGCAGCCACTGGGCAGAGCTTGCGAAGGAGCAGCAGGCCGGGCAGGGGAGGCAAAAGGCTGGGCAAGGTCTCGCCCTCGTGGGCCACTCAGTAGAGGGTGTGGGCAGCTTTCCTTTTATATGGCGGTGGCCATCTTTATTTTGCCCATGGTTGTGTTGTTGGAGGGCTTATTTTTTGCGTTAGGCCGACGTTGAGGCCCGGTTTGAAGAAAGGTGGAGTGACTCCTCCCCAGTTTGTAGGAGTGAGTCGTTTGTTGGGCTTTTTGTGGGGCCCGTTTATTGTTTTTGGGGATTCATGTGGGAAGGGCTTTTCATTTTTGTGCAATAAAAAATTATCTTTATTCATGCAGTCTCCAATGGTTGTTCTTCTTAGTGTTTGTTGGCTTCGCCGGCTGAGGGGTTGCGGAGCGGCTGCATTCATCTTCCCTCATGGCCCCTGGCCATTCCCTGACAGGGGGCTTAGAAGTACCGTGTAATAAGGTGGCGTCGTGCGGCCCTTGGCCCTGGTCGCTCCCTCCTGGGAACGTACTCCTGCTCCTCCTCCTCCTCCTCCTCATGCTCCTCCTGCTCCTCCTCCTGAGGTGCTGGTCCAACGTCAGGCGGCAGTGCCTGAGTCCTGCGGATAGCCAGGTTGTGTAGCATGCAGCAAACCACCACAAATTTGGAGACCCGGTCCGGCGAATACTGGAGAGCTCCTCCGGAGCGATCAAGCCAGCGGAACCGCTGCTTAAGGACCCCAATAGTTAGCTCGATGATGTTGTGGGTGGTTTGATGGCTCTCGTTGTAGGCCTCTTCAGCAGCGGTCCTGGGCGCGCGGAGCGGGGTCATGAGCCAGGTGCACAAAGGATAGCCTTTGTCCCCGAGTAGCCATCCTCTTGGGGGAGGCTGTGCCTGGAACATGTCATGCACAGTACTCTGCCGCAGGATAAAGGCATCGTGGCTGCTGCCTGGGAAGCTGGCATTGACTGCCATGATGCGCTGCTTGTGGTCACAGACCAGCTGCACATTCAGAGAATGGTAGCCCTTCCTGTTGCGATACTGCTCGCCATGCTCCAGAGGGGCCCGCAAAGCCACATGCGTACAGTCAATGGCGCCCTGCACCAAGGGGAATTCCCCGAGTCTGGAAAATCCCAATGCGCGCTGATGCTGGCTCTCCAGGGCCATGGGGAAGGAGATGAATTGGCTTCTCCTTCTGAACAGTGCTTCGGTCACCTGGCGGATGCAGCGATGCGCGCCGTACTGGGAGATGTTTGCTATGTCCCCAGCAGCGTATTGGAAGGAGCCGGTGGCATAGAAGTTCAATGCCACCGTCACCTTCACTTCCACCGACAGAGACGTCCTGCACCTGAGCTTTGGCCGCAGATCTCGGCGAAGCAGGTGGCAGATCTCTGCAATCACCTCCTTTCGGAATCAGAGCCTTTTAACACATCGCGCGGCACTCATGTTTAGGTAGGAGCGCTGCTGGCGGTATAGCCTGACTGGGTAAGGCCTACGTGGCCGACGCCTGTAGCCCCCTCTGCCTCTAGCCAGGGCTGCCCCTCTCACAATGCGTCTGCGAGCCCTACGGACATGTAGCTGCAGCTCCGCGTTGGCACCCCATGCAACCCCCATCAAATCCTGGCAAACACTCTAATTTCCAAAAGGCCACTTGCAGCGCTCTGGCCTGAGTCCAAAAATACCTGGCTCTTGCTGCTTGAAACCAGTTAGCTATCCTCCTTGTTGTGTCTCCAGAAATGCGTTGCACAAGAGTGTTTTCTGAAAAAAGGCTGGCCTTTATACTGGAGAGTACGTCCCCTTTAATTTGTGCCCCCCGGGGCCCGCGCTGGTTGTGTTGCGTTCCTTTTTCCAAACGCTCCGGCCGCCAGCCGCACAATGGGGCACTCCGACTGAAGTTTGGAATCGGGGCGCACAAAGGGCGTTGCACGAGGATGTGACGTCATTTTCTGCGCGCGCATCCGGGCGGGCGCTAAACTTTGCGCCGGCGCTAACGGGCAACTTAATTTGGGGCGGGGCGCAAATTGCGCTGCACCCGGGCGCTACACGCATAGCGCCCGAAAATCACTTCTCTTAAGGCGCTAACTGCTGGCGCAAGCGACTGAAAATCTAGCCCTAAGATCCTTTCAGATGAAAATCAAGAACGCTGACACTAATCAATGATTCAGCTGGGTAAGAATTCCTCCGTCACCACAGCGTAGTGATGCCATGAATACCTTCCTGAACATTTCCTCTGGTATTTTCAGAAAAATTATGAACATATTCCTTTACAATGTGGGGCAACTAGAAATACTGAACAGAAGAAGTCTTCGAAAAGACACAGAGGGTAAATTTTCTGATTGTGTGCCCCCATCATAGAGCAGCACCTGCCGGGAGTGCAAATCAGGAAATCTCACGGGCTCTGCCTGCAACTTTCCATCCTTTGAAACGAACAGAGCAAAAATTAATGGCTGTGCTGGGTTGTTTACCTGATATGTGCTCCCTCAGGCGAGGTTCCGCACTGGAAGCACGCAATTGAAAAATTACCTATCAGCCCAATTCTCACCCTCAGGTGTTTTTGGGCACAAGCTGAATTCTTGTAGTCAATATTACAAAGAGAAAATATTGGAATTGCTGACCTTTGACTATATTGCAGCCCTAAAATCTTGAGATCCTGCTCTTGCTAAAGAGGCTCACTCAATGGGAGCACAGATCAGAGAATCGCACATGGAGATCAGCACGCCAAGTCACGGCACTTCCGATTTTCCACATTGTTTTAATTTTTCAAGTTCGAAGCTCACACCAGTTACAAAGGCCTTTTTCCTTTGTGAATTTTGAATAACTGAATGTTGCATATTCCGGTTCATCACTTACCACCCCATACGTTCAAGCAGAATGTATTACAGAAGCTGAAGTGTGCTTGCTGTTCTTGTGTGAGTTGTGACCTAGTTTTCCCTTGTAACTAAGCTGCTTTTCCTGTTTCACCAGGCGATGCTGATTATACACAGCACTTTTTGTGCCATTTGTGTGAAATTTCGAGAACAAGCATGGCTCAGGTATATTTCTTTGTCAGTCCTCCATTTAAAAAATAGAGAAACAAGTACAGGAATTGAGTTGAGAATCGTGGACTGTATTTTCCTCTCTGTTCATGATTAAGTGCCAGACTAGAAAAGCCTGCATTAAAGGGGCTTGTATTAAAGGAGCCAGCCCAAGCTCTAGAATTCCCTCCCTAAACCTTTCCACCTCTCTATCTCTCTTTCCTCCTTTAAGATGCTCCTTAAAACCTACTGCTTTTGGTCATCTGCCCTAATTTCTCCTTATGTGGCTCGGTGTCAAATTTTGTTTTATAATGCTCCTGTGAAGCACCTTGAGACATTTTACTACGTTAAGGGTGCTATATAAATATAAGTTGTTGTTGTTGTTGTATTACTGCAAGAATTGCCTGACTTTATTGTTCTGGTGAGAAGTCCTGCTCACTGGGAGTATGGAAGGGACATTTGGGCAGTAGAGTAGGGAATTCTCCCAATGTCCTGGGTCAACATTCCTCCTCGACCATTAAGTAGTCACTCATCTTATTGGCTGTATGTGGAATCTTGCCTGGTGTTTAATGACATCACTGTGACATGACTTCAAAAGTAATTAATTGGTTGTGAAATCCTTTAAGAAAGAACAGACTTGCACTCGAAGTTTATTTTTCTTTCTTGATTTTCAAGTTTGTTCAAAAACACTTGATAACAGAACAGCGGTCGTTTCCTCTTGAAGAATTGAAACACAGCGTGTCTTCATTTTGTCTGAGTGTTTCCAGGCTCCGTAATCTGTAATCTGTCTTTTGGATGAAACATTAAACCAAGGCCCTGTCTGCCCTCTCAGCACCACGTAAAAGATCCCACGGCACTATTTCGAAGAAGGGCAGGCGAATTCTCCCAGGTGTCCTGGCCAATATTTATCCCTTAAACAACATCACTAAAACAGATGATCTGGTCATTATCACATTGCTGTTTGTGGGACCTTGCTGTGCACAAATTGGCTGCCATGTTTCCTACATTACAACAGTGACTACACTTCAAAAACTACTTCATTGGCTGTAAGGTTCTTTGGGACACTAGTTCTTTCTTTCTTTAATCTAAAGTTATCAATTGATATAACTAGCCATCAGCCCCTGTTGCATTAACTAATTCTGGAACAGATAGGCCCTGGTATTATGCTCTGTACTGACCTAGAGTCGTTTGGAATCGCTGGCCGCCAAAATACCCAGTCCTTCTGATGCACGTCCACTGTAACCCTGATGGGAGTGCAGTGGAAGGCTCAGGAAGTAGGCCAAGACACAGATACTCCAGGTGCAGGCCTCGATCAGTTGTTTCCTGACAGGCTGAGAAGGGTCTTTGTCTGGGTCTGGGGTGGAACCTTTGACTGCTGCAAACATGATCCCCCGCATCAAATGAAGGCAGACAGGGGGCTGGGACTTCACCGTGCCCCCCCCCCCACCGCCGCCCCCGCTACCCCCACATCCCCCACCACCACCCACAGTCTGGCCAGCTTCCTCCCATTATTTAAGGTCTTCAATGGGGGAGGAGGGATGATGTGCCTCAGATGTGCTCCCCATAATGTCCAAGGTCCATTCTGGAGGACCTTCCCCAGACCCTGGGAACTTTGGTAATGTCAGTGGTGGAGATGGTCAGCAGATTCAATCCTGCTGGATGTTCCCCTGCTGATTTTCAGGGCCATTGTCACCTTTTAAAAAAATAATCAGTGCAGGTTTTAATTTTATATCTCTATACTTAAATTCTAAATTTTTGAAACCTGGAATATTATTTTGGGGAAACTAGATAATCTTGTCTATTGCTGCAACTGCACACAATGTTTTGTGCAAGTGCAAAGCAGTCACGCAATGCAAGATGAAGACAATCTTAGGGGCTATTACCATGCAAATTGGACTCCACATGCTATTTTCAAAACTTTAAACAGGCACAGCTAGGAAATGTCTGCTATAATTATCTGTGCCTGGTGTGAATCAACATCAATGAGGTGCAAATCCTTTAAAAAGCTGTGCAATACTACTTGAAACTCGTAGGAAGTCAAAATATATTTCTGCTTTTAGTAATAAGGGGAAGACCGAACCCGGCAGGGATCATTTACAAGCTGAAAATTACAAGAAAATAACAAATCTTATACAATTAAAAAAAATATATAGATATGTTCTTGAGATGTGGGTTGTCACTGGCAAGGACAGCATTTATTGTCCATCCTTAGTTGCCCTTGAGAAGGTGGTGATTGTGGGCCTTCTTCTTGGACCGCTGCAGTCCATGTGGGGAAGGTACTCCCACAGTGCTGTTAGGTAGGAAGTTCCAGAATTTTGACCCAGCGTCATTGAAGGAATGGTGATGTATCTCCATGTCAGGATGGTGTGTAACTTGGAGAACAATAAGGAGTTCCCATGCACCTGCTGCCCTTGTCCTTCTAGGCGGTAGAGGATGCAGGGGATGAAGGTGCAGTCAAAATAACCTTGGCGAGTTGCTACAGTGTAACCTATAGATTCTATATACTGCAGCCACAATGCCAGTGATGAAATATAGAAACATAGAAAAATAGGAGCAGGAGTAGGCCATTCAGCCCTTCGAGCCTGCTCTGTCATTCAATATGATCGTGGCTGATCCTCTATCTCAATACCATATTCCCGCTCTCTCCCCATACCCCTTGATGCCTTTTGTGTCTAGAAATCTATCTATCTCCTTCTTAAATATACTCAGTGACTTGGCCTCCACAGCCTTCTGTGGTAGAGAATTCCACAGGTTCACCACCCTCTGAGTGAAGAAATTTCTCTTCATCTCAGTCCTAAATGTCCTACCCCATATCCCTCGTTCTAGACCCCCCCAGCCAGGGCTGGATATCAAATCCAGAGGCAAAGCATTGTCTGAACATACAAATATTTATTGATCTACAAAAACGGGCTCTGGAGTCGATTTTTTTTCCCAATCCATGTTTCTCCAGTCGCATAACAGAAGTAACCAGAACATTTAAATATTACGTCCTGAGGAGATCCTAAATGCTGCACAGCCAATGGATTACTTTTCAAATGTAGTCAGCATGATTGTGTCGGCAACTGCGGCTGCCAATTGTCACACGACCAGGTCCCACAAATAGCAATGAGATAAATGAACAATTCATCTATTTTGCTGGTGTCGGTTGAAAGATAAATGTCAGCATTTGCAGGCTCCTGAAAGCATAGCTGCTGGTATTATTAGCCCCGTAAACTTTCTCAAAACAGAGTTGATGGCACAGCTGGAAAAGATTCAAGCGTTTGAAATTAGAGAAGAAATTGAAGAAGCGGAAAATTCTTTGTACAGACTCAGCAGCAAAGAATACAGATCATAATAATAACTAACTAGCTGTGACTTCAAGAACATTTTTCTTTCTCGCTGCACAATAAGCCATCACCAAGTACAATGCAAATCTATGAAAACTTTTCTGAAAAATATGAGCAAGTTCCTCATGGTAAAGGTTTGACGAACTCGAGGATTAGCTAAGTGGTAAGATCCAGTGTGACCAACGTTTTGGAGTAAATGATATTCCGGGCTGGATTTTGCCAGCGCTCAGAGGGCGGGTTTGGAGGCGGGTCAAAGGTTAAAATCGTTTTGATTGACGGCGGGTTGCGATCCCGCCGTCAACCCGCCTCCAAACAATTTTCCCAAGTGTCGGGTCCCCGATTTGTGCATGGACCCGACACCTAGCGGCGGGAAGAGGATTAACGGCAATTACCTGCCTGTTAACAGTCGCCAGTAGTTGACAGGCTATTTTTGAATTTTGCCGCTTCTGGCTCAGGTTTCCCGATGTCCGGACACCACGCCAAGTAAGTGTGGCGATCAGCTGGGGTCGGGAGAGGGGAGAGGACTGGCAGGGATGCAGCGTCCCTGCCTCACCCTTCCCCCGCAATCAGAGACTGCCCACGAGGCCTCCGAACGCCCCAGAAGGCCTCCGATCACCTTCCTGGCCTCCCCCTTCCGCCCCCCAACAAGACATCTGATCGCCTACTAATCTCCTGCCACCCACCCCCCCCCCCCACCACCGATGATCTTCAAGCCAGCCCTGATCTTCTCTACCTCCCCACCTGCCCCCCTCCCCCCCGATCTTTGACTCCGGCGCCTGATGTTCTCTCCTTCCACCCCCCCATCCTCCTCTGGCCACCAATGTTCTCTCCCTCCTCCCCCACCCTCCCCCCGATGCTCGAGTCCGGCCCCTTGACCGCCCCTGACCCCATCCCTCCCTCCCTGCTTTCTGCGGCCTAGTGCTGCAGGACTACCAATCCGCAGCCAGCCAGCCAGCCTCTCCATCTGGCTGGCTGCGGGTGGCAAACAGAGGTTTCAAATTCAAATCAGGCCCTGCCCATAAAAATCAGCAGGTCCTGCGGGAAACCCATTCTCCCCGGTTTTCCGACTGCTTCCTAATACCCCTGCTCCCAACCCAACATCTGATTAAAATTCCGGCCTTTGTTTCTTTCAGTTTACAATCAGTCGCAATGCTAAAAGCTCAAGCTGATGCGACGCATAATTTCCTACACAGTTTTACTACCTGAGTGTTCATATTACCACTGTGCTGAAGTGCATCCTTAATATTCCAATTTCAAGTTCATTTGGCCATTCATCACCCAGCTTGTGAGTGTAAGTGAATATATTACTCAAGCTATTTCATTGCACTTACATAGAGTTAGAGACTCTGAAAGAAGAGATTGGATGGGAATGATCCTTTGCAGAGACACCCAGTAATGAAATAACCTTTGGAAATTAAAATAACTCACTTTACAGCAAATTATGAATGCTACAATTAAGATTACATTTTTGATTCCCTTGTGCATGCAGTCTTCAGAAAGCTAAAGGAAAGGAAAACATCATAACGCACAGTACCTGCTTGTTGATTCATTATGTACGTCATTTGCATTTTCCATTAACTGAAGTGATTACATTACATGGCTTTTTAGGTATCCTGAGTCATAATTCTACTAACATTGATTCTCCAGCTGAATAACGACACCAAATATAAAGTCCTCTCAATTTGTACACCAGAACAACTCACAATATTCATACTAAAATGTTGGATGTACACTCAAGGCAGGTGCAGTTACTAACTACAAAAGATATGTCATCTTCAGCCCTTTGAACAGAATACATCAATCGCCAGGAGAGCAAATATGATACTATTATTAGTATCAATATGATAATTGCTTTTTCATGCCAAACAGGTTGTATACAAAGATTTGTCTCATAAAGTAGCGATGATACCATTATAAAATGGATATACCAGCCAGGGCCTCACCCCGACCTTTCTCTGTAACCTCTGCAGCCCTAAAATAATGCCCCACCCAATCCTGAATTCTCCAGTTTTCTGGCTCCAGTCTTTTGTAACCACCCCCCTCCTTTTGTCCTACCATTGGCAGCCAGCCACCTAGGCCTTACACACACGAATTCCTTTCCTAAAGCCCTCGCACCTATCTCTCTTTCTTTATGGTCCTTCTTAAAACCCATCTTGGTCACCCCTCCTACTAGCTCCTCCTTTGGTTCTGTGTCTATCTTTTCCTTATGCCCCTGTGAAGTATCTTGGGATGTTTTTCTATGTTAGTGGCACTACATTAAAGCAAGTTGTTGATAAATCAAAATTTAAAAAATCAATATACCATAAAAAGAATCACAGAATTATCACCATAAGAGATTGGAGCAGCTCAGTCTAGGTAGGAAATGGGGCCTGTTATGCATGTTAAGTGTACAACTGGATCTTGTTGAGCACCTGTTAATAAAATTGGGTAAGTGGGTTAAACTAGTACTAGAACTTATGCTGGGTCACGGCCATGAGAATGAGAGAGCCCTGGGTGAGGCTAAGCTACTGTCAGGCAAATAATTAAAAAAGGGGCAGATTGTTGTAAGTTGCAGGGTTCTCAAAATTCCCGCACTCCCCAAATTATGGATCAAGGGACCCTGTTGGGACAAGTTATTAAAACAAGGCACCCAAAATGGCTTCTGTAACCTCGTGATTAATACCGACAGGATTTTTCAAACAGGGCTCTGCAGACAAGCAAGCCCGGGGACGAAACTTAAAATGCAGGAATCTGTGAAAAAGGGACTCTCTGGAGCCAGCCAGAGAAAATAAACACAGAATACGCATTCATTCGACTTGAAATAGATCAAGCCAGAATGGGCCTAGAATCGAGGCCATTAGGTTTCTGCATTTTTAATCGGTAACAGCTCACAGTAGCCATCAAGTCAGGATGGGGACAATCAAGTCTTATCCATGAAAAACAACCGAGACATCGGGGCCATTAGACCCGGAGACAGCCACTCCACAAGTTGTTAAAATAAATGGGTGTAATCATTTAAACAAGCCCGCCAAAAGTTAAACAATGGACTGACCTGATTTGGCGCGTAGATAAGGAGTTGAAGAACGGGTATAATTGTAGGCCCATCAGTGGCAATCACTCTCTTATCGCTTAGCTCTTGACTCTGACCTCTTGCCTGTGGCCTTGGCCTGCTGCCTCTCGTACTCGCGCCCTGGCCTCGTGGCGGGCTCTCTTCTCGCTCCCCGCACCATTCAACAACCAAGGATGCCCATTACACCGGGGCCAAACGCGGGAGGAGAACGATACCCGAGTTCAAAACCACACAGGCCACAAACAGGCAGATGAGACGAGACGAGATGAAGAAGAAGGTAAACCAATAAAAGCAGAGAAGGGCAGCGAAAGATGCATTGGTAAAAACCAAACGCCTAGTTATAAGCTGGCGTTTGGTGAATAAATTGGCATTGCATGCATGGACAGTGAGAATAAGCTGGCGTTCGAAGCGTGGATAGTGAAATCATTCAGACGATAAAGACCGCCAATCGACCCCCGACCGTAACATTACCGCCGACGACCGCCCGAGGGAGAAGAAGAAGAAAACCCATCGCGACGAAACGACGATGATAGCTGTGGAAAAGAAGGGTGCTTCGCATCAACAACTTTAGCGCCGCACCCTGAGACCACGTGGCGACGGGATACCCTAAAGGACAGCCCAGAACGGACCCCAAAACTCACAACTATTAAAGCCACAGGTTTTGGATTGGTGAGCATGAATTCCTGACCCCTCATAGCTTAATCTAGTTAGGTATAGGGGGTGGGATAAGGATAAGGGGATTGTTAATGTAGTTGTTTTCCCTCGATGTGCCGTGTGTTCCCCATTCCCATATAAGTGTAATTGTTTTATGCCTGTAATTTTCATACCAGTAATTCTTCATAAGATTGTTGTATTCTGCTTTTAATAAAATCTTGGTTTTCTTATACCAAACCACTTGTCTACTCGCTTTTCTGTATCGCTGCCTGTACTTAAGTCCGGTGTCTAGAACCCAGGGGTGTGGGAGCGATTCGAACCACTCAAAGGAGTCAGAGGTGAAGCTGACGCACACGCCACCCCCTACATTGTCACAGGCTCCACTTAGATAGGAACAATCGGGATGAAATTCATCTGAAAATAGCGATTAATGGAAAAGAAACTCAGGCAAGGTATAAAGCAGGGCTGCCGATTCGCTATTGTCCATTTAGTGCCACCACCAAAAACCGATTTCTCCCTCCCCCTTGTCCTAATGTCTTGGGTAGTCAAAAAGTCTGAGGCCATGAAATTACGCCATGGGACACTAACGCACAAACGCTGGGTGTGTCCGACTGAAATTCACCTTTCCACTGTTGCAGCTGGGGCGTTAACCCATTCCTACCAGCTGTGGGTTAACGTTTCTGCTACAAATAGCGGAGAGGGAAATTTCCAATGAATTAATTAAGGGGGTACATTTCCGCTGGGCCCGCTGTAACTGTGGGGGAAGAGGTACGGAGGCCCCATGAAAATGGCGTAAACATTGTTCACCTTTCTTTCAGTGTCTGAGGTTTCACTGCACGAGCAGAGAATCCCCAAGGAAATTCACTCCCTAAGTGTTCTTTCAAGCATATCCCACAGAGGAGTTTAAAGGCCTTTATATTATTAGCCTTTAAGTTGTTATTGTACCAGCCACTCGTGTCCCTTTTATTTGTATTGCACCATTTGTGTATATCAGCACCGATGAAATTATTTTTGGCAGGGAAGTTTAGCAAGTAATAAAGGATGAAGTGTCACAAATAATAGCAGAATAACTGATTCAGGGAAGATAGCTTCCTGACTAGTGCCCCATAAATAACAGAATAAAGGAAACTGCTCCATGTACTCAACAGATTAACAGCTGGAACTATTGCCCTCATGAATTTTACATAGACGTGTTTATAATTTTTCCAAAAATTGTAATAAAAACATAACTGTAAATGGCAATCTAACACAGTTAACGTTTACACATGACATGATAGACTCGGAACTATAAAAGGCTGTGTAAAACCCAGTCTGCCTGTACCAAACAAACATGACTCATGCAGGAAAGTTCAGGATTGGGTCGGGGGGGGGGCATAACTTCACATTTATCCACGTTATACTGCATCTGCCATGTATTTGCCCACTCACTCAACTTGTCTAAATCGCCTTAAAGCCTCTTTGCATCCTCCTCACAACTCACCATCTCATATAGTTTTGTGTCGTCAGCAAACTTGGAAATATTACGATGAGGGAACCAAATGTAATATTTCCAAGTTTGCTGACGACACAAAACTAGGTGGGATTGTGAGTTGTAAGGAGGATGCAAAGAGGCTTCAAGGCAATTTAGACGAGTTGAGTGAGTGGGCAAATACATGGCAGATGCAGTATACGTGGATAAATGTGAAGTTATCCACTTCGGTAGGAAAAACAGGAAGGCAGAGTATTATTTAAATGGTGATAGATTGGGAAATGTTGATGTACAAAGGGATCTGGGTGTCCTTGTACACCAGTCACTGAAAGCAAACATGCAGGTACAGCAAGCAGTTAGGAAGGCAAATGGTATGTTGGCCTTCATTGCAAGAGGATTTGAATACATGAGCAAGGATGTCTTACTACAGTTATACAGGGCCTTGGTGAGACCACACCTGGAGTACTGTGTGCAGTTTTGGTCTCCTTACCTAAGAAAGGATATACTTGCCATAGAGGGAGTGCAGCGAAGGTTCACCAGATTGATTCCTGGGATGGCAGGGCTGTCGTATGAGGAGAGATTGGGTCGACTCGGCCTGTATTCACTAGAGTTTAGAAGAATGAAAGGGGATCTCATTGAAACGTATAAAATTCTGACAGGGCTTGTCAGACTGGATGCGGGGAGGATGTTTCCCCTGGCTGGGGGGTCTAGAATGAGGGGTCACAGTCTCAGGATATGGGGTACGACATTTAGGACTGAGATAAGGAGAAATTTCTTCACTCAGAGGGTGGTGAACCTGAGGAATTCTCGACCACAGAAGGCTGTGGAGGCCAAGTCACTGAATATATTTAAGAAGGAGATAGATAGATTTCTAGACACAAAAGGCATCAAGGGGTATGGGGAGAGAGCGGGAATATGGCATTGAGAGAGAGGATCAGCCATGATCATATTGAATGGCGGAGCAGGCTCGAAGGGCCGAATGGCCTACTCCTGCTCCTATGTTTCTATGTTTCTAAAGTGCACAGAGAGGGAAAAGACATGAAAGGTATTTGTTACAAGGCTGTGACGTTCTCACGAGGTTACGATTGTAATGTGGCTAAGTTAAGGGTGGTGTAATGTGTGCCATGTTTGATTCCAGGATCAATATGCATAGTTTAATTCACACAAGCACACAGAATCAATGGCCTGAATTTTAATAATTTGGGGGGGGGCCCCGAAGATGGTCGGGAAACCCGGGAGGACGGGTTTCCTGCAGGCTCTGCTAGATTTAATGGCAGGGCTTGATTTGCATTGAAAGCTCTGTTTCCTGCCCGCAGCCAGACAGATGGAGAAGCTGGCTGGCTGCGGGCGGGTAGGCCTGCGGCACTAGGCCACAGAGAGGAGGGAGGGAGGGATCGCGTGGGGGTCAGGCGTAGATTCGGGGGGGGGTGAGGGCTGGAGGAAGATTGTGTGGGTTGGGGGTTGATCAGAGTGCCGGAGTTAGTATGCGTGGGGGCCGAGATCCGGAGACTGATCAGGGAGCCGGGGGCTGATCGAGGAGCCAGGGGCTAATCGCATGGGGGCTGGAAGAGCATCGGGGTGGGGGGTGCGGGGGTGCTGGGGGGATGGGATGGCCGGGAAGGCAATCGGAGGCCTCTTGGAGGTGTCTCTGATCACCTAGGGGTGGGTTAGGCAGGGACGCTGGATCCAGGAGGTAAGTATAAAATCACTTATCTGCTGGATTCAGCGGTCCTCGTCTTTCATTAGCTGGCGGGTTTCACGAGGCCTGCAAAACCCGACCAGCCACTGTTAAATTTAAAATGGAGGTTAAATCTGAGCCACATCAGCCTCATTATAATATTTAAATGGATGACCCACCTCATGGGTGCGGGTTGGCTGCCCGCCCCCCCGCCGTCCGAAATGTAAAACCGAAAGTGGTCGGGTTGGAGGCGGATTCTGGTCAGGATTCAGAATTTTAACACTTTACCTTCCCACCCGATGCCAACACCACCCTTTTTATTGCGATAAAATTCCCCTAAGTACCTTAGACTTTACCTGATGCATGAATACAACAATACAGACAGCCTTAAGTACCAGTATGGTACTCTAACCGTACACTTATACATAGACACCTACAAGGCACAAGTCAGGTGTGTGATGGAATACTCTCCACTTGGCTGATTGTGTGCAACTGCAACAACATTCAAGAAACTGGACACCATCCAGGATAAATCAGGCCCCTTGATTGGCACACCATCCACTAGCTTAAACATCCACTCACTCTATCACTGGCGTACCGTGGCAGCAGTGTGTACCATCTATAGGATGCACTGCAGCAACTTACCAAGGCTTCGTCGACAGCACCTCCAATCACCCAGAAGAACAAGGGCAGAAGGCACCTGGGAACACCACCATCTCCACCTCCACGTTCCCCTCCAAATCACACACCATCCCGACTTGGACATGTATTGAAGTTCCTTCATTGTCACTGGGTCACAATCCTGGAACTCCCTACCTAACAGCACAGTGGGAGTACCTTTACCGCATGGACTGCAGCGGTTCAAGAAGGTAGTTCACCACCACTTTCTCAATTGCGACTAGGGATGGGCAATAAATGCTGTCCTTGCCAGTGACACCCACATCCCAAGAATGAATGAAACAAAAAGACAATTGTCTTTACATTGTCCATCACTAACAGATTGGGGAAGAATCATAGAAACATAGAAGATAGGAGCAGGAGTAGGCCATTCGGCCCCTCGAGCCTGCTCCGCCATTTAATGAGATCATGGCTGATCATCCAAATTCAGTACCCTGTCCCTGCTTTCTCCCCATATTCCTTGATCCCTTTAGCCTTAAGAAATATATTTAACTACTTCTTGAATATATTTAATGAATTGGCCTCAACTGCCTTTTGTGGTAGAGAATTTCACAGATTCTGGGCGAAGAAATTCCTCCTCATCTCTGTCCTAAATGGTTACCCCTTATCTTTAGACTGTGACCCCTAGTACTGGACTCCCCCGCCATCAGGAACTTCCTTCCTGCATCTAGTCTGTCTAGTCCTGTTAGAATTTTATAAGTTTCAATGAGATCCCCTCTCATTCTTCTAAACTCCAGCGAATATAAGCCCAATCGACCCAATCTCTCCTCATACGTCATTCCTGCCATCCCAGGTATCAGTCTGGTGAATCTTCGCTGCACTCCCTCCATGGCAAGAACATCCTTCCTCAGATAAGGCGACCAAGACTGCACACAATACTCAAGGTGTGGTCTCACCAAGGCCCTGTACAACTGCAGCAAGACATCCTTGCTCCTGTACTCGAATCCTCTCGCTATGAAGGCCAACATACCATTTGAGTTCTTAACCGCCTGCTGCACCTGCATGTTTACCTTCAGTGACTGGTGCACAAGGACACCCAGGTCTCATTGCACTTCCCCTTCTCCCAATCTATTGCCGTTCAGATAATAATCCGCCTTCCTGTTTTTGCCACCAAAGTGGATAACCTCACATTTATCCACATTATACTGCATCTACCATGCATCTGCCCAATCACCCAACCTATCCAAATCATACTGGGGTTTCTCGGCATCCTCCTCACAGCACACACGCCCACCCAGCTTTGTGTCATCTGCAAACTTGGAGGTATTACATCTAGTTCCCTCATCTAGATCATTAATATATATTGTGAATAGCTGGGGTCCTAGCACTGATCCCTGCGGCACCCCACTAGTCACTGCCTGCCACTCAGAAAAAGACCCGCTCATTCCAACTCTTTGCTTCCTGTCTGCCAACCAGTTCTCTATCCAAGTCAGTACCTTACCCCCAATCCCACGTGCTTTAACTTTACACGCTAATCTCTTATGCGGGACCTTATCAAGCCTTCTGAAAGTCCAAATACACCACACCCACTGGTTCTCCCTTATCTATTCTACCAGTTACATCCTCAAAACTTCCAGTAAATTAGTCAAGCACGATTTACCTTTTGTAAATCCATGTTGACTTTGTCCGATCCGGTCAATTTTTTCCAAGTGCTCTGCTATTACATCTTTTATAATGGACTCTAGCATTTTCCCCACTACCGATGTCAGGCTTACCGGTCTATAATTCCCCGTTTTCTCTCTACCACCTTTTTTGAATAGTGGGGTAACATTAGCTACTCTCCAATCCATGGGAACTGTTCCAGAGTCTATAGAATTTTGGAAGATGACTAGCAATGCATCTACTATTTCTAGGGCCACTTCCTTAATTACCCTAGGATGTAGATTATCAGGCCCTGGGGATTTATCAGCCTTCAATCCAGTCAATTTCCCTAACACCATTTCCCTCCAATACTGATTTCATTCAGTTCCTCCCTCTCATTAGACCCTATGTTCCCCGACATCTCTGGGAGGTTATTTGTGTCCTCCTTTTTGATCAATCAACCCTGTCACTGGTACATACTAAGGTTCTTTGACCCTCCAGGTTCCTCCACCTCATGTCTGCGTCCTGATGACCCCTGGCATATTTATTTTGGTGAATGCTGCTGGCACGAGAGTAATCATGGAAAGAAAAAGAGAAAAATCACTCCAAGCATTGCCCCAACAAATCAGCACCAGGGTATCGATTTACTGTCAGCCTTTCCAGAGAGATTAGGATATTTCTGTTAGACAACTCAAGTTTGGGAGTGCTGGCTATGTATGCATTTAACCAACTGAACCCAAGGCACTTTCTCCCTGCAGAAAATGTTTGCTTTGTTTAATAGTGCCTCTCGTATGATGTTGTGAGATCAACCAGTGGAGGCAAAAATGGTTATGAGGCAACACTGGGATCAGGATTGTGAGGACAAATGATAAATTATGAAGACAGGTTGCATGACCTTGTTTTTTAGTCCCTTGAGTTTATAAGGTTGAGGGTTGATCTATTTGAGTTGTTTAAAATGATGAAAGAATTCGATAGGGTAGATACAGAGAAACTATTTCCTCCGGTGGAGGAATCAGGAATGAGGGGTTACAATCCTAAAATTAAAGCTAGGCCATTCAGAAGCAAAATCAGGAAGCTCTTTTTCACGCAACGGGTACTGGAAATCTGGAACTCTCTCCCCAAAAGGCTGTGATTGCTTGAAAATTTCAAGATTGAGATTGATAGATTTTTGTTAGGTAAGGGTATCGAGGGATATGAATCAAAAGTGAGTAAATGGAGTTGGGGGACCGATCAGCCATGATCTAATTGAATAAGCTCAAGGGGCTGAATGGCCACCTCCTGTTCCTATATTTCTAGGAAGAAAACCAAACTTCCTGTCTCTTCTCCCAAAAAAACCCAGGAAATGGCACTTTCAGGCTGCAACCAGAGATTCCAGGTCGAGCGGGTGTGACCACAATGTGAGTTTCAGAAAGAGGTTTGGTAGATAAGAAAGCCTATTCTATGTTAGTGGCCTGGGCAGCTCATTACAACCTCCCTGATGTGCCTCAATGAATCCGAGACTCGACGTTAACGGAGCAAAGCAAGGCTTTTATTAACTCAGAAAGTAATACACAGTGGAGAAGTGTCTCTCATCCAGAGATCTGCTGTACTGCTGTGAGATACGCTGGGGCTTGCTTAAGTAGGGGCCAGGTATGGGCGGAGCCCTACACACAATACAATACAGGTAAGGAAATGAAACTGAAACTAAACTAAACACAGGGAATACAGTGCCTGATGAATGGCATATTTCATCACACTCCCTACACACTGACACCAATCTGCTAATCACTCCCCCCACAGGCCCACCCATTCTCCTGCATTTGAGCTATTTCCTTCTAAGGCTGCCTGACTATTTCAATATGTAAGGTGAGTACAAAGGTGGATACTGTGCACTATATATAGTAGCTGTGATACTGGACTAGCAATCCAGAGGTTGTGAGTTCAAGGCCCATCATAGCAAGTTGTGGAATTGAATTCAATAAATCTAGAAACCTGTGAGCTAGCTGTAGGATAAAATTCCATAAAAGCTGCCCGATTGTCATAAAAATCTAACTGGGGCACTAATTTTCCTCAGGGAAGGGAACTTGTCACACCTACTTGGCCTGGCCTACATATGCCTAGTCCACATTGCGTGATTGAAGTGGCCTAGTAAGCCATTTAGCTATGCAATCACTCACTCAAGAAGAAGGCCCACATATCTCCTGAGGGCCGCACAGGATTAGCAATAAATGAGGCCTGGCCAGCGGAGCTTATATCCCGAAAAAAATGAAAAAGATATACTAGGCTACTGACACTAATACCGGCCATGGTTACAGCAGTGTCTTTGTCCAGCCTTTCTGCCGGTGATATGCCCACAGGTTGCATGTGACCAACCTGAGAGCTAGGAGTCAAGGCTGGATGGAGAGTGTTGAACAAGCCATCAATCGTGCATAAGAAAAGCTTCATTGTTATGGTGTAAAAATACAGTTTTATCACACTGGGGAAGGTCAGATTTTGATTCCCCATCACCTTCTACTGTCTTGATGTATTCAACTATTATCACTGATCAATCCCATTCTCCTCATTAATAAAATGCCAGTGACATTAGATTTAGAGTTAAATTTTGGGTAGATCTTTTGCATCAAACCCACTGCTTACATAAAATATATTTCTGAGCACTGTGGTGTGAAAGCATCAATTTTATTTACCAGGATGATGTGAAGTTTCATTATGCCAATTTAATATTCACATTTCTCCTGCTTGTTTTCATACCAGTGTAGCAGGATTAGTCAGTTTCACTGGAGAGGAAACAGCCTAACACAGTACAGGAAATTTAAAGGAGTCAGCAACTCCCCTGGCCATGAAACATCCCATGTTGAGACGCTGGGGGTAAATAACTGTCGGGGGTGGGGGGGAGGGGGGTGGCAGTCCTTGGGCCCAAGCTGGAGCTAAAATGTAGGAGATCTGATCTTGCGGTTGTCCAGAGAGAAAGATATTGCCACAAACAAGTCAGTCAGCCCATGGGGTTTTTGGAGGAAAGAAGTGAGATTGTGTGAAGTAAGTGCAATTTGCTTGGACAGCCACTCTGTACGGTCATCTGCTGTCTGTAAACAAAGCAGCTTAACAACGTTGCCTCAATAAGGTGCTTCTCAACCCGACTTCGGAAGAAGAACCCTATAGGGTACGTGCGAAAGACACGATCTCCAGTTCCGATCACAAGAAGGTCCCATTGTTACACCCTTGGGTTGTGCTATTGCACAATTAGATATTGGGCAGTATGGGCACCCACACACACACAGCTCCTAACTACACAGGACTCAGTCAATACTGAAACAGCCTTTGGGCAAGGTACTTTACAATAAGGGCATGTACGTACGTGTCGACCACCAATGTTTCACATTGATAGTCAGTGTGTCAGAAATCAACCATTTCACTGCCTGAATCCTTTTACCCTCAAGTTGCTGCAGAATGCCCTGGAATTTCATTGCATGCTGCCAACCTACGTAGATGCAGGAAACTCCACGGATCCATCAAGTTAGGCGACCAAGACCCAATACCAGTGGGTACCACATGGGCTCGGCAGCGAGTAATGTATGGGGTTTATATTTTATGATGAAACAAGCTTTTAACTGTAAACCAGCTGGTGTTGGATATTTAATTTCCACAATGAGTTCCAAATATGAAGTTTGATTTTAAACCAATTAAACTAGCAGTGCAGAAAGAAATACCCAACTTAACCAAGGGCAATGTCAATGAAACCTCCCTGCTTCAGTTATTTTTATTGTAAATTTAGGTTTCAAAAGTGGCTTAGTTGCTAGCACTCACGCCTTTGAGTCAGAAGGCTGTAGGTTCAAGTCCCACTCCAGAGACTTGACCACATAATCCAGGCTGACAGTTCAGTGCAGTACTGAGGGAATACTTCACTGCCCTCTCAGGTGGACGTGAAAGATCTCATGGCACTTTTTGAAGCAGAGGAGGGGACTTCCTCTGGTGTGCTGGCTAATGTAGATCCCTCAACCAGCACCACTTAACCAGATTATCTGGTCCTTGTGGGACCTTGCTCTGCGCAAATTGGCTGTTACACTTCAAAAGTACTTCATTGGCTGTAAAGCATTTTGGGACACTCTGAGGATGTGAAAGGTGCTATATAAATGCAAATTCTTTCTTCCCCCCACGGCCACCAACCTCATAGTTCCCCAACCCAACAGAGCCCGCTTCTACCTCCTTCCTAAGATCCACAAACAGGACTGCCCTGGTAGACCCATCGGGGTCGATTTTCCTGGAGCCGTCAGGCAGGGTTTCAGGCGTGTAGGGGGGGGGAAATCCCAAATTTGGGGGTCCCGACACCATCCCGCCCAAAACCCGCCTCCACGTAAGTTTCACAGGAGGCGGGTACCCGCCCTGCACTGGGACCCGCCGACCCGAGGCGGGAAGGGATTAGTGCCAATTAACTGCCTGTTAACAGGCAGTTTTTAGCCTAATCCCTATTTTGAGGGGTGTCGTGTGGGATTCCCGATGGCTCCAAACCATGCCAGGTTAGAGCAGGCGGGCCGTCGGGTTGAAGGACTTGGAGGGGTCGCGATGTCAGTGTTCAGGTGAGTGATGGGTGCATGAGTGCAAAGGTAAGTGTGTTTGGTGTGTCTAAAGTGTGTAAAGAAGTTTAAATGACCTGTACTTACCTTAACAGCCTTTCTTCCTGTAGGCATCGGGAGTCCATCACTCAGCCGGCACTGAAAGCTGAATGGCTGCTATCTGTCAAAAGTGACAACCTTCAGCTTTCTTTGCCGGTGACAGTTCTAACTGAGTCTGTGTAGAAGGACTCAGGTTAGAAGTCAGACTGTCAGTGTTTGACAGCTTCAAACAGCTGTGAAACACTGATATTTCATCTGTCAAGACCTCTTGACAGATGACATTTCAGTCTGTGATGCCACCTGTTGCCGGGTGGCCCTTAATTGGCCTGCTGAGCCTGCTGGGTGGGCTCAACAAGGTCAATCAAGGGAAAATCACGTGGATTGGCCGGACGTCGATGTAGGCAGGACTAAAACCCGAAAGTTGTAGTCCCCCCTCCTTCCCGACAGCTTAATGAAAATCGACCCCATCGTTTCAGCCTGTTCTTGCACAACAGAACTTATCTCTTCCTATCTCGACTCTACCTATTCTCCCCTTGTCCAGTCTCTTCCCACCTACATCCGCGACTCTTCTGATGCCCTCTGCCACTTTAACAGTTTCCAGTTTCCTGGCCCCAACCGCCTCCTTTTCACCATGGACGTACAATCCCTCTACACCTCTATCCCCCACCAGGATGGCCTGAGGGCGCTCCGCTTCCTCCTTGAAGAGAGGCCCAACCAGTCCCCATCCACTACCACCCTCTTCTGCCTGGCTGAACTTGTTCTCACATTGAACAACTTCTTCTTTGACTCCACTCATTTCCTCCAAATTAAAGGTGTTGCTATGGGTACCCGCATTGGTCCCAGCTATGCCTGCCTTTTTGTGGGATATGTGGAACACTCTTTGTTTCAGTCCTACTCAGGTCCCCTCCCTCACCTCTTTTTCCGGTACATTAATGACTGTATTGGTGCCGTTTCCTGCTCTCGCCCTGAACTAGACAATTTCATTCACTTTGCCTCCAATTTCCACCCTTCCCTCACCTTCACATGGTCCATCTCCGACTCTTCCCTTCCCTTCCTCGACTTCTCCGTCTCCATCTCTGGGGATAGGTTATTGACGAACATTCACTACAAGCCCACTGACTCCCACAGCTACCTGGACTACACATCCTCTCACCCCGACTCCTGTAAGGACTCTATTCCATTCTCACAGTTTCTCCGTTTCCGCCGCATCTGCTCCGACGATGCCACCTTCCACACCAGTGCTTCTGACACGTCTTCCTTTTTCCTCAACCGAGGATTCCCCTCCACCGTGGTTGACACGGCCCTCGACCGTGTCCATTCTATCTCCCGCACTTCTGCCCTCACCCCTGCCCATCCCTCCCGGAACCACGAGAGGGTTCCCCTTGTCCTCATCTTTCACCTCACCAGCCTCTGCCATTTCCGCCACCTCCAACGTGATCCCACCACCAAACGCATCTTCCTCTCCCCTCCCCTTTCAGCATTCCGTAGGGACCGCTCCCTCCAAGACACCCTAGTCTACTCCTCTATCACCCCCAGCACCTCTTCCCCTTTGCCCGGCACCTTCCCGTGAAAGCGCAGGAGATGCAATACCTGCCCTTATACCTCCCCCCTTCCCACTGTCCAGGGCCCCAAACACCCCTTCCAGGTGAAACAGTGATTTACTTGTACTTGTTGCAATCTAGTGTACTGTATTCACTGCTCACGATGTGGTCTCCTCTACTTTGGGGAGACCAAACGCAGATTGGGTGACCACTTTGCGGAACACCTCCGTTCAGTCTGTAAGGGTGACCCCGAGCTTCCGGTCGCCTGTCACTTTAATTCACCGCTCCATTCCCACTCAGACCTCACCGTCCGCGGCCTCTTGCATTGTTCCACGGAAGCTCAGCGTAAGCTCGAGGGACAGCACCTCATCTTCTGATTAGGCACTTTACAGCCTTCCGGACTCAATATTGAGTTCAACAATTTCAGGTCATAACCTCGGCCCCTATTATATTTTTATATATTCTTTATCCACACCTTTAGTTTGTGCCTTTTCCTTTTTTTCTCTCCCACATGTCAGCTGTCTCTCACTCTGCCAGCGCATTTCACACTTCATCTAGAACCATCTTTTGTCTCTTTACCTGTCCTATTACCATCTTGTCTCGTCTTGAATATCTCTTAATGTCTCTTCACCTCTCAGACCTTCCCTTTTGTTCTTTCATCCCCTCCCCCATTTCCCAGCCCCCAAACTGGCCTTTTAATCTGTTTAATTTCCTGCTTGTTTCTCTCTCCATGGATGTTGCCTGGCCTGCTGAGTTTTTCCAGATTTCAGATTTCCAGCATCCGCAGTATTTTGCTATCGTATTTTCTTTCTTTCTTAAATTTGTTTACATAGGATATACAGCACAGAAACTGGCCATTCGGCCCAACCAGTCCATGCCGGCGTTTATGCTCCACTCGAGCCTCCTCCTGTCTTTCCTCATCTAACTCGATCAGCATAACCCTCTATTCCCTTCTCCCTCATATGCTTGTCTAGCTTCCCTTTAAGAGTATCTATATTATTCGCTTCAACCACTCCCTGTGGTAGCGAGTTCCACATTCTCACCACTCTCTGTGTAAAGAAGTTTCGTATGAATTCCTCATTGGATTTCTTGGTGACTATCTTATATTGATGACCTTTAGTTTTGCTGTTCCCCACTAATGGAAGCACACTCTTTCTGTCTACTATATCAAAACATTTTATAATCTTAAAGACCTCTATTAGGTTGCCCCTAAGCCTTCTTTTTTCAAGAGAAAAGAGACCCAGCCTCTTCATCCTTTCCTGATAGGCATATCCTCACATTTCTGGTATCACCCTTGTAAATTTTTTTGCACCCTCTCCAGTGTCTCTATATCCTTTTTATAATATGGCGACCAGAATTGTACATGGTACTCCAAGTGTGGTCTAACCAAGGTTCGATAAAAGTTTAGCATAACTTCACTACTTTTCAATTCTATCCCTCGAGAAATAAACCCTAGTGCTTGGTTTCTAATTAAATATTTCATTTTTATGTTTTCAATTTGCATTCCATCCTAGTCTAAAACAGGAGATTATAAATCAGAGGTTGCCTTGATAAACCTGTACAGTGTTGTCGGCAGACAGCACCTTGAGTCGGGTCCCGTTCTGGTTGTCAAGTCACAAGGGAGACATTCAAGCACTGGAGGCAGTGCAGAGAAGGGCCATGAGGTAGATCCCAATGTCAGGGGCCTGAGTTATGAGGAGTTTTGGGTGTTCTGGCCTTGAAAAAAGGCGTCTGAGAGGTAGTCTGAAAGGGAGGGTTGGAGAATAGGTTGGCAGCTAACAGAAAAGGTAATCCAAAAGTCTTCTATAGGCATATAAATTGTAACCAGATAGTAAGAGGAGGGGTGGGGCCAATTTGGGACCAAAAAGACGACCTACGCATGGAGGCAGAGGGTATGGCTGAGGTGCTAAATGAGTACTTTGCATCTGTCTTCACCAAGGAAGAACATGCTGCCATAGATATAGTGAAGGAGGAGGTAGAGGAGATACTGGATGGGATAAAAATTGATAATGAGGCGGTACTAGAAAGGCTGGCTGTACTTAAAGTAGATAAGTCATCAGGATCAGATGGGATGCATCCTAGGACGCTGAGGGAAGTGAAGGAAGAAATTGTGGAGGTACTTGCAATTCTCCTTAGAAGGTGGTGCCAGAGGACTGGAGAATTGCAAAAGTTACACCCTTGTTCAAAAAAGGGTGTAAAGATAAACCCAGCAACTACAGGCCAGTCAGTTTAACCTCGGTAGTGGGGAAGCTTTTAGAAACAATAATCAGGGACAACGTTAACAGTCACTTGGACAAGTGTGGATTAATTAAGGAAAGCCAGCATGGATTTGTTAAAGACAAATTGTGCTTAACCAACTTGATCAAGTTTTTTGATGAGGTAACAGGGAGGGTTGATGAGGGCAATGCGGTTGACATGGTGTACATGGATTTCCAAAAGGCATTCGACAAAGTGCCACATAATAGGCTTGCCAGCAAAGTTGAAGCCCATGGAATAAAAGGGACAGTGGCAGCATGGATATGAAATTGGCTAAGTGACAGGAAATAGAGAGTAGTAGTGAACGGTTGTTTTTCGGAGTGGAGGAACGTATACAGTGGTGTTCCCCAGGGGTCGGTACTAATACCACTGCTTTTCTTGATATATATTAATGACTTTGGATGTGGGTGTACAGGGCACAATTTCAAAATTTGCAGATGACACAAAACTTGGAAGTATAATGAAGAGTGAGGAGGATAGTGATAGACTTCAAGAGGACATAGACAGGCTGGGTCAAAATGCTGGAATTCCCTCCCTAATAGCACTGTGGGCGTACCCTCACCACACAGACTGCAGCGGTTCAAGAAGGCGGCTCACCACCACATTCTCAAGGCAACTAGGGATGGGCAATAAATCTGGCCTTGCCAGCGACGCCCAAATCCCATGAATGAATAAAAGAAAAATAATTCCTGTTGCTCACCACATCCCCATCAACCACGTTCCCATCATACCATCCCTCTGTCACGAATATCATAGCATCCTCCTGGGCAAAAGCAGAAATGAGAGCCACCACAAAACAAGCATTCAAAACAAAATTCAGATGGATGTAGGACGACCTCGACCAGCTATGGACCTAAAAGGTCCCGCTGTAGACTGCACGACCTCGGCATGGGTGGCAGGAGTCTGGGCTGGCTGGCTGATAGGCAGCGGCAAGGGCAATGGCTGAGTGGCAGTGGTGGAAATAGGAATGTTGTCATCCTGAAAGAGGACAACAGGTTCCTGCTCCACAGACCCACCGCCACTCTCCCAGATGGCGCCTCAGCATTCCTAGCAATCTGTTGAAGGACAGATTGCTGGCCTGCTGCAATACCCTGCAAGCCCCTTTCGACACTGGTAAACCCAGCCACGATGGCAGCATTCTGAGTTTGGGTGGCAGCAAGCTGAGATTGCATGAGGACAGTCTGATCTTGCCTAGCAGCAAGCTGAGGCTGCAAGAGAGAAGTCTGCATTTCCACTGCAGCATTGAGACATTGGGTCGCTTCTGCCTGTGCTGCAATGGAAACTGTGACATCACCCATCCCACACAGCATCATGGCTGGGTCCACAAGGTCTCTCCTGGAGTTGTCCATCATTTCCAGCCTGGAAATCATGGGCTCCAAGCTCTGTGCAAAGCCCCGTCCAATGTTGGAGCTGGACTCCTCCATGCTCCTTGACATTGCCAAAAGGCTCTCTAGCAGGCTTGCCATTGCACCAAGCATTTTTGTGTGCATGCCCATCACCCTTCTTCTGAAGGCTACACCATCCAGGTAATCATCTGAGTCATGTGCAGCAGAACTCATGCACGAACTCGCCCTCCGGGGAGCTGGCCCCCGAGCTACCCTTTCCCCCTGGCCTTTCTGCAGCCCACTCATGCCCGGTGCCGCACCATGTGCAGATCCCGCATCTATAGTATCTTCTAAATTCCACACAGTGCCAGTTTCTGAGCTGGTGTCTGTGAGTGTCAGATGCAATGACGGTGTGCCTGCTTCTTCATCTCCACTCTCCTCCATTACTTTGGCAACAGGCTGTGCACGTGGCAGATCTTGGTCATCTGAAAGCAGAAAGGCACAAGAGTCGGTTTATGATTAGGGGAGATGGGGAAAGCAAGATGTCCATGCATACAGCATCAGCAGCTTGTAAGTGAGAAGAGATTGTGGGATGAGGGAGGAAGTGGGATTTGAGAAGAAGGATTAGGAATGAGCATACCGTTATTGTCCCCAAGGGCTTCAACTTTGCCCTTTGCCATGGCCTCAGTGACTTCCCCTCCAATGAGATGAGCATCGTCTCCTCCAGTTGACTCAGGGCCTGTAAAGCGGCTGAGCCGCCTCCTGTCTGCCGCTGCTCACGACGGTTGTGCGCTACCTTCGCCTGCAAGAGAAAGGGAAGTATGTCAGTGAGTGTTGTGCAATGTGTTTGGGTGATGTGCCTGCCATAGTTGATTAGCTGTCAGTGTCTGCAACAAGTAAGATGTGAGTGTGAGTGTTGCAGCAGTGGTAAGGTTGTGAGGGTGAAGTGAAGCTATGATTGTGAGGTCTGAGTGCTGAAAGCTAGGGATTGTTGGTGGATGAGTGATGGGGGTGTGGTGCATTGAGCAGTGTGATGCTTGTGGTGCAGTTGGTGGGATATGGCATTTGCTGAGGCCTTCACTCACCTTGACCTGACATGTGAGATCATTAAACTTCTTGCGGCACTGTATCCATGTCCGTGGTACGACACTGTTGGCCGTGACATACCCAGCTATCTCTTGCCACAGCCTTCTCGAAGTATGCACTGATGGCTTCCTGCCACCCATCGGGAACAGGACAGCCCAGCTCCTCTCCACTGCCAGTACCAATGCCTCCAGAGCCGCACCGGGGAAACTTTTGGCTCGTTCTCTTTGCTGATGCTGAGCCATGTGCTCCAAATGTAATTTAAATTCCAATGACAATGAGGTGCTGCTGCATCAAAGCACCTCCCCTTTAAGTAGTGGAGAAAGACTGGGCCATCAGATTGCATCCGATATTGGCCCACCTGTTGAGCGGTAAGCCAACCAACGGCGTATTTAGTGCTGAGTTCAGCACTACACTGAGCAGGCAGCACAAATTTTGTATGCTGCCTGGACCATTTTGATTGGGCTCAGCCAAACAGCACTGGGCCACGACACTGCCCGTTTTTGGGCCATATCCAATTTCTAGGCCAAAGACTTTGAATGTGAGGCGTAGGATTCCCGCCCACAGCCAGGAGATTGAGAGGCTGGCTGGCTGCGGGCAGGTAGGCCTCAAATGCGAGGGGTCGGTCCGGGAGAGGGATCGCAGGGTCAGCATGGTCAGGGATCGTGGGGGTCAGGGGTCGGCATGGTCGGGGATAGTGGGGGGGTTGGGGTTGGCATGGTCGGGGAATCAGGGTAGGGGGCTCGGTGATTGGCATTGTTGGGGAATGGGGGGGTGTCGGTGATCAGCAAGGAAAGGATTGGCAGGGGATCAGGGATCGGGAGGGGGTTGGAGGATTGGCCGGGGATCGGGGATCAGGAGGGGGCTGGCGGATCGGAAGGGGATCAGGGATCGGGAGGTGGTTGGAGGATCAGCAGGGGCTCGGGGATCGGGATGGGGTTGGAGGTTCGGCCGGGGATCAGGAGGGGGTTGGAGGATCGGCAGGGGATTGGGAATCGGGAGGGGGCGTTGGCCGGGGATCGGAGGTATCAGGTTTGGCATTGGTTACGTCAGGGATTGGGGGGGGCGTCGGGGATCGCAGGGGTTCAAGCGCGGGGGAGGAGTCGTCCGGAGCATTGGCGGGGGGAGAGAGGATCGAGGCCAGCCAGTGGAGGATTGTGGCTGGCCTCAGCATCATCAGTGGGGTGGGGAGGAGGCCTCATGGTGGTGATCTGAGGCCTGGGGAGGTGATCGGAGGCCTCATGAGGGGGTCTCCAATCGCGAGGGGTGGGTTAGGTAGGGACCCTGGATCCAGGAGGTAGATATAAAGCCACTTACCTCCTGGATGTAGCAGGCCCCACCTCGGTTTAACTGCAGGAATTGTGTGAAACCCATCCACGGGCAGTTAAATTCAAAATGGAGGTGAATAAAGAGGCTGCCAACCACGTTGCAGTATTTAAATATTGCACCCGCCTCCCTCACCCGCCCCATCCCGCCTCCATTAAAACCAAAAGGAGGCGGGTTGGAAGCGGGATCAGTTTGAAAATCCCATTTTTTTTGCAATTTAACTGCCCCCACGCTCCAAACCCACCTGTTTTTTGGGAGAAAATTCCGGCTTCGATCTTTTAATGCCTCATCACTGAGCAATTTTAATGGCTTGGTTGCAGTCCTAACATACTACAAGTCACAGACAAAAACAAGACTCAAATTTGAACCTGATTTATTCAAACAGTAATTCACCATTTATATTTATAAGAAAACAGTTTTCCAATTCAAAAAGCCATGTTTAATGAGGCCCCTCAGAGGATTGGAAATTCAATAACACACTTTACAATTCATTTGTCAACTATCCTGTCCCCCGAACACTTGTTTATGTTCAGCAGTGACATGTGCACTACGCGAACAACAGACAGTGGGAGTACTAAAACTCCTGCTACCCATAATACTGTAGAGAAACAACTTAGAAGTTCTATCATTGAATTAAATAAAAACAGCGTCATGAACTGCAAGAAGCGAATCCGGCCAAAATCGACACGGCTTAAAAACAAAGACCCTCAATCGCCTTTTTCAATGGACATCAATCAAGCTCCTTTTAAAAGTATCAATTAACACGGAATCCTGTGAGGACAAAGATCTTTCCCAACCTGTGACCTTGCTTGAGACTTCTGAAATTTGTACTTGTGTTCTATAGTCTGACACTCACTGTCCCAGGTAAAGAGCTTGCTTTCTTTAACCATTCATTTTTTAAATGACCTGTATAGTGCTTCCACTCAGATTCATCGAAATGTTCACACAACGATCTCGCAATAAATGTTTCTGCTTCTTTGTTGATGTTATACTGGCCTGCATTTATCCCTCAACCAACACCACTAAAACAGATTATCTGGTCATTTATCTCATTGCAGATTGTGTGCAAGTTGGCTACATTAAAATAATGTAGAGCCGGCACAGAGACGATGGGCCGAATGGTCTCCTTCTATGATTCTATGAAGGCTTCAAAAGTAATCCATTGGTTGTAAAGCAATTTGGGACGCCTTGAGGACATGAAAGGTGCTATATAAATGCAAGTTCTTTCTTTCTAATCAGTATTCATATTAAACAGATTACATTTGCTTTTTGCTGTTCAATGCCGAGCTTCCAGTATTTAGTCTTAATTAGCAACATTAAAACATGAGGCAAACATGAATAATGCAAAGAAACTGCTTCCTTTGTCATTTTCTGTTCAGAACAATTACATTATGGAATTTATTTCCCTCTCTCTCACAACAATTTTTCAGCAAGTTCTTAATTGTTTACCTAGAATTATCAGAAATAACTGCTACAGTAAATGAAAAAATTTATAGAATAATTTTCTCTTTCAATGCTCCGACACCAGTTCCTGTAATCCTGTATGTATGTAAACCAGGTTTCTGGCTACAGTATACCATTGATCTTTTCTGTCACTGTGACCATGGGCTGTTATCTCTCCTTGATCTTTCAACAGCATTTGATACAGTTGCCCCCATCACCCTCGTCCATTGCCTCTATTCCATTGTCCAGCCATCTATCTGAACACAGCCAGAACATCTCCAGCAATGCCTACTCTCTCCACCCCACCCCGTCTCCTCCACAATCACCAACAATGTATCGGTGGCCCCCTTGTCTCACCCATCTACATGTTACCCCCTTATGACACCCTCAACAGACATAGGCTCAGCTTCCACAGGCATGCCGATGACACCCAGTTCTGCTTCCCCCAACTTCCTCCATGTGAACACTGAGCAAACCAAAACCATTGCTTTAGGCTTCCGCCATAAACTGCTCTCCTTTACAATTACCTCCCCACCCCCCCGTCCTCCCATTTAGTGAGAGTGAACCAGACCACTCAAAAAACTTGGTGCTCTGTTCAATTCAGAGCTGAGCTTCAAACCACATATTGAGGTAGAAATTGGTATGCAATGGGGTCAATTTTCTGGCTGCCGTTGGGCGGCTTTTCAGGCGGCCGGGGGCCAAAAATTGCTGGAAAAGCGGGTCGCGACCCCCCCCACCTGATTCCCCGCCCCGTCTGACTTTCGGACCGCCGTTTCCCCGTGCCCGCTTCAGTCCCGGCCGCCGCTGGCGGGACTGGTCGTCGACACACTAATTACTACTAATCAGCTTGCTGAAGTCGATTTTCCGGGGCCGTTGCGACTTTGGGGCTTTCCCCACGTGAAACCCGCCTGCGGGGAACCCCGCTGCTGAGACCTGGCGTGAAGCTTGCCGGCTTGCTTGCTGTCAGCTGCAGGTCAGGGAAAGCTGCGATTTAAAGGGACAGCACTTGTACGTTGAAGGACCTTGTTGTTGCAGGTTTGGGGCTACTTCTTCAAGGCTAAGGTACAGCTGTGGAAGGTTGGAGCCTCACACACTTCTCCAATGCGATCTCCTGGGAAGCCCCTCTCGCCACCCTCACTCAGCGCTTCCTCAGCGGAGGCATCTGCGAGAAGCATGGGACGCCTTTTTTTCCTTCCCTTCTTGCCATTACAGGATCTCCAGCAGCAGAGGCGGCAGCAGCAGAACCAGGAACAGCAGGATCAGCAACAGGAGCACCAGGCTGCTGCTCACTCACCTGAAGCTGCACAGGCCAGAAGGGGCCAGCGCTTGGAAGTGGCTTGAGAGCACCTTGCTGCGCTTTAGGGGGCCATGGGGACCCGTTTCTGCACTGGCAGTCCTACTCAGAAGGACTTCCATGAAGATCTGGTTTCTCTGTTCAACAGATGGCCAACGCTCCTCAAGAGATGTCATTCTCTTATGAGCACTCACCATGTTTTCCATACCCTGGCGAGTTATCTCTTCCATGGAGGTTGCCAACCATTCCATGGTGATGCGTTCATGCACCAATGACTCCACATAGGCTCTGCTCATGGTCGCTATGGACTCCTCCATTCATAGAAACATAGAGATAGGAACAGGAGTAGGCCATTCGGCCCTTCGAGCCTGCTCCGCCATTCAATGAGATCATGGCTGATCTTCGTCTGAGATCATAGCTGATCTTACCAGTTCAGTACCCCGTCCCCGCCTTTTCTCCGTAACCCTTAATCCCCTTAGCCTTCAGAAATATATCCAATTCTCTCTTGAAAATATTTATTGAATTAGCCTTCACAGCCCTCTGTGGCAGGGAATTCCACAGGCTCACCACTCTTTGAGTGAAGAAATTCTTCCTCATCTCTGTTTTAAATGATTTGCCCGCTATTTTTAGACTGTGGCCCCTGGTTCTGTGCTCCCTGGCCATTGGAAACATTCTCTCTGAATTCAGCCTGTCCAGGCCTGCCATAATTTTATATGTTTCGATGAGATCCCCTCTCAATCTTCTAAACTCCAGTGAGTACAAGCCCAAACTATTTAATCTCTCTTCGTAGGTCATTCCCGCCATTCCAGGTATCAGCCTGGTGAATCGCCGTTGCACTCTTTCCATGGCAAGAACATCCTTCCGCAGATGGGGCGACCAAAACTGTACACAATACTCCAGATGCGGTCTCACCAGCACCTTGTACAGCTGTAGTAAGGTATCCCTATTCCTATACTCGAACCCCCTTGATATGAAGGCCAACATACCATTTGCCTTCTTAATCGCCTGTTGCACCTGCATGCTCTCCTTCAGTGACTGGTGCACAAGAACACCCAGGTCCCTCTGCACTTCCCCATCTCCCAATCTATTGCCATTTAGATAATAATCTACCCTCCTGTTTTTACCCCCAAAGTGGATAACCTCGCATTTATCCACATTATAGTGCATCTGCCACGTATCCGCCCATTCCCCCAACCTGTCCAAATCGCACTGTAGCCTCCTGACATCCTCATCAGAGCCCACCCCTCCTCCTAGTTTAGTGTCGTCAGCGAATTTGGAAATATTGCATCCAATTCCCTGATCCAGATCATTTATATATATTGTGAACAGCTGGGGTCCCAGGACAGATCCTTGCGGCACCCCGCTGGTCACTGCCTGCCACTCCGAAAACGAGCCGTTTATTCCAACTCTCTGTTTTCTATCCGCCAGCCAGTTCTCTATCCACGTTAATACTTTGCCCCCAATCCCATGAGCCTTAATTTTGCATGATAATCTTTTGTGTGGAACCTTATCGAAGGCTTTCTGGAAGTCAAGGTACACCACATCCACTGGCTCTCCCCCATCTATTTTACCAGTTACTTCCTCAAAAAATTCCAGCAGATTAGTCAAACACGATTTACCCTTTGTAAATCCATGTTGACTCTGTCCGATCCTTTCCCCATTTGTCAAGTGCTCCGCTATTTTATCCTTAATAATGGACTCTAGCATTTTGCCCACAACCGATGTAAGGCTTACTGGTCTATAATTCCCTGCTTTCTCTCTACCCCCCTTTTTAAATATTGGGGTAACATTAGCTACCCTCCAATCCACGGGTACTGTTCCCGAGTCAATGGAGTTCCGGAAGATGATCCTTAGAGCATCTGCTATCTCCAGGGCCACCTCCTTAAGTACCCTAGGATGTAGTTTATCAGGCCCCGGGGATTTGTCGGCCTTCAATCCCCTCAACTTACCCAACACCATATCCCTAGAGATACTAATTTCTGTCAGCTCCTCCCTCTCATTAGTCCCTATGTTTGCCGATATTCTTGCTCCACACTTGCAGCGACCCTGGAGACAAAACCTGCCAGAGACTCCTGCATCTGTGCATGGAGATCCATCACCACTTCTCTTGCGGATGGACCCAGAGGCAGAGGGTCGACATGCAGCGCAGCTGAGCTGAGCTGGCAGAGTCCTGCGCCCTCCGACGAGGACTCTCCACTGCTGTCCCTGTCTCCAGAATGTGCTGAGGCTCACTTGTGAGCTGTGAAACACCAGGTGACAACACTACTCTATGCCCCACAGGTCCCCCCGAGGTGTGAGTGTCTGCGCTGGTGCTGGGTGCACTTACTTCTGCTGACGCTGTGCCCTCAGATGTTGGAGCTTCCTCTGAGGAGTCTGGCTGCACAGCCTCTTCCTCCTCCACAGTGAGGACGGGGGCTCTGGATGGTACTGTGGGGGAGTAAAGGAAGGAGTTAGAGATGTAATGCCAAGGTTCTTCTGGTGACTCCCAGCAAGTTGGCATCTGCTGACACCTGCATCCATGCAGCATTGGTCTCAGTAGGAGGCCTCTTCCTCCCTGACCTAGGGAAGAGGACCTCCCTGTGGGCCCTAACCCCATCCAATAATGCCTGCAGTGAAGCCTCATCGAATTTGAAGGCAGCTCGGGGTCTGGCACTGGCCACGGCTGCTGCAGGCTCCTCTGCCATCCTGTATGGTTCATTTGGAAGCCTTCAGAGGATGCACTGCTTGCTATGGAACTTGAAAGCACCACGAATGATGACATTATACTGTGGGGATTTCTGACTCGAATTGGACAATTAGCAAGGCTTCCCACATGCTGGGAATTAATTGTCCAATTGAGGGAAAATTGCGTGGAGCTGGCTGACACTTTTTTATGTGTGTCAGAAACCCCACATTCGGGGAAACCCGACCATTCCCAACACAAGCCGAAAATCGGGGCCAATGTGTCAACTTTTCAGGTATAAACAGGCATAAAACAGTCCAATTTAGCAGTGGGATGGCCTGGGCCCAATATGCGCAGGTGTTGGTTCCACTGCTACATTCATGACGTCCATTTTTTTGGCCGTATCGGGCGGATGCCTAAACCAGGCATTAGGGCCATGAATACTTAATTAGGGGTCCAACCCCTGTTGAAGGTCCCCTTTCTAAAATTAGCTATCGAAGGTGTCAGGCCTACCCCACTTGGGGTTTTCAGCAGTTGCCAATGAAAAGTAAGTTGTGAAAAAATGATTTTAACATACAAAAAACCCTTCCTATGGAGCCAGGAGGAACAGGATTGTTCCCCCCCACCCACCCCACCCCCCGACTCCATAGGTATCGCGATCATCCCTACCCCTGTCCTATGTAGCCTACTCCAAACCCCCTCCCGGATTTACCTGAGAGCCAGCGAGGCTGATGGCCCTAAATTGGTCTTTCCTGTCAGGCAAGCTGCCTGTGGAAGCGCAACCTGTGGCAGTAGCTCACTCCGAGTATATAGGTGAGGCCCGAGGACACATTTCTATCAATCCTTGGGCCTCTTGGTTCAGGTGCTGCTGTTTCTGGCCCAGACTAGTTTCTACCCCATCCTATCTGTCACCAAGACCACTTATTTCCGCATCTGTAACATTGCCCCTCTCTACCCTGACTCAGCCTCTCTGCTGCTGAAACACTTATCCACGCTTTTGTCACCTCTAAGCTAGATTTCTCCAATGTTCTCCTTGTTGAATCCCCATCCTCCTCCTTCCATAAACTCCAACTTATCCAAACATTATGTCCCACATCAACTCCCACTTTCCCATCGTCTCTGTCTTCACTGGCCTACACCGGCTCCATGTCCCTCAACTTCTTATTCAAATTTCTCCATGGCTTCTTCCCACCCTACCACTGTAATCTCTTCCAGCACCTTTCAGATCCTTGGCTCTGGCCTTTTGTGTATCTTCCTCTCTTGCTGGCAGATCCTGTCAATTGCTTTGGCCCTTCTCTCTGGAACCCCCTCTGCTTCTCCGCTTTTCTCGCTTCCTTTAAAAACCGTTGGAAAATCAATTTTTTTTGGACCCAATTCCTGGTCACCTCTCTTCTCCCTCCATGGCACAACATTTGTTCCCCTGCTTATGCCCAATTGTAAAGTACACTGGGACTTTTCTTTTTACATCAAGGGAGCTACAGGGGTAGATTTTCACCTTCATCACCTGGGCGATAAAGTCTAATGGAATAATAATCAGGCAGGTTCTATAAAGAGTGCGTGATCTGCCCTACCTGATTAAGCCCTAGCCGTTAAGATCAAAATTTTCCTCATATACGTTGTTGTTGTTTATTCAGAAAATAGCCTTAATAAACACAATATTAAAGCATAGAGATAATTATATGTATAAAGATACTGAGTAATATTGTACTGTTGAGGTTGGTGATTCTAAGTTCATTTGGGAGCAGTTTTTGTGCCGATGCTATTGTTAACTGTGCACTTGCATGTCAACAGGAAGGAGCTCCCTAATATACATACATCTATAATTCATCGTTGGGCCAGCTGTTATCCTATTTAATAATATATAAGTTCACATTTCTATTGTCTTTTTTAAAGAAAAATGTCTGTTGTCAGATCAGGGCAATTTGCCTGTACACATGAAGCCGCTGTGAAATAATGAATAATGTGTGTGTGATATTGTAGATGAAAGTTCACAATGGAATCTCTGTCACTGGCGATTACAACAATAAAATTCCGAATCGTCTGATTCATAACAAGGAGACTAAAGATAAAGGTTGAATTTCCTCAGCTGTTCTGGTGGAACAGCTTGGAAATAGGCTGAACCCTGGCCTGAACTTGGAATTTGTTCCTAGGATGTGGGTGATACTTGGGATCGTTAACCCTCCAGGATTGTCCTGGACAACCCAGGGGAAAAATCATGGGGCATTAAAAGAATAATTTTCTTTCACTGCTTGTTTATTAGTTTTAAAAAAGCTGTTTGACTGACAGTCAAGAACCATTCAATCGGGTAACAAAGGGAGTACTTTTAACCCCCAAAAGCAGGTGGGTTTGGGTCCGGTGAGATGTAAAAAGTTAAAAAATCTCAAACCCGAACCCAATCCACTTCCCTGGGCTCCCACTTCCGGGATTAACGGAGGCAGGATAGGGGGCGGGCAGCCAACCTGCTCCCAGGAGGCAGGTTGGGCATTTAAATGTTATAATGAGGCTGGGATTGAAAACAGTGGGAGCCTGAGAGTGCAATAAACACAGGACAAGATGTTGTTTCCTTGACTTCTTGCATCCCCATTGCGTTCAATGGGAAGACACAGTTGGATATGTCATGAAATGGATGGTTTTCCTCCGCACTTTCTGACGCAGCTCAAGATACTTCAAGAGCACATTGCCAGGTATCAGAAGCAGTGGCTGCTGGGGCAAGTTAGTTCAACCCCGTGACAAAAGGAGTCTTTGTTACTGATTGTTACTCTGTTACCACTGGGCGAAAGCAATGGGCAGCATTTCCGCCATTCCACATATTTGGCAGTGCAGCTGAATGGTCAGCATCAGAAAATGAGAAAGGACTTTGGAGATGTGTGTGTAGACCCAAAGACGGCCTCTGATTTACTATTTCTGGTAAAATGAACAGAGCATTCCTTTAACGTAGCAAAAATAGGAAATCCTGCTGCTACTTCCTTGCAGGTGTCGGCTGTGTCTCAGTGGGCTGCACTCTTGCCTCTGAGTCAGAAGATTGTATGTCCCACTCCAGAGACTTGAGCACAAAAGCAGTCCCATGTCTTGATGAGGCGTTAAACCGAGGCCCTGTCTGCCTTCACAGTAAAAGGACCCACAGCACTATTTCGAAGAAGAACAGGGGTGCTCTCCACAGTGTCCTGGCCAATATGTATCCCTCACCCAACATCACTACAAACAGATTAGCTGGTCGCTTAACATATTGCTGTTTGTGGGATCTTACTCTTTGCAAATTGGCTTCAAAAAAGTACTTAATCAGCTGTAAAACGCTTTGGTTGTGAAATGCAAGTCTTTCTTTCCTTCTTTTGCTGTGTTAAAGTTGCTGAAACCTCACGGCCAGAGAACGCCTCTTCCTTATATGACCATTATTAAAGTTAACAACTACATCTAGCCATGCCAGGAGGTGAGACAATAGTGGTGAATTGGTGCCTTTACCCTGCAGCGGACATTTCAGAGCAGATGCTCATCATTGTTTATAACTGCATGCCTCCGACAAGACCAGTCGAAGCAGCAGGTGCAGATATTATCTTGTGTATAGCAGAAGCTGCCAACATGCCTTCAATGTGAGAGCTGGCAGCCTGTTCCCCTCCCTCCCCCCCCCCCCAGAAACATATGCCCAAAATGGTATAAATCAACTCCCTATCACGACACAACCAGCCACAGGACACACTGCAGGGTGAAGAACCTTGTAATTCCCTGGGGCGAGCATCCTGCCTGCCGTGTCAAGGTGCAACCCTTTGGTGATTACGGCTAGAAGATTGTAGTCGGGAATTGCGCAAAGATGCTCAGCAAGCAAAACCGAACCGTGTCAGCCTGCCCCCACTCAGGGAAGCTGTCAGTTGTTTTGCGTATTTTCTATTAGCTGGAGATGAATACATTATGCAAAGCGCCACCAAGAAATAAGTTTTAAAACTTTAACCAACAATTTAAGATGGGTTTCTAAGTCACTGCTTCAGTTTAAACAAATTACAGCCTTGTGAGTTACTCCTGTGTGAAGATCAGCATAAATTCTGTTTAATCTTTGTCTAGGGATATTAGTGAATTTTATCGTCTGTTTGGATCTAATTTATTCTGCACTGCAGTTATGTTTGTAGAGCTAGTTTTCTCTATAAATCAAACAAAACACACGCACCATGGGCTTCCTTGCCATATCTCCCGATCGGCCCCCGTAACTTTTTTGTAAGATCAACGGGAACCCTGTTTATGCCTCGTAAACACTGAGTGTCTGCCAATCTTCCGTTGAAGTTGCAGTGGCCGATTGGGTGAGGCTCACGAGAAGATTCCCCACGATGAAGAGTTTATCGAACATTAGCTCTATTTTTCCACCTATAATGCAGCCTAACAAGACATCTGGGTCAAAGGGGAGTCAAAGAAAATGTTTATTTATCACTCCTTCTTGCTGCCAGCTTGGTGTTGTTTTATAGAATGCTACATTCAGTAGCCAAGTATTCCAACGAGAATATCAGATCTGAGGTGATTAATTTTCCCTTCATAGCTTGAACCCATTTATGGTGCTTGCTCCCAACAGTCATTCCCTTGTAGTTTTTACTTCAGCTAGTAAACATTCAACGGATACATTTGCAAGTCTGGGAGCCCTTCCTTCTACTGCCTCCTCTCTCCTTCTCCCCCTACCCCCACCTCACCCTCCCCAAGGCTGCTGTGCCTTCAGACATTCTTCCACATGTGGCATTTGCAGCCCGAAAGGTCAAGTTTCTCCTTTAATTAGCTGCAGCACTTTAAACACAGCAGGACCACTCGATTTCGCCTCCTTGCCAGTAGTGGTAACCCAATGAAGAGTGCCATTCCTGCCCCGAACCCACCCCGCACCTAGATTCAGAAACTCAAAGCAAAATGGTCACACTTGTAGGAGTTACCAATCACCAAAGTGGAATCAGAGGAGGCAGCTCAGAAATTGCGAAAGAAACAAAGATTTGCATTTATATGGACTTTCATGTCCCAAAGCACTTGAATGAAGTGTACTACAATGAAGCGTAGTCACTGTTGTAATGCAGGAAAGCACAGCAGCCAATTTGCACACAGCAAGGTCCCACCAACAGCAATATGATAATAACCAGATCATCTGTTTTAGTGATGTTGGTTGAGGGATAAATATTGGCCCCAGGACACTGGGGAGAACTCCTCTGTTCGTCTTCGAAACAGTGCCTTGGGTTCATTTACATCCACCTGTGAAGGCAGACGGGCCTCGGTTTAACGTCTCATCAGAAAGACAGCGCTTCTCGGTGCGGCAGGTCAGGTCCCTGGAGTGGGACTTTGAACCTCGAACCTTCTGACTCAGAGGCAAGAGTGCTACCCACTGAGCCACGGCCAACACCTGCAAGGACGCAGCAGAAAGATTTCCCATTTTTGTTACTCTAACAGAATGCGCCATTCATTTTACTAGAAATAGCAAATCAGAGGCCGTCTTCGGGCCTACACACACATTTCTAAAGTCCGTTCCCATTTTCGGAAGCTGATGGTCCTGTTGCGCGGCCAGAAATGTGGTACGGCGGAAATGCTGCCCACTGCTTTCACCCAGTGGTGACCCTGCCCTAAACCCTGGGTAATAGGGATGGGTGCCCATGCCTGCGGTGGCACAGCAGGGCTCCCTGCCTCAGGAGCAATTGTGAACTCAGAGCAGTACTCTGCCACACCAGGAGGGTGAGCCAGAGAGCACTCAGGCTCAAGATAAACCATTCAAATTTGTTTTAATTCCTCTGCCGGATTCAAATTAGGACTCCAAATCCTATGTTGCTATTCTTTTAATCTTAAAGTAGAATACTGGGGAAATGTTTATTCTTTATGTCCCCACTTGGGGCGAATAGCGAAAACTCAGATATATGAACCGTGCAGTTTTCTGACTGTAACTTGGAAAATTGTTACTTTTGGACGACAGGAATGTTTTCAGTTACAAAGACTCCTTTTGTCACGGGGTTGAACTAACTTGCCCCAGCAGCCACTGCTTCTGATACCTGGCAATGTGCTCTTGAAGTATCTTGAGCTGTGTCAGAAAGTGCGGAGGAAAACCATCCATTTCATGACATATCCAACTGTGTCTTCCCATTGAACTCAATGGGGATGCAAGAAGTCAAAGAAACAACATCTTGTCCTGTGTTTATTGCACTCTCAGGCTCCCACTGTTTTCAATCGGAGAGCAAAAAAAGAGCAGCAGGACCTTCATGTGGCTGATCGCCATTGGAATTTAATCGAGTTTTTAAAGAATATATTTGTAAGAATAAGACGTTGAATTAAAATATCACTGCGATGTTTTGCATGAGAAAAGTTACTGTTTGATGACAATGTGGATTATTCAGTAGATCGGTCAAGGGATTTGCCCAGAATGAGCATGAAGTTAAATTGGAAACCCTGAAGAGACCTGAATTGGGCCATTTTTTGGAGTTCTGTCATGAATACCTGAATTTAACCCAATTTTGCTCACTCCACTTTCAGCTGTGCCTGACCCTCTGAAAGAAATTGCTGTTGTTTTCATGCAGTTTTCCAAAATATTGGCCCGTATTTTCCAATCCCTACGGGCGGATACGAGCTGTGTACACACCCGTAGGGACCTCGCAAGTGCTGGTTTCAGGCATGCGAAGCGCCGCATGCGCTGAAAACCAGCACTTCCGATCTGTCAAGAATCCTCTTGACAGATTGGACGCCTGCCCTGGAGAAGGGCCTCTGCGGGTGGAGAGTTTCGCTTTCTGCAGAACCTCCGCCCGCTGAAATCCCTTAATAATCTTACGCTTTACCAGCATAAGAGTTTAAAAAAGTAAAAAAATATATAATTTTTCACTCATTTATAATTTAAAAATGCTTTTAAAAAGGTAAGTTTATTTTTAGCCCCGTAAAAAACTTTATTTAATGTTTTGATGTGTTTACGGAGTGATCTCGATTCATACTTTTGACAGGTCTAAGCTGTCAAAAGTATGAAGGGTGATTCCCTTCTTTTATTGGTTCTCCATGGCCCACGTGATCCCAGGGACGCTTGCGAACCGCATGTGCCCCTGGAATACCTGGGCCCTGTGCATTTCGTAGAGCAGAGGCCCAGGAGTGGAAATGGCCGGACCTCTGGAGCCCTCAGGCCTCCCGCACGCAGGAAGCCTCCGATCGGAAAATACGGGCTGTTTTTTGTTGTTTCCTGCAACCATATTTCATGGACAAACCAATGAAATATCTTCCTGCCCCATGAACTATGATCACTTCCACTAACAGAAACATATACAGGTAGTTGCAACGTCATTATGCAAGAAAACAATGGTGGCTGTATAACTTAGTATAAGAAGCCCGTGATGTGCCATAGTAATTATGTGTATCTCACCCCATTGCACAGTGCAGTCAGACACCATCATCTTCACTTTTATTTGGTACCTATTTCAGTGTTTTGAAAAGTGCCTTTACTCTTTTGTATACTGGGTGCAACAGACATTAAGCAAGCCCTTGAAACTAACCCAAGTCCGTACTATCTGTTTTGACTTTAGTGTCTATAGAGAACATCCATCCATAGCCTTTGAATGCTCTTCAGTTTTCTCCTTCCTCATTGGATTTGTCTTTGCTTTTCTTCTTTCAATTGGCTACTTCCAATTTCTTCATTCATCAATAATAGTCAACAAAACCTTTCTGTCCAAATTATCCTGTCCAGTTATAGTTCAGCAAAATAACTTCTCCAAGATACAGCCTGCAAAACACTCTGTCATCCTTTCCACTGAATATTATTAAAAACAAGTATTACATAATTAGATTTATAACATACAGAAAAAGTCACAAACTTCCCAATTCCACTTGTTAATCACTCCAACATCGCTTCTCACCCCATCAATATCCTCAACCCTTGGTACACAATTCTCCACTAGCCAACAGCACCACATCGGCCCTCACTTCTGTATCCAGGACCCAGTCCAACCCAGATTCAAAGGCTCTAATGTCCGATGTGAGGAACACACGCTCTTACACAGCAGACCAAAAGCATTAGCATAGGATGGTGGCGAGAGTGGAGGCCAATAAATAGATTCAAGAACAAAGGAAATGAATAATAGAAAGAGCATATAAGATAAGGTGAAAGATCGGTTTAATCTATTTGTGTGCATATATATGAATGCTGAAAGAACTTGCAACAAGATGACTGAACTCAAGGCTGTTGAGGCAGTTGGGTACTAAAGGGATCTCACAAACATGGTTAACCGCCCGTGATGGAGGTGAGTACAGCATACTGGGGTTTAAATCATAGAATCATAGAATCATAGAAAGTTACAGCATGGAAGGAGGTCATTTCAGCCCATTGTGTCCGCGCCAGCCAACAAATTGCTATCCAGACTAATCCCACTTCCCAGCTCTTGGTCCGTAGCCCTGCAGGTTAGAGCATCCCAAGTGCACATCCAAGTACTTTTTAAATGTGGTTAGGGTTCCTGCCGCTACCACCCTTTCAGGCAGTGAGTTCCAGACCCCCACAACCCTCTGGGTGAAGAAATTTCCCCTCACATCCCCTCTAAACCTTCCCCCAATTACTTTAAATCTGTGCCTCCTGGTTTTTGACCCCTCTGCTAAGGGAAATAGGCCCTTTCTATCCACTTTATTTATGCCCCTCATAATTTTATACACCTCAATAAGGTCTCCCCTCAGCCTCCTCTGTTCCAAGGAAAACAAACCCAGCCTATCCAGTCTTTCCTCATAGCTAAGATTCTCTATTCCCGGCAACATCCTTGTAAATCTCCTCTGTACCCTCCCTAGTGCAATCACATCTTTCCTGTAATGTGGTGACCAGAACTGCATGCAGTACTCTAGCTGAGGCCTAACTAGTATTTTATACAGTTGAAGCATAACCCCCCTGCTCTTGTATTCTATGCCATGGCTAAAAAAGGCAAGCATTCTGTATGCCTTCTTAATCACCTTATCTACTTGGCCTGCTACCCTCAGGGATCTGTGGACATGCACTCCAAGGTCCCTTTGTTCCTCTACACTACTCAGTGTCCTACCATTTAATGTGTATACCCTTTCCTTGTTAGCCTTCCCCAAATGCAATACCGCACACTTCTCCGGATTGAATTCCATTTGCCACTGTTCTGCCCACCTGACCAATTTATTGATATCTTCCTGCAGTCTACAGCTTCCTTCTTCAGTATCAACCACACAGCCGATTTTAGTATCATCTGCAAACTTCTTAATCATACCCCCTATATTCAAGTCAAGATCGTTGATATATACCACAAAAAGCAAGGGACCTCGTACTGAGCCCTGCGGAACCCCACTGGAAACAGCCTTCCAGTCACAAAAAACACCCCTCAACCATTACCCTCTGCTTCCTGTCTCCGAGCCAGTTTTGAATACAACTTGACACTTTGCCCTGGACCCCATGGGCTTTTAACTTCGTAACCAGCCTGCCATGTGGAACCTTATCAAAAGCCTTGCTAAAGTCCATATACAGTACAGCAAATACACTACCCTCATCTACCCTCCTTGTTACCGCCTCAAAAAATTCAATCAAGTTTGTAGACACAACCTTCCCTTAACAAATCCATGCTGACTATCCTTGATTAATCCGTATCTTTCTAAATGTTTATCCTGTCCTTCAGAATTCTTTCCAATAATTTTTCCACCACCGAGGTTAGGTTGACTGGCCTGTAATTACTCGGTCTATCCTTTCCTCCCTTTTTAAACAAGCGTACTACATTAGCAGTCCACCAGTCCTCCAGCACCACACCTGAAGCCAGAGATGGTTGAAAAATGATGGTCAGGGCCTCTGCTATTTCCTCTTTTGCTTCGCTTAACAGCCTGGGATACATTTCATCCGGGCCTGGGGATTTATCCACTTTTAAACCTGCTAAACCCCTTAATACTTCCTCTCACTATGTTTATTTCATCTAATATTTCACACTCCTCCCCCCCGATAGCATTGTCTGCTTCGCCCCTCTCCTTTGTGAAAACAGCTGCAAAGTATTCA
Source organism: Somniosus microcephalus (assembly GCF_052327205.1). Classification (NCBI taxonomy): domain Eukaryota; kingdom Metazoa; phylum Chordata; class Chondrichthyes; order Squaliformes; family Somniosidae; genus Somniosus; species Somniosus microcephalus. The sequence goes on from NC_140991.1 coordinate 288,988,871, forward strand.
TTAAGAACCCTACCGATGTCTCCCGCCCCCATATACAGATTACACTCATGGGGGGAGAAATTGGGTGAGTAGCGCCATCTGTTAGCGCCTAAAGAGGCAGTCAGTGGCTGTAGCGCCACTGGCTGCAACTCCGGCGATATTCAGTAGGGGCGCTAATGGTGGCGTTAGGCATTTGCGCTGCGCTGCCACCGATGACATCATCGGTGTGCGCAGCGCCCCATTTGTGCCCCGTTCGCGATATTTGGTAGCGAACACCGCAGTTGCGCCGCTCGCTACCCGTGCCCGGTTCACGGGGCCTTACTGTGCCGGCAGCGGCGCAAGTTAAGGTGGAGGTGCGGGGCGGCCGCTTTTTCGGCGGCCGCCTGCCAGCACCTCCGTCCCCGGCCTCCTAACCACCCCCCCCCCCGCGGCATTGCGGCTGTTTCCCGAGAGCCCGGCACTTCTCCTTGGTGCCGGGCTCATTTGCCGGCACTCGCGATCGGGGCTCGCGCTGTTGCAGGCACCTCCCCCTTAACAGTGGGAGGAAGGCCTGCAGTACCGCAGCGTGCCGTGCCGCAGCGTGTGGTGCTGCGGCACGTTGCGCTGCGATAATCAGTTTCAGCGCCCTAAGAGGGATGCGGAGCGCCTCGAGCCTCACCCCGTGTCCCTCGAGGGGCAATGAAACTGAATATCTGCCGATCGGTATCACTCTGATCGCTGCGCTAAATCCTGCGCTCTGCCGACTTTTGCACCACTTTGGCGCCCCAACCCAACTTCTAGGCCATGATCTCTAATAGGCCCTACCCTTTCTTTAGTTATCCTCTTACTCTTAATATATTTATAAAACATCTTTGGGTTTAAAGTGCTTAGGAAGGACAGACTAGATAGGAAAAGAGATGGAGTAGCTCTATCTATCAGGCACATTCAGAAGACCCATTGGTACAGGATAAGCTTTCCAAGTCTGGCTGAAAATATGTTGGGGGAATTTTGACTTTGGGTGATTGTGTTAAACCACCTATCAGCCACCCGTTAAATATCTCTCCTAATTTTCATTGACAACAATGGTAATAAAAATCGGTAGTAAAACACTATCGCACACCTCCTCGTAGGACCACTTCTGGACCTGGCCAAAGTGGCCATCAACTGGTCCAGGCAGCAGGCGGTCGAGGGGGTCGTTCGGCCCGACTGCCTGCATCCCTTCCACGGACACGTTCGCGTCTGGGTGGGCCCTGGAGATGGAGCACGTGGTGTCCGCCGGCACGCTCGAGGCCTTCCATGACCGGTGGACACCGCAGGGACTGGAGTGCATTATCACCCCCCGGTAATGGAATTTTAATTTAATTTATTAAGTTTTCTTTAATGTTTTAAGTTACAGTTTATTTGTTTACAGCTTCACCAGAAGAGTACACTGTCGCACAAAGTCAAAATCTAACCCTGTAGTGTGAAGGGAGCAATGATACTTCGAGAAGTTTGTTCTAGGCCACCCAATCAAAACAAAAAAGACTGATTACTCTCTGAGAGACAAGAAAGACATGTACAAACAGAAAGGTTATATATAAGGGGCTGTATATAATTCATAAAATGTATTGGAGGGGTTTTATATAATTAACAATGTATTCGAGGGGCTGTATGTAATTAACAGTGTATTCGAGGGGCTGTATGTAATTAACAGAGTGCATTCTTCAGATTACACCTTCTTCTGGAAAGGCAAACCTGAAGAAGAACGCCGCCTCCATGGGGTCGGCTTCGCCATAAAAATGAGCTAGTTGAACGTCTCAGAGACTCCCCTTGTGGAATAAATGAATGCCTCATCACTCTACGGCTCACCCTAGCCCGGAACCAGTGTGCTACGGTCATCAGTGCGTACGGCCCAACACTGGAATCCACAGACGAGACCAAAGAGGAATTCTACTCCAGCCTCGAACAATCCCTGTCCCGAGTCCCAACGGGCGACAAGCTGATCCTCCTTGGTGACTTTAACGCCAGAGTTGGAAAGGACACAGACCTCTGGGGAGGTGTGATTGGCAGAGAGGAGGTAGGGAAAGCCAACTTCAACGGTAGTCTCCTCCTGAAGAAATGCTCAGAACATGGCCTTGTCATAACCAACACCATGTTCCGTCAGAGAGACAAGTACAAGGCTTCATGGCAGCACTCTCGCTCCAAGCACTGGCATCTGCTGGACTACCTCATCATCCGAGCGAGGGACCGCAAGGACGTCCGCATCACCCACGCCATGATAGGAGCTGACGACTGCTGGACAGGCCACCGCCTAATCCATTCTGTCATCTCCATCAGCATAGCCCCAAACCAGCGACGGCAACAGAAGCAATGCCGCAGGAAAATCAACGCTGGAGCACTCAAAGACCCTGCTAAGAAAGCCCTATTCAGCCTGCGCCTCACAACCAACCTGACGACTCCCAGTGATTCAGAGACACAGAGTGTTCACAGTACCTGGTGTGCACTCAAGGCCTCCATAATCAGCACCTGTGAAGAGACGCTCGGTCACTCGACCGGGAAACACCAAGACTGGTTCGACGAGAATGACCAGGAGATCCAGGAGCTAATAAGCCGCAAGCGCAAGGCATTCCTGATCTGGAAACAGCAACAGAACTTGAGAGCAAGAAAGCAGCTCTACAGACGCCTGAAGGCCGAGGTCCAACAAAAAACTCATGACCTAAAGAACAGATGGTGGGTGGAGAAAGCACAGGAGATTCAGCAGCTAGCCGACAACCACGATGTGCATGGATTCTTTAGCGCAGTCAAGACCACCTATGGCCCAAACACCCAAGGTCCTACCCCACTGCAGGCCAAGAATGGAAAGGTTATCATCAAGGACAGAGAGGCAGTCAGTGCCCGCTGAAAGGAGCACTTCGAAGATCTCCTTAACCGAGATTCTGTCTTCGACGCGAGTGTCGTCAACTCCATCCCACAGCATGCTACCCGCCACCACCTCAGCAAAACCCCAGCCCGGCATGAGGTTGAAAAGGCCATCCGACAACTGAATAACAATAAGGCCTCAGGAGCAGATGAAATCCCCGCCGAGGCGCTAAAACATGGTGGAGAAGCACTATTGGTGCGAATATATTAACTTATTTTTCTTATTTGGAAGGAGGAGAGCATGCCAGGGGATCTAGGAGACGTTGTAATCGTGGCCATCTTCAAGAAAGGTGACAAGTCCGATTGCGGTATTTACAGACGAGTCTCCTTGCTGTCTGCCACAGGGAAAGACATTGCAAGAATCCTCCTCAATCGCCTTCTCCCAGTGGCTGGAGAGCTTCTCCCAGAGTCGTAATGCGGATTCCGCCCACTAAGGGGCACAATGGATATGATTTTCACTGCGTGTTAACCACAAGAGAAATGCAGGGAACAGCACCAACTGCTGTACATGACCTTCTTTGACCTCACAAAGGCCTTCGACATCATCAACTGTGAGGGATTATGGAGTGTCCTCCTCAAATTCGGCTGCCCTCAAAAGTTTGTCACCACCCTCACCTGCTTCACGACGTCATGCAAGCCGTGAGCCTGACCAACGAATCCACCACAGACCCAATTCACGTACGGACCGGGGTCAAGCACGGCTGTCACATCGCCCCAATGCACTTCTTGATCTTCCTGGCTGCAATGCTCCATCTCACCCTCAGTAAGCTCCCCACTGGAGTGGAGCTAATTTACAGGACAAACGGGAAACTGTTCAACTTCCATCACCTCCAGTCCAGATCCAAGGTCGTCCCATCCTCTGTCATCGAATTACAGTATGCAAACGATGCTTGCGTCTGCACACACTCTGAGGCCGAACTTCAAAACATCGTCAACACCTTCACCGAAGCATACAAGAGCATGGGCCTTACACGAAACATCCGTAAAACAAAGATCCTCCACCAACCTGCCCCCGCCACACAGTACTGCTCCCCAATTATCAAAATCCACGACGAAGCCTTGGACAATGTGGACCACTTTCTATACCGTGGGAGCCTACTGTCAACAAGGGCAGACGTCGATGATGAAGTCCAACACTGCCTTCAGCGTGCCAGTGCAGCCTTCGGTCGCCTGAGGAAGAGAGTGTTTGAAGACCAGGACCTCAAACCCAGCACCAAGCTCATGGTCTACAGAGCAGTAGTGATACCCGCCCTCCTGTATGCTTCAGAGACATGGACCATGTACAGCAGGCACCTCAAAGCACTGGAGAGGTACCACCAATGCTGCCTCCGCAAGATCCTGCAAATCCATTGGCAGGATAGGCACACCAATGTCAGTGTTCTCGCTCAGGCCAACATCCCCAGCATCGAAGCTTTGACCACGCTCGATCAGCTCCGATGGACGGGCCACATCGTCCGCATGCCCGATACAAGACTCCCAAAACAAGCACTCTACTCGGAGCTCCGACATGGCAAGAGAGCCCCAGGTGGGCAGAGGAAACATTTCAAGGACACATCGAAGCCTCCTTGAAAAAGTGCAACATCCGCACCAACACCTGGGAATCCCTGGCCCAAGACCGCACAAAGTGGAGGAGAAGCATGCGGGAAGGCAGCGGAAGCCACACGCAAACAGCAGAAGGAGCGCACGCCAACCCAAGCACCCCACCCACCTGCCCCTTCAACTGCCCTCTGACCCAGCTGTGACAGACACTGTAGGTCGTGCATTGGTCTCATCTGTCACCTGAGAACTCATTTTTAGAGTGGAAGCAAGTCAACCTCGGTTCCAAGGGACTGCCTAAGAAGAAGAAGAATGTATTCGAGGGGCTGTGTGTAATTAACAGAGTGTATTCGAGGGGCTGTGTGTAATTAACAGAGTGTATTCGAGGGGCTGTGTGTAATTCACAGAGTGTATTCGAGGGGCTGTGTGTAATTAACAGAGTGTATTGGAGGGGCTGTCTGTAATTAACAGAGTGTATTCGTGGGGCTGTGTGTAATTAACAGAGTGTATTCGAGGGGCTGTGTGTAATTAACAGTGTATTTGAGGGGCTGTATGTAACTAACAGAGTGTATTCAAGGGGCTGTATGTAATTAACAGAGTGTATTCGAGGGGCTGTGTGTAATTAACAGAGTGTATTCGTGGGGCTGTGTGTAATTAACAGAGTGTATTCGAGGGGCTGTGTGTAATTAACAGTGTATTTGAGGGGCTGTATGTAACTAACAGAGTGTATTCAAGGGGCTGTGTGTAATTAACAGAGTGTATTCGAGGGACTGCATGTAATTAACAGTGTATTCGAGGGGCTCTATGTAATTAACAGAGTGTATTCGAGGGGCTGTGTGTAATTAACAGTGTATTCGAGGGGCTCTATGTACTTAACAGAGTGTATTCGAGAGGCTGTGTGTAATTAACAGAGTGTATTTGAGGGGCTGTGTATAATTCACAGAGTGTATTTGAGGGGCTGTGTGTAATTAACAGAGTGTATTCGAGGGGCTGTGTGTAATTAACAGAGTGTATTCGAGGGGCTGTGTTTAACTCACAGAGTGTATTCGAGGGGCTGTGTGTAATTAACAGTGTATTCGAGGGGTTGTGTGTAATTAACAGAGTGTATTTGAGGGGATGTGTGTAATTAACAGAGTGTATTCGAGTGGCTTTGTGTAATTAACAGAGTGTATTCGAGGGGCTGTATGTAATTAATAGAGTGTATTTGTGGGGATGTGTGTAATTAACAGAGTGTATTCGAGGGGCTGTATGTAATTAACAGAGTGTATTCGAGGGGCTGTGTGTAATTAACAGAGTGTATTCGAGGGGATGTGTGTAATTAACAGTGTATTCGAGGGGCTGTGTGTAATTAACAGAGGCCTAGAAATTCGGTTGGTAGCGCCGGCGCTGAGCGCCTAAAGAGACCTACAATTGGGGCGATAACCTATGTTGGGGCGGTCGCTATGAAGATAGCGACAACTCAGATATTGACTATACATTTAACGCCTGCGCTAAGTGTTTGCGCGCGCCCACGAGCGCAAGCAGATCATGATGTCATTTCAGTGTGCAATGCCTTTTCGGAGCGCCTGAGTGCATATTGGGTGGCGCCCGGAGCCTTAATGCCTAGCGCTATTAGTGACAGTTCGAGGGAGGGCTAGCAGGCCCTTCTCGGAGTAGGGGGGCGCTATTTAAGGGGGACAGCTCTAGTGCAGAAGCTTCAGCCACTTGGCCTGCTCATTGCGATCGTTGCTGGAGAGAGTTGGCGAGCTACTGTGGAGCAGACTTTTGGGAATTTAGCTTTAGAGTACTTGGGACCTTCAAACCTGTCCGAAGCACTTGCAGCACTACACCTAAAAGCCTTTTGACCAACTGGCATCGGAATGAGAGCTGCTTTGGAGGGCGACAGCCTCATGGCCCAACACTGTGAAGGGGCAGAGAGACGGTGGGAGAGAGGGCCGGGATTGGCCAGAAGGAGGAAGGGCAATGGAGGTCGGCCAATCCGACGGGATGCTGCGAGGGTCTTTAGGCAGCAGGTGTCAAGCCTTGACATGTCGGAGGAGCAGTGTTTGCGAAGGCTCCGAATCGGGAGGGACATTGTTACTGATCTGTGCCACCTGCTTGGTCAGGATCTGCAGCCGCGTGAACGGTGCATGACCTCTCTGTCCGTGATCGCTAAACTGACTGATGGCCTCAATTTTTATGCCAACGGATCCTTTCAGTCAGCCATTGGGGACATTGCGACTATCGCTCAGGTTGCAGTCCACTGTTGCATCCGGCAAGTTACAGATGACCTTTATAGGCGAAGGCGTCAATTCATGACCTTCCCTCTGACCCTGCAGAAGCAGGTGGAGCACGCGCAGGGTATCGCTTCTATTGCGGACTTCCCCATGGTGCAGGGGGCGACTGACAGCACACACGTGGCTTTGAGGGCGCCATGCCAGCATCCTTAGGACTTCCGCAACCGCAAGGGGTTCCACTCCCTCAACGTGCAGCTGGTCTGTGACCACCGCCAAATCATCATGGCAGTCACCGCGCATTTCCCAGGGTGCAGCCACGATGCCTTTATCCTGCGGTTGACCTCAGTTTGTAACCTTTTTGAGGGGCTGGCTCTAACACGAGGCTGACTTACTGGGGACAAGGGCTATCCTCTCTGCCCATGGCTGATGACAACACTCCGTGTGGCCGACACCCCAGCAGAAGAGCTGATCAGCAGCGGCCATCAGGCGACCAGGCACAGTAAACAGCACACTATTGGTGTTCTCAAAAAGCGTTTCCGATGTCTGGAACATTCCGGGGGATCCCTGCAGTACTCGCCGCAGCAAGTGGGACACATCATCGTCGTCTGCTGCATGCTCCACAACTTGGCGATTCGACGCACCCAGCCAATTCCACCTGTCCCTCAACGACCAGCAGAGCAGGCGGAGGAGGAGGAGGATGAGGAGGAGGAGGAGGAGGAAGAGCAGGCGGAGGAGGAGGATGAGGAGGAGGAGGAGGAGGAAGAGCAGGCGGAGGAGGAGGAGGATGAGGAGGAAGAGGAGGAGGAGGAGGAAGAGCAGGTGGAGGAGGAGGAGGAGGAGGAGGAAGATGGAAGGGCTCCTGAAAGTGGAAGGGCCATACGTCAGAGGCTCATCATGACTACTTTCGAGACCCCTGTGGCGGAATGATGAGAGTCTTAACTCCTGCGCACTTTGGATGTTTGACGGCCTCTGAATGCCAGCATCACTGAAAGTAATCACGTGCACCATGCCACATTGAAACTTCTGTTTATTGTCACAAAAGTCTTTCATTACAGCAAAACAACGTAATGTCAACAGAAACCATAAGTAACAAAATAACTGTGAACTCTTCGGCAAAGCCGCAAAACTCAACAAACCTTCTGCAAATATAACAACAGGTGAGGGTGTCCTTGAATTTGGACAAAGAAACGTCTCAGCACCTCCCTCTACAACTGGCCCCTTGAGGGAGAACGACTTCTCTTTCGCGCCCGGCCCCTTCCCTCCCTGTTGCTCCTACGTAATTGGACCCCAGTGGCGGGCTCAAGGCTGGGGGACGCCTGCTGACTGTCTGGAAGCGCAGAAGCCCCTGAGGGACGGCCTGGCCGACATCTGGGCTTGGAGGGTGCGGACACAGGATGCTTGATGTGACCATGGCTGCAAGCAGTGTGCCCTGCAGGTGGTGGCAGCTGCACTGCAGACGTACCAGCGCTGGCATGTGCAATGGTCTCCTGCCGAGAGAGGACACCTGCACCATGGTCGGACGACACACTGGCTATCTGAGGGGAGCGGCTCGGCTCATCCGCCACAATCGCATGCTCCACTGATTCCTGGCCTTGTATGGGAGTGGAAGGGCCCAGGGTGATCCTAACTGATGCAGAGAGGGTGGCTGCAGTGAGAGATCATGTTGCCTCAATCTGGGTGTGGAGGAGCCCAGCAAGTGACTGCGTGGCAACAGTGAGGACCTGTGTGCCAGGTACCAGTGCTTCGGAGAAGCTCTGGACAGTTCTTCCCATTGCTTCGGACAAGGCAGGTGCCGACCGCTCCACTGCCTTGGACAAGCCCTGGACAGACCTTTCCAGGGATTGTCCGAAGCCCTGAACAGTCCTTTCTATAGCGGCCTCAAAGCCCTGGACAGTCCTCTCCATTGTTGGGCCGAAGCCCTGGATAGTCCTGTCCATTGTTGCCCCAAAGCCCTGGATAGACCTGTCCATTGTTGCCCCGAAGCCCTGGAGAGTCCTGTCCATTGTTGCCCCAAAGCCCTGGAGAGTCCTCTCCATTGTTGCCCCGAAGTCCAACATACTCTTAGCCAATGAATCTATTGACTCAGGCATCTTCTCCACTGCAGCCATCAGCTCCGTGTGTCTGAGCCTGTTTGCTCATTTCAGCCAGGCGACGCACCTCCTCTGCACTCTGTGCAGCAGTCATCACTACCTGCCTTGCCCTCCGGGGAGACGGTGGGCGAACTTGCCTATCCCCCTTGCGTTGCTGCATGCCGCTTGTTCCGACAACTGGTTCATCCTCAGAGCCCCCCCACTCCCCTCCAGGGGACTACTATCCCCAGTCTGTAGATGTGTCCGCTCCCCGGATTCTGCAACGGCTGGTCCGGATTCCTCCTGTTCCTCGCCTCCGGTGGCACTGGCACTGGCAGCTTCAGTGCGTTGAGCCTGAGTTGGTGCTGATTCATCTGAAAGCAGGGAGGTGGAAGAGTGGCTTTAGCAAAAGGACAGGTTTGCGGAAAGGCATGCCAGATTGCGGCAAGGCTCTGACATGGCTGCACACCGAGGAAGCATGCTGGCGGCGGGACCAAGTGGAAGGCAACAGGTGAAAAAGGTGAGAGTCTTACCCTCGCTGTCAGCTCAAGCACGTGGGGCGATCCCGTCCGAGCTTACCCCCATTCGGACGGAATTCCTCATCGGCGCCCGGCCCCGAAACTCCCCTCGGGAACCGGCGCCTCACAACTTGAGCCGTCTCAAGGAAATACCCTCCGTGCCTTTTCATTCCGCACGGAGGGATTTCCTGTACGGGCTGCTCCTGCACATTCTCCACTTTGCCATCTTTTTCTACCGTCCGGACATGCCTTGGCGTGGCGTTTTGCTGACTGGCAGTGACGGAGGTCCCCAATGGAGGGCTCTCTACACGGGAGTCCTCCCTTGTTCCATCGGGGACTTGGCCTGGAGGGTGTTGCACGGAGCGGTCCCGTGCAATAAGGTTTTAAGTAGGTTCACGGACTCCCAGGCCGCCTGCATTTTTTGCGGCCTGGAGGAGTCCGTGTTTCACATTTATATGGAGTGTGAGAGGTTGCAGCCCCTCTTTCACTACTTGAAAGGGCTGCTCCTCGATTTTTGGCTGCACTTCAGTCCCACGCTCTTGATCTACGGTCACCCGGTGCAGAGGGGAGCGGACAGGTTGGAGGACCTCCTTGTGGGCCTGCTCCTGGGCCTGGCTAAAAGAGCCATTCATTGGTCCAGGCAGCGGGCGGTCGAGGGGGTCGTCCGGCCGGATTGCCTGCCTCTCTTCCGCGGCCATGTTCGCGCCCGGGTGGCCCTGGAGATGGAGCACGCGGTGTCCGCCGGTGCGCTTGAGTATTTCCGCGACCGGTGGGTGCCACGGGGACTGGAGTGCATCATCAACCCGGATAACCAAATTTTAATTTGATTTGTTAAGTTTTAGTTGAACTTTTGTTGACAGTCAATTTTTTTTTTTTTTTGGTACGAACAAAAAGAGTACCCTCGCTGTCGGAAATGGGGTCGGCAGATGCAGTGGTCACAGGACCAGACAGACGTCCTCCAAGAATCTGGTGCACTCTCTCCTCCAGATACGTGAGAGTGACCACTTGTGGAGGTCCGCCACCGGTTCGACGCTGCTCCTTCCGCATCGTCGCCAGCTTGGACTGCAGGGGAAAGAAGGGGAAGCTCTGTAACATGATGCCTTGAGAGATCATCTCATGCCCCCCATGGTGCAAGAGCCCTTACATGATGCCTTGAGAGACCATCTCATGCCCCCCATGGTGCAAGAGCCCTTACATGATGCCTTGAGAGACCATCTCATGCCCCCCATGGTGCAAGAGCCCTTACATGAGGCCTTGAGACATCTGTCCATGTGTGTGCCCAGAAAGGGCCATGGGTGCTTGCTGACAGATGGCCATTGGGGCATCATGGCAACAGGGTGGCCAAAGTCAGCTGCAGATGAACAGGGGTCCTGGTCGCCATGCTGCTGGAGTTGACCCTCACAGCAACCTCCCTCCAAGATCGTCGGTAAGCCTTCTGATTCGGCCTCTTGCCATTGTCCGGATACAGGACATCTCGACGGCGCTCAACTGCAGCCACCAACTGGTCCAGAGCATCAGTACTGAAGCGCTTTGCCCTCTTTCTAACCTTCTCCATGCTCAACAAGTTTCTAACGCCAGAGAAGGGCGAGTGCCGAATCTGAGGCCTACAGGGTGTTGGGTGTTGAAGCTCAGGCTGACTGACCCACCCCTTTAAGAGCCGGCCGGAGCCTGGAAGTCTCGTGGTTTCCCATAATTGAGATCACCTGCTCTGCGCCCATCCACGTCGATATTGAGTAGCGCCTGAACTTTTGCGCCTTAGGAGCACCGTGCAACAGCTGAATTAGCGCCACAATCCCCTTTGGGGGCGATGCAACCCAATATCTCGCCAGGCAGCGATAAGTTTCGTCTGGCTATAAACAGTGCGCACCGCCAGTTCTAGCGCCTCAAGCGGGGCTATATCCAATTTCTAGGCCAGAGTGTATTCGAGGGGCTGTGTGTAATTAACAGAGTGTATTCGAGGGGCTGTGTGTAATTAACAGAGTGTATTCAAGGGGCTGTGTGCAATTAACAGAGTGTATTCGAGGGACTGCATGTAATTAACAGTGTATTCGAGGGGCTGTGTGTAATTAACAGTGTATTCGAGGGGCTGTGCATAATTAACAGTGTATTCGTGGGGATGTGTGTAATTAACAGAGTGTATTCGAGGGGCTGTATGTAACTAACAGAGTGTATTCAAGGGGCTGTGTGCAATTAACAGAGTGTATTCGAGGGACTGCATGTAATTAACAGTGTATTCGAGGGGCTCTATGTAATTAACAGAGTGTATTTGAGGGGCTGTGTGTAATTAACAGTGTATTCGAGGGGGTCTATGTACTTAACAGAGTGTATTCGAGAGGCTGTGTGTAATTAACAGAGTGTATTTGAGGGTCTGTGTGTAATTCACAGAGTGTATTTGAGGGGCTGTATGTAATTAACAGAGTGTATTCGAGGGGCTGTGTGTAATAAACAGCGTGTATTCGAGGGGCTGTGTGTAATTAACAGAGTGTATTCGAGGGGCTGTGTTTAACTCACAGAGTGTATTCGAGGGGCTGTGTGTAATTAACAGAGTGTATTCGAGGGGCTGTGTGTAATTAACAGTGTGTAGTCGAGGGGCTGTGTGTAATTAACAGTGTGTATTCGAGGGGCTGTGTGTAATTAACAGAGTGTATTCGAGGGGCTGTATGTAATTATCAGAGTGCATTCGAGGGGCTGTCTGTAATTAACAGAGTGTATTCCAGTGGCTGTGTGTAATTAACAGAGTGTATTCGAGGGGCTGTGTGTAATTAACAGAGTGTATTCAAGGGGCTGTGTGTAATTAACAGAGTATATTCGAGGGGCTGTGTGTAATTAACAGAGTGTATTCGAGGGGCTGTGCATAATTAACAGAGTGTATGCGAGGGGCTGTGTGTCATTAACAGAGTGTATTCGAGGGGCTGTCTGTAATTAACAGTGTGTATTCGAGGGGCTCTATGTAACTAACAGAGTGTATTTGAGGGGCTGTGCGTAATTAACAGAGTGTATTCGAGGGGCTCTATGTAACTAACAGAGTGTATTTGAGGGGCTGTGTGTAATTTACAGAGTGTATTCGAGGGTCTGTGTGTAACTAACAGTGTATTTGAGTGGCTGTGCGTAATTAACAGAGTGTATTCAAGGGGTTGTGTGTAATTAACAGAGTGTATTCGAGGGGCTGTGTGTAATTAACAGTGTGTATTCGAGGGGCTGTGTGTAATTAACAGAGTGTATTCGAGGGGCTGTGTGTAATTAACAGAGTGTATTCGAGGGGTTGTGTGTAATTAACAGAGTGTATTCGAGGGGCTGTGTGTAATTAACAGAGTGTATTCGAGGGGCTGTGTGTAATTAACAGTGTGTATTCGAGGGGCTGTGTGTAATTAACAGAGTGTATTCGAGGGGCTGTATGTAATTAACAGAGTGTATTCGAGGGGCTGTCTGTAATTAACAGAGTGTATTCCAGTGGCTGTGTGTAATTAACAGAGTGTATTCGAGGGGCTGTGTGTAATTAACAGAGTGTATTCGAGGGGCTGTGTATAATTAACAGAGTGCATTCGAGGGGCTGAGTGTAATTAACAGAGTGTATTCGAGGGGCTGTGTGTAATTAACAGAGTGTATTCAAGGGGCTGTGCGTAATTAACAGAGTATATTCGAGGGGCTGTGTGTAATTTACAGAGTGTATTCGAGGGCCTGTGTGTAATTAGCAGTGTATTTGAGTGGCTGTGTGTAATTAACAGAGTGTATTCGAGGGGTTGTGTGTAATTAACTGTGTATTCGAGGGGCTGTGTGTAATTAACAGAGTGTATTCGAGGGGTTGTGTGTAATTAACTGTGTATTCGAGGGGCTGTGTGTAATTAGCAGCGTTTATTCGAGGGGCTGTGTGTCATTAACGGAGTGTATTCGAGGGGCTGTGTGTAATTAACAGAGTGTATTCGAGGGGCTGTGTGTAATTTACAGAGTGTATTCGAGGGGTTGTGTGTAATTAACAGAGTGTATTTGAGGGGCTGTGTGTAATTAACAGTGTGTATTCGAGGGGCTGTGTGTAATTAACAGAGTGTATTCGAGGGGCTGTGTGTAATTAACAGTGTGTATTCGAGGGGCTGTGTGTAATTAACAGAGTGTATTCGAGGGGCTGTCTGTAATGAACAGAGTGTATTCCAGTGGCTGTGTGTAATTAACAGAGTGTATTCGAGGGGCTGTGTGTAATTAACAGAGTGTATTCAAGGGGCTGTGTGTAGTTAGCAGAGTTTGTTCGAGGGGCTGTGTATAATTAACAGAGTGCATTCGAGGGGCTGTGTATAATTAACAGATTGTATTCGAGTGGCTGTGTGTAATTAACAGCGTGTATTCGAGGGGCTGTGTGTAATTAACAGAGTGTATTCGAGGGGCTGTGTGTAATTAACAGAGTGTATTCAAGGGGCTGTGCGTAATTAACAGAGTATATTCGAGGGGCTGTGTGTAATTAACAGAGTGCATTTGAGGGGCTGTGCATAATTAACTGAGTGTATTCGAGGGGCTGTGTGTCATTAACAGAGTGTATTCGAGGGGCTCTATGTAATTAACAGAGTGTATTTGACGGGCTGAGCGTAATTAACAGAGTGTATTCGAGAGGCTGTGTGTAATTTACAGAGTGTATTCGAGGGTCTGTGTGTAATTAACAGTGTATTTGAGTGGCTGTGCGTAATTAACGGAGTGTATTCGAGGGGTTGTGTGTAATTAACAGAGTGTATTCGAGGGGCTGTGTGTAATTAACAGTATGTATTTGAGGGGCTGTGTGTAATTAGCAGCGTTTATTCGAGGGGCTGTGTATAATTAACAGAGTGTATTCGAGGGGCTGTGTGTAATTAACAGAGTGTATTCGAGGGGCTGTGTGTAATTAACAGAGTGTATTCGAGGAGCTGTGTGTAATTAACAGATTGTATTCTAGCGGCTGTGCGTAATTAACAGGGTGTATTCGAGGTGCTGTGTGTAATTAATAGAGTGTATTCGAGGTGCTGTGCGTAATTCACAGAGCGTATTTGAGGGGCTGTTTGTAATTAACAGAGTGTATTCGAGGGGCAGTGCGTAATTAACAGAGTGTATTCGAGGAGCTGTGTGTAATTAACAGATTGTATTCTAGGGGCTGTGCGTAATTAACAGAGTGTATTCGAGGGGCTGTGTGTAATTAATAGAGTGTATTCGAGGGGCTGCGTGTAATTCACAGAGTGTATTTGAGGGGCTGTATGTAATTAACAGAGTGTATTCGAGGGGCTGTGTGTAATTAACAGAGTGTATTCGAGGGGCTGTATGTAATTAAGAGAGTGTATTTGAGGGGCTGTGTGTAATTAACAGAGTGTATTCGAGGGGCTGTGTGTAATAAACAGAGGGCTAGATTTTCAGTTTAGGCAGTTTTGGGGCGCTAGCTTTAGCGCCCGCCCGAAGTTAGCGCCCGCCCCAAAGTAGCGCCCCGTTGCCGGGAATTCAGTGGCTTCGCCCTAAGAGGTTGGTGGAGCGCTAAAAGAGGCGTTCCACTACTCTCTTTAGGCGCTAAGCCGGCGGTCCAGAGGGATAGCGCCCAGGCGGGGCGCAGCACGGGTGCGGTCATTTTTGCACTGACAGCAGACCCCGTGGTGCCGACCAGCTCTTAAAGGGGGAAGGGACGAATTAGTCTGCTGCCACGCCCTGCACACTGCAGCCTTGCAAAGAGGCCTCAACACTACTGCTCAGCCCCAGGGAGTCATGGCAACGCCAGAGAAGGCCCGTCAGCGTGCCCTGCGCTTCTCAGAGGGTGATCTGGACATCATGCTCACAGCTCTGGAGGTGAGGCGCAAGATCTTGTTTCCAGACAGTGGGAGGAATCCAACCCACCACGACTACACCAAAGCCTGGAAGCAGATCGCCCAGAGGGTGACATTCACCGGCGAGGCCCCCAGGACCCACACACAATGCCGTAAGAAGTACAACGATCTGACCAGGATTGTGAGGGTGAGTAGCCTTTCCAGTCTCCTCCTCATTCTTGCATGTACACCTGACATGATGGGCAAAGGGACCTGAAAGTCCTTTTGGCCAGCCCTCAGCCAGCAGCATTGGGACAGTCATGAGCATCAAATGGCCATTCGGCACTCTACACTTTGGCCAAGCTATTCCACCATGGGAGGCAGTGCACACTACATCAGGGCTTCACTCTGTCCAAGCTATTCCACCATGGGAGGCAGTGCACACTACATCAGGGCTTCACTCTGTCCAAGCTATTCCACCATGGGAGGCAGTGCACACTACATCAGGGCTTCACTCTGTCCAAGCTATTCCACCATGGGAGGCAGTGCACACTACATCAGGGCTTCACTCTGTCCAAGCTATTCCACCATGGGAGGCAGTGCACACTACATCAGGGCTTCACTCTGGCCAAGCTATTCCACCATGGGAGGCAGTGCACACTACATCAGGGCTTCACTCTGTCCAAGCTATTCCACCATGGGAGGCAGTGCACACTACATCAGGGCTTCACTGCGCCCTTACAGCCCGTCCTTTCTCTTGCAGGCTAAAGTAGCGTTTAATCGCCAGGCCCGTGCCAGGGGTGGCCGCGCCAAGCTGCAGAAGCTCACTCGGCTGGAGGAGCGCGTGTGTGTGCTCATGGGAGCACGTGTGATTGTCCCCACAGCGTGCGGTGTATCCGACCCTCCACTGCCCGGCAATGGTAAGGACCTCGCCTTTTGGCCCTCTCGCGTCGCACTGGCCCATCCGAGCTACCTCCTTTGCCACTGTCCCACCAATGCGCTGAATCCCACCAGTCCTAACTCCCTCGCTGACGCCGTCTCCTCACTCTGAAGCTACTCTTGTGCATTCCTGCTTTCAGCTGGTGACGACCAGGACCCTGAGGCTGCCAGTGACAGCACCTCCAACCAGGAGGAGGAGGAGGAGCAAGCCGGACCTTCGGGGGAACAGTCACGTCCCGCAGGAGAGGAGGAAATGCTCGACACCTCCTCACTGGACGAGTGCCTGGAGGAACTGTCGCAGGGCAATGCAGCTTCTGGGACCAGTGGCGTCCAGCCACCCAGCAGCCGTGCGCGTGGCCCGCGGCCTTCCCCCCAAAGGGGGGAAGGATCAGAGGGGAGTGCTGCTGCTCGGCACACTCGCCGTCACCAACGCGGCAAGGGTCCCCTAGTTCGGCCCCCTCCTCCCCAGCGGGAGAGTCGCGACTCCAGTCCGGACACCTTCACTTCGGAGGAGGTGCGGAAGCTCGATCAGATGGCCGACGACTCGGACCGGCGCCACACGGAGCTCATGAGCGTGGTGGGGCGCATGCCTGAGGCCATCGAGTCGCTGGCGACCAGTGTGCGCGAGTTCGGGGCAGCAACTGCCGCGACTGGCCGCATGCTAACTGATGCCGTCAAGACCCTGGCGGATGTGATGCGCGCGCACACCAGGACCAGAGGGCCACTCACTGCTGCCACACGCGCTGTCTCAGGCAGGCATCGCCAGGGCAGGCGCCGCGCTGGACCATCCCAGCAAGCCGGCCGTCGGCTGATTGCTGCGGATCCTGCAGTGCGGGCCCGGCCGAGTGCCACCGCGCCACAGCACCAGCCAGCGCATCCCAGACGCCAGCTGGCCCACATTGCACCATCCGTCGCCGCCATTCCCCCTCTGGGGCGTCAAGGGCAAGCGGCTGCAGCTGATGGTGGCCAGGCTCAGGCGCGCCACTCAGGAGACGGCCCCTCGAGGCCCAAACGCCGTGTAGGCCGCCCCCCAGCGGCATCTGGCGGAAGGGCATCTGAGCCTCAGGCGCCTTCCCCCAGCCTCGCAGCAGCCACTGGGCAGAGCTTGCGAAGGAGCAGCAGGCAGGGCAGGGGAGGCAAAATGCTGGCCAAGGTCTCGCCCTCGCGGGCCACTCAGTAGAGGGTGTGGCCAGCTTTCCTTTAATATGGCGGTGGCCATCTTTATTTTGCCCATGGTTGTGCTTTTGGAGGGCTTTTTTTTTGCGTTAGGCCGACGTTGAGGCCCGGTTTCAATAAAGGTGGAGTGGCTCCTCCCCAGTTTGTGGGAGTGAGTCGTTTGTTGGGCTTTTTTTGGGGCCCGTTTATTGTTTTTGGGGATGCATGTGGGAAGGGGTTTTCATTTTTGTGTAATAAAAAATTATCTTTATTCATGCAGTCTCCATGGTTGTTCTTCTTAGTGTTGTTGGCTACGCCGGCTGAGGCCTAGCGGAGCGGCTGCATTCATCTTCCCTCATGGCCCCTGGCCATTCCCTGACAGGGGGCTTAGAAGTACCGTGTAATAAGGTGGCGTCGTGCGGCCCTTGGCCCTGGTCGCTCCCTCCTGGGAACGTACTCCTGCTCCTCCTCCTCCTCCTCCTCCTCCTCCTCATGCTCCTCCTGCTCCTCCTCCTGAGGTGCTGGTCCAACGTCAGGTGGCAGTGCCTGAGTCCTGCGGATAGCCAGGTTGTGTAGCATGCAGCAAACCACCACAAATTGGGAGACCCGGTCCGGCGAATACTGGAGAGCTCCTCCGGAGCGATCAAGGCAGCGGAACCGCTGCTTGAGGACCCCAATAGTTAGCTCGATGATGTTGCGGGTGGTTTGATGGCTCTCGTTGTAGGCCTCTTCAGCAGCGGTCCTGGGCGCGCGGAGCGGGGTCATGAGCCAGGTGCACAAAGGATAGCCTTTGTCCCCGAGTAGCCATCCTCTTGGGGGAGGCTGTGCCTGGAACATGTCATGCACAGTACTCTGCCGCAGGATAAAGGCATCGTGGCTGCTGCCTGGGAAGCTGGCATTGACTGCCATGATGCGCTGCTTGTGGTCACAGACCAGCTGCACATTCAGAGAATGGTAGCCCTTCCTGTTGCGATACTGCTCGCCATGCTCCAGAGGGGCCCGCAAAGCCACATGCGTACAGTCAATGGCGCCCTGCACCAAGGGGAATTCCCCGAGTCTGGAAAATCCCAATGCGCGCTGATGCTGGCTCTCCAGGGCCATGGGGAAGGAGATGAATTGGCTTCTCCTTCTGAACAGTGCTTCGGTCACCTGGCGGATGCAGCGATGCGCGCCGTACTGGGAGATGTTTGCTATGTCCCCAGCAGCGTATTGGAAGGAGCCGGTGGCATAGAAGTTCAATGCCACCGTCACCTTCACTTCCACCGACAGAGACGTCCTGCACCTGAGCTTTGGCTGCAGATCTCGGCGAAGCAGGTGGCAGATCTCTGCAATCACCTCCTTTCGGAATCGGAGCCTTTTAACACATCGCGCGGCACTCATGTTTAGGTAGGAGCGCTGCTGGCGGTATAGCCTGACTGGGTAAGGCCTACGTGGCCGACGCCTGTAGCCCCCTCTGCCTCTAGCCAGGGCTGCCCCTCTCACAATACGTCTGCGAGCCCTACGGACATGGAGCTGCAGCTCCGCGTTGGCACCCCATGCAACCCCCATCAAATCCTGGCAAACACTCTAATTTCCAAATGGCCACTTGCAGCGCTGTTGCCTGAGTCCAAAAATACCTGGCTCTTGCTGCTTGAAACCAGTTAGCTATCCTCCTTGTTGTGTCTCCAGAAATGCGTTGCACAAGACTGTTTTCTGAAATAATGGATGGCCTTTATACTGGAGAGGACGTTCCCTTTAATTAGCGCCCCCCGGGGCCCGCGCTGGTTGTGTTGCGTTCCTTTTTCCAAACGCTCCAGCCGCCCGCCGCACAATGGGGCGGTCCGACTGAAGTTTGCAATCGGGGCGGCCAAAGGGCGTTGCACGAGGATGTGACGTCATTTTCTGCGCGCGCATCCGGGCGGGCGCTAAACTTTGCGCCGGCGCTAACGGGCAACTTAATTTGGGGCGGGGCGCAAACTGCGCTGCGCCCGGGCGCTACACGCATAGCGCCCGGAAATCACTTCTCTTAAGGCGCTAACTGCTGGCGCAAGCAACTGAAAATCTAGCCCAGAGTGTATTCGAGGGGCTGTGTGTAATTAACAGAGTGTATTCGAGGGGCTGTGTGTAATTAACAGAGTATATTCGAGGGGCTTTTTGTAATTAACAGAGTTTATTCGAGGGGCTGTGCATAATTAACAGAGTGTATGCGAGGGGCTGTGTGTCATTAACAGAGTGTATTCGAGGGGCTCTATGTAATTAACAGAGTGTATTTGACGGGCTGTGCGTAATTAACAGAGTGTATTCGAGAAGCTGTGTGTAATTTACAGAGTGTATTCGAGGGTCTGTGTGTAATTAACAGTGTATTTGAATGGCTGTGCGTAATTAACGGAGTGTATTCGAGGGGTTGTGTGTAATTAACAGAGTGTATTCGAGGGGCTGTGTGTAATTAACAGTGTGTATTCGAGGGGCTGTGTGTAATTAGCAGCGTTTATTCGAGGGGCTGTGTATAATTAACAGAGTGTATTCGAGGGGCTGTGTGTAATTAACAGAGTGTATTCGAGGAGCTGTGTGAAATTAACAGATTGTATTCGAAGGGCTGTGTGTAATTAACAGAGTGTATTTGAGGGGCTGTGTGTAATTAACAGAGTGTATTCGAGGAGCTGTGTGTAATTAACAGATTGTATTCTGGGGCTGTGCGTAATAGGGTGTATTCGATGTGCTGTGTGTAATTAATAGAGTGTATTCGAGGTGCTGTGCGTAATTCACAGAGTGTATTTGAGGGGCTGTTTGTAATTAACAGAGTGTATTCGAGGGGCAGTGCGTAATTAACAGAGAGTATTCGAGGAGCTGTGTGTAATTATCAGATTGTATTCCAGGGGCTGTGCGTAATTAACAGAGTGTATTCGAGGGGCCGTGTCTAATTAACAGAGTGTATTTGAGGGGCTGTGTGTAATTAATAGAGTGTATTCAAGAGGATGTGTGTAATTAACAGAGTGTATTCGAGGGACTGCATGTAATTAACAGTGTATTCGAGGGGCTGTATGTAATTAACAGACTGCATTCAAGGGGCTGTGTGTAATTAACGGAGTGTATTCGAGGGACTGTATATAATTAACAGTGTATTCGAGGGGCTCTATGTAATTAACAGAGTGTATTCGAGGGGCTGTGTGTAATTAACAGTGTATTCGAGGGGCTGTATGGAATTAACAGACTGCATTCAAGGGGCTGTGTGTAATTAACGGAGTGTATTCGAGGGACTGCATGTAATTAACAGTGTATTCGAGGGGCTGTATGTAATTAACAGACTGCATTCAAGGGGCTGTGTGTAATTAACGGAGTGTATTCGAGGGACTGTATATAATTAACAGTGTATTCGAGGGGCTCTATGTAATTAACAGAGTGTATTCGAGGGGCTGTGTGTAATTAACAGAGTGTGTTCGAGGGGCTGTGTGTAATTAACAGAGTATATTTGAGAGGCTCTGCGTATTTAACAGAGTGTATTCGAGGGGTTGTGTGTAATTAGCAGAGTTTATTCGAGGGGCTGTGCCTAATTAACATAGTGTATTCGAGGGGCCCTATGCAATTAACAGAGTGTATTTGAGGGGCTGTGCGTAATTAACAGAGTGTATTCGAGGGGTTGTGTGTAATTAACAGAGTGTATTTGAGGGGCTGTGTGTAATTAACAGAGTGTATTCGAGGGGCTGTGTGTAATTAATAGAGTGTATTCGAGGGTCTGTGTGTAATTAACACATTGTATTCGAAGGGCTGTGTGTAATTAGCAGAGTTTATTCGTGGGGCTGTGTGTAATTAACAGAGTGTATTCAGGGGGCTGTGTGTAACTAACAGAGTGTATTCGACGGCCTGTATGTAATTAACAGAGTGCATTCGACGGGCTGTGTGTAATTAACAGAGTGTATTCGACGGGCTGTGTATAATTAACAGAGGGCTAGATTTTCAGTTTAGGCAGTTTTGGGGCGCTAGCTTTAGCGCCCGCCCGAAGTTAGCGCCCGCCCCAAAGTAGCGCCCCGTTGCCGGGAATTCAGTGGCTTCGCCCTAAGAGGTTGGTGGAGCGCTAAAAGAGGCGTTCCACTACTCTCTTTAGGCGCTAAGCCGGCGGTCCAGAGGGATAGCGCCCAGGCGGGGCGCAGCACGGGTGCGGTCATTTTTGCACTGACAGCAGACCCCGTGGTGCCGACCAGCTCTTAAAGGGGGAAGGGACGAATTAGTCTGCTGCCACACCCTGCACACTGCAGCCTTGCAAAGAGGCCTCAACACTACTGCTCAGCCCCAGGGAGTCATGGCAACGCCAGAGAAGGCCCGTCAGCGTGCCCTGCGCTTCTCAGAGGGTGATCTGGACATCATGCTCACAGCTCTGGAGGTGAGGCGCAAGATCTTGTTTCCAGACAGTGGGAGGAATCCAACCCACCACGACTACACCAAAGCCTGGAAGCAGATCGCCCAGAGGGTGACATTCACCGGCGAGGCCCCCAGGACCCACACACAATGCCGTAAGAAGTACAACGATCTGACCAGGATTGTGAGGGTGAGTAGCCTTTCCAGTCTCCTCCTCATTCTTGCATGTACACCTGACATGATGGGCAAAGGGACCTGAAAGTCCTTTTGGCCAGCCCTCAGCCAGCAGCATTGGGACAGTCATGAGCATCAAATGGCCATTCGGCACTCTACACTTTGGCCAAGCTATTCCACCATGGGAGGCAGTGCACACTACATCAGGGCTTCACTCTGTCCAAGCTATTCCACCATGGGAGGCAGTGCACACTACATCAGGGCTTCACTCTGTCCAAGCTATTCCACCATGGGAGGCAGTGCACACTACATCAGGGCTTCACTCTGTCCAAGCTATTCCACCATGGGAGGCAGTGCACACTACATCAGGGCTTCACTCTGTCCAAGCTATTCCACCATGGGAGGCAGTGCACACTACATCAGGGCTTCACTCTGTCCAAGCTATTCCACCATGGGAGGCAGTGCACACTACATCAGGGCTTCACTGCGCCCTTACAGCCCGTCCTTTCTCTTGCAGGCTAAAGTAGCGTTTAATCGCCAGGCCCGTGCCAGGGGTGGCCGCGCCAAGCTGCAGGAGCTCACTCGGCTGGAGGAGCGCGTGTGTGTGCTCATGGGAGCACGTGTGATTGTCCCCACAGCGTGCGGTGTATCCGACCCTCCACTGCCCGGCAATGGTAAGGACCTCGCCTTTTGGCCCTCTCGCGTCGCACTGGCCCATCCGAGCTATCTCCTTTGCCACTGTCCCACCAATGCGCTGAATCCCACCAGTCCTAACTCCCTCGCTGACGCCGTCTCCTCACTCTGAAGCTACTCTTGTGCATTCCTGCTTTCAGCTGGTGACGACCAGGACCCTGAGGCTGCCAGTGACAGCACCTCCAACCAGGAGGAGGAGGAGGAGCAAGCCGGACCTTCGGGGGAACAGTCACGTCCCGCAGGAGAGGAGGAAATGCTCGACACCTCCTCACTGGACGAGTGCCTGGAGGAACTGTCGCAGGGCAATGCAGCTTCTGGGACCAGTGGCGTCCAGCCACCCAGCAGCCGTGCGCGTGGCCCGCGGCCTTCCCCCCAAAGGGGGGAAGGATCAGAGGGGAGTGCTGCTGCTCGGCAAACTCGCCGTCACCAACGCGGCAAGGGTCCCCTAGTTCGGCCCCCTCCTCCCCAGCGGGAGAGTCGCGACTCCAGTCCGGACACCTTCACTTCGGAGGAGGTGCGGAAGCTCGATCAGATGGCCGACGACTCGGACCGGCGCCACACGGAGCTCATGAGTGTGGTGGGGCGCATGCCTGAGGCCATCGAGTCGCTGGCGACCAGTGTGCGCGAGTTCGGGGCAGCAACTGCCGCGACTGGCCGCATGCTAACTGATGCCGTCAAGACCCTGGCGGATGTGATGCGCGCGCACACCAGGACCAGAGGGCCACTCACTGCTGCCACACGCGCTGTCTCAGGCAGGCATCGCCAGGGCAGGCGCCGCGCTGGACCATCCCAGCAAGCCGGCCGTCGGCTGATTGCTGCGGATCCTGCAGTGCGGGCCCGGCCGAGTGCCACCGCGCCACAGCACCAGCCAGCGCATCCCAGACGCCAGCTGGCCCACATTGCACCATCCGTCGCCGCCATTCCCCCTCTGGGGCGTCAAGGGCAAGCGGCTGCAGCTGATGGTGGCCAGGCTCAGGCGCGCCACTCAGGAGACGGCCCCTCGAGGCCCAAACGCCGTGTAGGCCGCCCCCCAGTGGCATCTGGCGGAAGGGCATCTGAGCCTCAGGCGCCTTCCCCCAGCCTCGCAGCAGCCACTGGGCAGAGCTTGCGAAGGAGCAGCAGGCAGGGCAGGGGAGGCAAAATGCTGGGCAAGGTCTCGCCCTCGCGGGCCACTCAGTAGAGGGTGTGGCCAGCTTTCCTTTAATATGGCGGTGGCCATCTTTATTTTGCCCATGGTTGTGCTTTTGGAGGGCTTTTTTTTTGCGTTAGGCCGACGTTGAGGCCCGGTTTCAATAAAGGTGGAGTGGCTCCTCCCCAGTTTGTGGGAGTGAGTCGTTTGTTGGGCTTTTTGTGGGGCCCGTTTATTGTTTTTGGGGATTCATGTGGGAAGGGCTTTTCATTTTTGTTTAATAAAAAATTATCTTTATTCATGCAGTCTCCATGGTTGTTCTTCTTAGTGTTTGTTGGCTTCGCCGGCTGAGGGCTTGCGGAGCGGCTGCATTCATCTTCCCTCATGGCCCCTGGCCATTCCCTGACAGGGGGCTTAGAAGTACCGTGTAATAAGGTGGCGTCGTGCGGCCCTTGGCCCTGGTCGCTCCCTCCTGGGAACGTACTCCTGCTCCTCCTCCTCCTCCTCCTCCTCCTCCTCATGCTCCTCCTGCTCCTCCTCCTGAGGTGCTGGTCCAACGTCAGGTGGCAGTGCCTGAGTCCTGCGGATAGCCAGGTTGTGTAGCATGCAGCAAACCACCACAAATTGGGAGACCCGGTCCGGCGAATACTGGAGAGCTCCTCCGGAGCGATCAAGGCAGCGGAACCGCTGCTTGAGGACCCCAATAGTTAGCTCGATGATGTTGCGGGTGGTTTGATGGCTCTCGTTGTAGGCCTCTTCAGCAGCGGTCCTGGGCGCGCGGAGCGGGGTCATGAGCCAGGTGCACAAAGGATAGCCTTTGTCCCCGAGTAGCCATCCTCTTGGGGGAGGCTGTGCCTGGAACATGTCATGCACAGTACTCTGCCGCAGGATAAAGGCATCGTGGCTGCTGCCTGGGAAGCTGGCATTGACTGCCATGATGCGCTGCTTGTGGTCACAGACCAGCTGCACATTCAGAGAATGGTAGCCCTTCCTGTTGCGATACTGCTCGCCATGCTCCAGAGGGGCCCGCAAAGCCACATGCGTACAGTCAATGGCGCCCTGCACCAAGGGGAATTCCCCGAGTCTGGAAAATCCCAATGCGCGCTGATGCTGGCTCTCCAGGGCCATGGGGAAGGAGATGAATTGGCTTCTCCTTCTGAACAGTGCTTCGGTCACCTGGCGGATGCAGCGATGCACGCCGTACTGGGAGATGTTTGCTATGTCCCCAGCAGCGTATTGGAAGGAGCCGGTGGCATAGAAGTTCAATGCCACTGTCACCTTCACTTCCACCGACAGAGACGTCCTGCACCTGAGCTTTGGCCGCAGATCTCGGCGAAGCAGGTGGCAGATCTCTGCAATCACCCCCTTCCGGAATCGGAGCCTTTTAACACATCGCGCGGCACTCATGTTTAGGTAGGAGCGCTGCTGGCGGTATAGCCTGACTGGGTAAGGCCTACGTGGCCGACGCCTGTAGCCCCCTCTGCCTCTAGCCAGGGCTGCCCCTCTCACAAAACGTCTGCGAGCCCTACGGACATGGAGCTGCAGCTCCGCGTTGGCACCCCATGCAACCCCCATCAAATCCTGGCAAACACTCTAATTTCCAAATGGCCACTTGCAGCGCTGTTGCCTGAGTCCAAAAATACCTGGCTCTTGCTGCTTGAAACCAGTTAGCTATCCTCCTTGTTGTGTCTCCAGAAATGCGTTGCACAAGACTGTTTTCTGAAATAATGGATGGCCTTTATACTGGAGAGGACGTTCCCTTTAATTAGCGCCCCCCGGGGCCCGCGCTGGTTGTGTTGCGTTCCTTTTTCCAAACGCTCCGGCCGCCCGCCGCACAATGGGGCGGTCCGACTGAAGTTTGCAATCGGGGCGGCCAAAGGGCGTTGCACGAGGATGTGACGTCATTTTCTGCGCGCGCATCCGGGCGGGCGCTAAACTTTGCGCCGGCGCTAACGGGCAACTTAATTTGGGGCGGGGCGCAAACTGCGCTGCGCCCGGGCGCTACACGCATA
The DNA here is from genome assembly GCF_052327205.1 of Somniosus microcephalus. Taxonomy (NCBI): domain Eukaryota; kingdom Metazoa; phylum Chordata; class Chondrichthyes; order Squaliformes; family Somniosidae; genus Somniosus; species Somniosus microcephalus. The sequence continues at coordinate 289,014,244 of NC_140991.1, forward strand.
GCGCCCGGAAATCACTTCTCTTAAGGCGCTAACTGCTGGCGCAAGCAACTGAAAATCTAGCCCAGAGTGTATTCGAGGGGCCGTGTGTAATTAGCAGCGTTTATTCGAGGGGCTGTGTGTAATTAACAGAGTGTATTCGAGGGGCTGTGCATAATTAACAGAGTGTATTCGAGGGGCTGTGCGTAATTAACAGAGTGTTTTCGAGGGTCTGTGCGTAATTAACAGAGTGTATTCTAGTGGCTGTGTGTAATTAACGGTGTGTATTCGAGTGGCTGTGTGTAATTAACAGAGTGTATTCGAGGGGCTGTGTGTAATTAACAGAGTGTATTCGAGGGGCTGTGTGTAATTAACAGAGTGTATTCGAGGGGCTGTGCGTAATTAACAGAGTGTATTCGAGGGGCTGTGTGTAATTAACAGTGTATTCGAGGGTCTGTGTGTAATTAACTGAGTGTATTCGAGGGGTTGTGTGTAATGAACAGAGTGTATTCGAGGGGCTCTATGTAATTAACAGAGTGTATTCGAGGGGCTGTGCATAATTAACAGAGTGTATTCGAGGGGCTGTGTGTAATTAACAGAGTTTATTCGAGGGGCTGTGCATAATTAACTGAGTGTATTCGAGGGGCTGTGTGTAATTAACAGAGTGTATTCGAGGGGTTTTGTGTAATTAACAGAGTGTATTCGAGGGACTGTGTGTAATTAACAGAGTATAATCGAGGGGCAGTTTGTAATTAACAGAGTGTATTCGAGGGGCTGTATGTAATTAACAGAGTGTATTCGAGGGGCTGTGTGTAATTAACAGAGTGTATTCGAGGGGCTGTGTGTAATTAACAGAGTGTATTCGAGGGGCTGTACCTAATTAACAGGGTGTATTCGAGGGGCTGTGTGTAATTAACAGAGTCTATTCGAGGGGCTGTGTGTAATTAACACATTGTATTCGAGGGGCTGTGTGTAATTAGCAGAGTTTATTCGTGGGGCTGTGTGTAATTAACAGATTGTATTTGAGGGGCTGTGTGTAATTAACAGAGTGAATTCAGGGGGCTGTGTGGAACTAACAGAGTGTATTCGACGGCCTGTATGTAATTAACAGAGTGCATTCGACGGGCTGTGTGTAATTAACAGAGTGTATTCGACGGGCTGTGTATAATTAACAGAGTGTATTCGAGGGGCCGTGTGTAATTAGCAGCGTTTATTCGAGGGGCTGTGTGTAATAAACAGAGTGTATTCGAGGGGCTGTGTGTAATTAACAGAGTGTATTCGAGGGGCTGTGTGTAATTAACAGAGTGTATTCGAGGGGCTGTGTGTAATTAACAGTGTATTCGAGGGTCTGTGTGTAATTAACTGAGTGTATTCGAGGGGTTGTGTGTAATGAACAGAGTGTATTCGAGGGGCTCTATGTAATTAAGAGAGTGTATTCGAGGGGCTGTGTGTAATTAACAGAGTGTATTCGAGGGGCTGTATGTAATTAACAGAGTGTATTCGAGGGGTTTTGTGTAATTAACAGAGTGTATTCGAGGGACTGTGTGTAATTAACAGAGTATAATCGAGGGGCAGTTTGTAATTAACAGAGTGTATTCGAGGGGCTGTGTGTAATTAACAGAGTGTATTTGAGAGGCTCTGCATATTTAACAGAGTGTATTCGAGGGGTTGTGTGTAATTAGCAGAAAGTATTCGAGGGGCTGTGTGTAATTAGCAGAGTTTATTCGAGGGGCTGTGCCTAATTAACATAGTGTATTCGAGGGGCCCTATGCAATTAACAGAGTGTATTTGAGGGGCTGTGCGTAATTAACAGAGTGTATTCGAGGGGCTGTGTGTAATTAACAGAGTGTATTCGAGGGGCTGTGTGTAATTAACAGAGTATATTCGAGGGGCTGTGCATAATTAACAGAGTGTATTCGAGGGGCTGTGTGTAATTAACAGAGTGTTTTCGAGGGTCTGTGCGTAATTAACAGAGTGTATTCTAGTGGCTGTGTGTAATTAACGGTGTGTATTCGAGTGGCTGTGTGTAATTAACAGAGTATATTCGAGGGGCTGTGTGTAATAAACAGAGTGTATTCGAGGGGCTGTGTGTAATTAACAGAGTGTATTCGAGGGGCTGTGTGTAATTAACAGAGTGTATTCGAGGGGCTGTGCGTAATTAACAGAGTGTATTCGAGGGTCTGTGTGTAATTAACAGTGTATTCGAGGGTCTGTGTGTAATTAACTGAGGGCTAGATTTTCAGTTGCTTGCGCCAGCAGTTAGCGCCTTAAGAGGAGTGATTTTCGGGCGCTATGCGTGTAGCGCCCGGGCGCAGCGCAGTTTGCGCCCCGCCCCAAATTAAGTTGCCCGTTAGCGCCGGCGCAAAATTTAGCGGCCGCCCGGATGCGCGCGCAGAATATGACGTCACATCCTCGTGCAACGCCCTTTGGCCGCCCCGAATCCAAACTTCAGTCGGACCGCCCCATTGTGCGGCTGGCGTCCAGAGCGTTTGTAAAATGGAACGCAACACACCCTGGGGAGCGCAAATTAAAGGGCACTCCTCCTGCACTATAAACGGCAGTCTGCATGTGTTGTGTGGAAGGATCCAGTGTGTTGTTGTGAACGGTGTATTTATGTTTTCCTCCTCCTCCTCCTCCTCCTCCTCCTCCTCCTCATCATCATCATCATCATCATCCCCAGACTCTGCCTTTGAAAAAAACACATGCACCCTTCCCCTTTAAGAGCTCACTGGCACCAGAGTGTCTGCCGTGCGCTGCGCCCGAGCTCGGGTGTTGCGCTCTGCATCGCCGGCTTAGCGCCTAAAGATAGTAGTGGAACGCCTCTTTTAGCGCTCCACCAACCTCTTAGGGCGAAGCCACTGAATTTCCGGCAACGGGGCGCTACTTTGGGGCGGGCGCTAACTTCGGGTGGGCGCTAAGGTTAGCGCCCCAAAACTGTCTATACTGAAAATCTAGCCCAGAGTGTTTTCGAGGGGCTGTGCGAAATTAACAGAGTGTATTCGAGGGGCTGTGTGTAATTAACAGAGTGTATTCGAGGGGCTGGTCGTAATTAACAGAGTGTATTCGAGGGGCTGTGTGTAATTAACTGAGTGTATTCGAGGGGCTGTGTGTAATTAACAGAGCGTTTTCGAGGGGCTGTGTGTAATTAACAGAGTGTATTCGAGGGGCTGTATGTAATTAAGAGAGTGTATTTGAGGGGCTGTATGTAATTAACAGAGTGTATTTGAGGGGTTGTGTGTAATAAACAGAGTGTATTCGAGGGGCTGTGTGTAATTAACAGAGTGTATTTGAGGGGCTGTGTGTAATTAACAGAGTGTATTCGAGGGGCTGTGTGTAATTAACAGAGTGTATTGGAGCGACTGTGCGTAATTAACAGAGTATATTCGAGGGGCTGTGTGTACTAAGCAGTGTATTCGAGGGGCTGTGTGTAATTAACAGAGTGTATTCGAGGTGCTGGTCATAATTAACAGAGTGTATTCGAGGGGCTTTGTGTAATTAACTGAGGGCTAGATTTTCAGTTGCTTGCGCCAGCAGTTAGCGCCTTAAGAGAAGTGATTTTCGGGCGCTATGCGTGTAGCGCCTGGGCGCTGCGCAGTTTGCGCCCCGCCCCAAATTAAGTTGCCCGTTAGCGCCGGTGCAAAGTTTAGCGGCCGCCTGGATGCGCGCGCAGAAAATGACGTCACATCCTCGTGCAACGCCCTTTGGCCGCCCCGAATCCAAACTTCAGTCGGACCGCCCCATTGTGCGGCTGGCGTCCAGAGCGTTTGTAAAATGGAACGCAACACACCCTGGGGAGCGCAAATTAAAGGGCACTCCTCCTGCACTATATACGGCACTCTGCATGTGTTGTGTGGAAGGATCCAGTGTGTGGTTGTGAACGGTGTATTTATGTTTCCGGACACCACCACCACCACCACCACCACCACCACCACCACCACCACCACCACCACCACCACCTCTTTTCCCCCCCAGACTCTGCCTTTGAAAACAACACATGCACCCTTCCCCTTTAAGAGCTCACTGGCACCAGAGTGTCTGCCGTGCGCTGCGCCCGAGCTCGGGTGTTGCGCTCTGCACCGCCAGCTTAGCGCCTAAAGATAGTAGTGGAACGCCTCTTTTAGCGCTCCACCAACCTCTTAGGGCGAAGCCACTGAATTTCCGGCAACGGGGCGCTACTTTGGGGCGGGCGCTAACTTCGGGCGGGCACTAAGGTTAGCGCCCCAAAACTGTCTATACTGAAAATCTAGGCCTGAGTGTTTTCGAGGGGCTGTGTGCAATTAACAGAGTGTATTCGAGGGGCTGTGTGTAATAAACAGAGTGTATTCGAGGGGCTGTGTGTAATTAACAGTGTATTTGACGGCCTTTATGTAATTAACAAAGTGTATTCGATGGGCTGTGTGTAATTAACAGAGTGTATTCGAGTGGCTGTGAGTAATTAACAGAGTGTATTCGAGGGGCTGTGTGTAATTAGCAGCGTTTATTCGAGGGGCTGTGTGTAATTAACAGAGTGTATTCGAGGGGTTGTGTGTAATTAACAGAGTGTATTCAAGGGGCTGTGTGTAATTAACAGAGTGTATTCGAGGGGCTGTGTGTAATTAGCAGAGTTTATTCGAGGGGCTGTGTGTAATTAACTGAGTGTATTCGAGGGGCTGTGTGTAATTAACAGAGTGTATTCGACGGCCTTTGTGTAATTAACAGAGTGTATTCAACGGGCTGTGTGTAATTAACAGAGTGTATTCGAGGGGCTGTGAGTAATTATCAGAGTGTATTCGAGGGGCTGTGTGTAATTAACAGAGTGTATTCAAGGGGCTGTGTGTAATTAACAGAGTTTATTCGACGGCCTTTGTGTAATTAACAGAGTGTATTCAACGGGCTGTGTGTAATAAACAGAGTGTATTCGAGGTGCTGTATGTAATTATCAGAGTGTATTCGAGGGGCTTTGTGTAATTAACAGAGTGTATTCGAGGGGCAGTGTGTAATTAACAGAGTGTATTCGACGGGCTGTATGTAATTAACAGAGTGTATTCGAGGGGCTGTGTGTAATTAGCAGAGTGTATTCGAGTGGCTGTGTGTAATTAACAGAGTGTATTCGAGGGGCTGTGTGTAATTAACAGAGTGTATTCAAAGGGCTGTGCGTAATTAACAGAGTATATTCGAGGGGCTTTGTGCTATTAACAGAGTGTATTCGAGGGGCTGTGCATAATTAACAGAGTGTATTCGAGGGGCTGTGTGTAATTTACAGAGTGTATTCGAGGGACTGTGTGTAATTAACAGTGTATATTCGAGGGGCTGTGTGTAATTAGCAGCGTTTATTCGAGGAGCTGTGTGTAATTAACAGAGTGTATCCGAGTGGTTGTGTGTAATTAATAGAGTGTATTCGAGGTGCTGTGTGTAATTCACAGAGTGTATTTGAGGAGCTGTATGTAATTAACAGAGGGCTAGATTTTCAGTTGCTTGCGCCAGCAGTTAGCGCCTTAAGAGAAGTGATTTTCGGGCGCTATGCGTGTAGCGGCCGGGCGCAGCGCAGTTTGCGCCCCGCCCCAAATTAAGTTGCCCGTTAGCGCCGGCGCAAAGTTTAGCGGCCGCCCGGATGCGCGCGCAGAAAATGACGTCACATCCTCGTGCAACGCCCTTTGGCCGCCCCGAATCCAAACTTCAGTTGGATCGCCCCATTGTGCGGCTGGCGTCCAGACCGTTTGTAAAATGGAACGCAACACACCCTGGGGAGCGCAAATTAAAGGGCCCTCCTCCTGCTCTATAGAAGGCAGTCAGCATGTGTTGTGTGGAAGGATCCAGTGTGTTGTTGTGAACGGTGTATTAATGTTTCCGGCCACCACCACCACCACCACCACCTCCTCCTCCTCCTCCTCCTCCTCCTCCTCCTCCTCCTCTTCTTCTTTTCGCCCCCAGACTCTGCCTTTGAAAAAAACACATGCACCCTTCCCCTTTAAGAGCTCACTGGCACCAGAGTGTCTGCCGTGCGCTGCGCCCGAGCTCGGGTGTTGCGCTCTGCACCGCCGGCTTAGCGCCTAAAGATAGTAGTGGAACGCCTCTTTTAGCGCTCCACCACTCTCTTAGGGCGAAGCCACTGAATTTCCGGCAACGGGGCGCTACTTTGGGGCGGGCGCTAACTTCGGGCGGGCGCTAAGGTTAGCGCCCCAAAACTGTCTATACTGAAAATCTAGGCCAGAGTGTCTTCGAGGGGCAGTGCATAATTAACAGAGTGTATTCGAGGTGCTGTGTGTAATTAACAGATTGTTTTCTAGGGTCTGTGCGTAATTAACAGTGTATTCGAGGGGCTGTGTGTAATTAATAGAGTGTATTCGAGGGGCTGTGTGTAATTAACAGAGGGTATTTGAGGGGCTGTGTGTAATTAACAGAGTGTATTCAAGGGTTTGTGTGTAATTAACAGAGTGTATTCAAGGGGCTGTGTGTAATTAACAGAGTGTATCCGAGGGGCTGTGTGTAATTAACAGAGTGTACTCGAAAGGCTGTGCGTAATTAACAGTGGGCTAGATTTTCAGTATAGACAGTTTTGGGGCGCAAAGCTTAGCGCCCGCCTGAAGTTATCACCCGCCCCAAAGTAGCGCCCCGTTGCCGGAAATTCAGTGGATTCGCCCTAAGAGGTTGGTGGAGCGCTAAAAGAGGCGTTCCACTAGTATCTTTAGGCGCTAAGCCGGCGGTGGAGAGCGCAACACCCGAGCTCGGGCGCAGCGCACGGCAGACACTCTGGTGCCAGTGAGCTCTTAAAGGGGAAGGGTGCATGTATTTTTTTCAAATGCAAAGTCTGGGGAGAAACGGGAGGAGGAGGAGGAGGAGGAGGAGGAGGAGGAATGATGATTGGTGCCCGGAAACATAAATAGTCCGTTCAGAACAACACACAGCTTACTTCCACACAACACATGCAGAGTGCCTTTTGTACGAGTGCCCTTTAATTTGCGCTCCCCAGGGTGTGTTGCGTTCCATTTTACAAACGCTCTGGACGCCAGGCGCACAATGGGGCGGTCCGACTGAAGTTTGGATTCGGGGCGGCCAAAGGGCGTTGCACGAGGATGTGACGTCATTTTCTGCGCGCGCATCCGGGCGGCCGCTAAACTTTGCGCCGGCGCTAACGGGCAACTTAATTTGGGGCGGGGCGCAAACTGCGCTGCGCCCAGGCGCTACACGCATAGCGCCCGAAAATCACTTCTCTTAAGGCGCTAATTGCTGGCGCAAGCAACTGAAAATCTAGCCCAGTGTATTTGAGGGGCTGTCTGTAATTAACAGATTGTATTCGAGGGGCTCTATGTAATTAACAGAGTGTATTTGAGGGGCTGTGCGTAATTAACAGAATGTATTCGAGGGGTTGTCTGTAATTAACAGAGTGTATTCGAGGGGCTGTGTGTAATTAACAGAGTGTTTTCGAGGGGCTGTGTGTAATTAACAGAGTGTATTCGAGGGGCTGTGCGTAATTAACAGAGAGTATTCGAGGGGCTGTGTGTAATAAATAGAGTGTATTCGAGGGGCTGTGTGTAATTAACAGAGTGTATTTGAGGGGCTGTGCGTAATTAACAGAGTTTATTCAAGGGGCTGTGTGTAATTAACAGAGTGTATTTGAGGGGCTGTGCGTAATTAACGGACTGTATTCGAGGGGCTGTGTGTAATTAACAGAGTGTATTCGAGGGGCTGTGTGTAATTAACAGAGTGTATTCGAGGGGCTGTGTGTAATTAACAGAGTGTATTCGAGGGGCTGTGTGTAATTAACAGAACATATTCGAGGGGCTGTGCGTAATTAACAGAGTGTATTCGAGTGGCTGTGTTTAATTAACATAGCGTATTCGACGGCCTGTATGTAATTAACAGAGTGTATTCGAGGGGTTGTGTGTAATTAACAGACTGTATTCGAGGGGCTGTGTGTAATTAACAGAGTGTATTCGAGGGGCTGTGTGTAATTAACAGAGTGTATTCGAGGGGCTGTGTGTAATTAACAGAGTGTATTCGAGGGGCTGTGTGTAATTAACAGAACATATTCGAGGGGCTGTGCGTAATTAACAGAGTGTATTCGAGTGGCTGTGTTTAATTAACATAGCGTATTCGACGGCCTGTATGTAATTAACAGAGTGTATTCGAGGGGCTGTGTGTAATTAGCAGTGTTTATTCGAGGGGCTGTGTGTAACTAACAGAGTATATTTGAGGGGCTTTGCATAATTAACAGAGTGTATTCGAGTGGCTGTGTGCAATTAACAGAGTATATTCGAGGGACTGTGTGTAATAAACAGAGTGTATTCGAGGGGCTGTGTGTAATTAACAGAGTGTATTCAAGGGGCTGTGTGTAATTAACAGTGTATTCGAGGGTCTGTGTGTAATTAACTGAGTGTATTCGAGGGGTTGTGTGTAATGAACAGAGTGTATTCGAGGGGCTCTATGTAATTAACAGAGTGTATTCGAGGGGCTGTGCATAATTAACAGAGTGTATTCGAGGGGCTGTGTGTAATTAACAGAGTGTATTCGAGGGGTTGCGTGTAATTAACAGAGTGTATTCAAGGGGCTGTGTGTAATTAACAGAGTGTATTCGAGGGGCTGTGTGTAATTAACAGAGTGTATTTGAGGGGCTGTATGTAATTAACAGAGGGCTAGATTTTCAGTATAGGCAGTTTTGGGGCGCTAGCTTTAGCGCCCGCCCGAAGTTAGCGCCCGCCCCAAAGTAGCGCCCCGTTGCCGGGAATTCAGTGGCTTCGCCCTAAGAGGTTGGTGGAGCGCTAAAAGAGGCGTTCCACTACTCTCTTTAGGCGCTAAGCCGGCGGTCCAGAGGGATAGCGCCCAGGCGGGGCGCAGCACGGGTGCGGTCATTTTTGCACTGACAGCAGACCCCGTGGTGCCGACCAGCTCTTAAAGGGGGAAGGGACGAATTGGTCTGCTGCCACGCCCTGCACACTGCAGCCTTGCAAAGAGGCCTCAACACTACTGCTCAGCCCCAGGGAGTCATGGCAACGCCAGAGAAGGCCCGTCAGCGTGCCCTGCACTTCTCAGAGGGTGATCTGGACATAATGGTCACAGCTCTGGAGGTGAGGCGCAAGATCTTGTTTCCAGAGAGTGGGAGGAATCCAACCCACCACGACTACACCAAAGCCTGGAAGCAGATCGCCCAGAGGGTGACGTTCACCGGCGAGGCCCTCAGGACCCACAAACAATGCCGTAAGAAATACAACGATCTGACCAGGATTGTGAGGGTGAGTAGCCTTTCCAGTCTCCTCCTCATTCTTGCATGTACACCTGACATGATGGGCAAAGGGACCTGAAAGTCCTTTTGGCCAGCCCTCAGCCAGCAGCATTGGGACAGTCATGAGCATCAAATGGCCATTCGGCACTCTACACTTTGGCCAAGCTATTCCACCATGGGAGGCAGTGCACACTACATCAGGGCTTCACTCTGTCCAAGCTATTCCACCATGGGAAGCAGTGCACAGTACATCAGGGCTTCACTCTGTCCAAGCTATTCCACCATGGGAGGCAGTGCACACTACATCAGGGCTTCACTCTGTCCAAGCTATTCCACCATGGGAGGCAGTGCACACTACATCAGGGCTTCACTCTGTCCAAGCTATTCCACCATGGGAGGCAGTGCACACTACATCAGGGCTTCACTGCGCACTTACAGCCCGTCCTTTCTCTTGCAGGCTAAAGTAGCGTTTAATCGCCAGGCCCGTGCCAGGGGTGGCCGCGCCAAGCTGCAGAAGCTCACTCGGCTGGAGGAGCGCGTGTGTGTGCTCATGGGAGCCCGTGTGATTGTCCCCACAGCGTGCGGTGTATCCGACCCTCCACTGCCCGGCAATGGTAAGGACCTCGCCTTTTGGCCCTCTCGCGTCGCACTGGCCCATCCGAGCTACCTCCTTTGCCACTGTCCCACCAATGCGCTGAATCCCACCAGTCCTAACTCCCTCGCTGACGCCGTCTCCTCACTCTGAAGCTACTCTTGTGCATTCCTGCTTTCAGCTGGTGACGACCAGGACCCTGAGGCTGCCAGTGACAGCACCTCCGACCAGGAGGAGGAGGAGGAGCAAGCCGGACCTTCGGGGGAACAGTCACGTCCCGCAGGAGAGGAGTAAATGCTTGACACCTCCTCACTGGACGAGTGCCTGGAGGAACTGTCGCAGGGCAATGCAGCTTCTGGGACCAGTGGCGTCCAGCCACCCAGCAGCCGTGCGCGTGGCCCGCGGCCTTCCCCCCAAAGGGGGGAAGGATCAGAGGGGAGTGCTGCTGCTCGGCACACTCGCCGTCACCAACGCAGCAAGGGTCCCCTAGTTCGGCCCCCTCCTCCCCAGCGGGAGAGTCGCGACTCCAGTCCGGACACCTTCACTTCGGAGGAGGTGCGGAAGCTCGATCAGATGGCCGACGACTCGGACCGGCGCCACACGGAGCTCATGAGCGTGGTGGGGCGCATGCCTGAGGCCATCGAGTCGCTGGCGACCAGTGTGCGCGAGTTCGGGGCAGCAACTGCCGCGACTGGCCGCATGCTAACTGATGCCGTCAAGACCCTGGCGGATGTGATGCGCGCGCACACCAGGACCACAGGGCCACTCACTGCTGCCACACGCGCTGTCTCAGGCAGGCATCGCCAGGGCAGGCGCCGCGCTGGACCATCCCAGCAAGCCGGCCGTCGGCTGATTGCTGCGGATCCTGCAGTGCGGGCCCGGCCGAGTGCCACCGCGCCACAGCACCAGCCAGCGCATCCCAGACGCCAGCTGGCCCACATTGCGCCATCCGTCGCCGCCATTCCCCCTCTGGGGCGTCAAGGGCAAGCGGCTGCAGCTGATGGTGGCCAGGCTCAGGTGCGCCACTCAGGAGACGGCCCCTCGAGGCCCAAACGCCGTGTAGGCCGCCCCCCAGCGGCATCTGGCGGAAGGGCATCTGAGCCTCAGGCGCCTTCCCCCAGCCTCGCAGCAGCCACTGGGCAGAGCTTGCGAAGGAGCAGCAGGCAGGGCAGGGGAGGCAAAATGCTGGCCAAGGTCTCGCCCTCGCGGGCCACTCAGTAGAGGGTGTGGCCAGCTTTCCTTTAATATGGCGGTGGCCATCTTTATTTTGCCCATGGTTGTGCTTTTGGAGGGCTTTTTTTTTGCGTTAGGCCGACGTTGAGGCCCGGTTTCAATAAAAGTGGAGTGGCTCCTCCCCAGTTTGTGGGAGTGAGTCGTTTGTTGGGCTTTTTGTGGGGCCCGTTTATTGTTTTTGGGGATTCATGTGGGAAGGGCTTTTCATTTTTGTGTAATAAAAAATTATCTTTATTCATGCAGTCTCCATGGTTGTTCTTCTTAGTGTTTGTTGGCTTCGCCGGCTGAGGGCTTGCGGAGCGGCTGCATTCATCTTCCCTCATGGCCCCTGGCCATTCCCTGACAGGGGGCTTAGAAGTACCGTGTAATAAGGTGGCGTCGTGCGGCCCTTGGCCCTGGTCGCTCCCTCCTGGGAACGTACTCCTGCTCCTGCTCCTCCTCCTCCTCCTCCTCCTCATGCTCCTCCTGCTCCTCCTCCTGAGGTGCTGGTCCAACGTCAGGTGGCAGTGCCTGAGTCCTGCGGATAGCCAGGTTGTGTAGCATGCAGCAAACCACCACAAATTGGGAGACCCGGTCCGGCGAATACTGGAGAGCTCCTCCGGAGCGATCAAGGCAGCGGAACCGCTGCTTGAGGACCCCAATAGTTAGCTCGATGATGTTGCGGGTGGTTTGATGGCTCTCGTTGTAGGCCTCTTCAGCAGCGGTCCTGGGCGCGCGGAGCGGGGTCATGAGCCAGGTGCACAAAGGATAGCCTTTGTCCCCGAGTAGCCATCCTCTTGGGGGAGGCTGTGCCTGGAACATGTCATGCACAGTACTCTGCCGCAGGATAAAGGCATCGTGGCTGCTGCCTGGGAAGCTGGCATTGACTGCCATGATGCGCTGCTTGTGGTCACAGACCAGCTGCACATTCAGAGAATGGTAGCCCTTCCTGTTGCGATACTGCTCGCCATGCTCCAGAGGGGCCCGCAAAGCCACATGCGTACAGTCAATGGCGCCCTGCACCAAGGGGAATTCCCCGAGTCTGGAAAATCCCAATGCGCGCTGATGCTGGCTCTCCAGGGCCATGGGGAAGGAGATGAATTGGCTTCTCCTTCTGAACAGTGCTTCGGTCACCTGGCGGATGCAGCGATGCGCGCCGTACTGGGAGATGTTTGCTATGTCCCCAGCAGCGTTTTGGAAGGAGCCGGTGGCATAGAAGTTCAATGCCACTGTCACCTTCACTTCCACCGACAGAGACGTCCTGCACCTGAGCTTTGGCCGCAGATCTCGGCGAAGCAGGTGGCAGATCTCTGCAATCACCCCCTTTCGGAATCGGAGCCTTTTAACACATCGCGCGGCACTCATGTTTAGGTAGGAGCGCTGCTGGCGGTATAGCCTGACTGGGTAAGGCCTACGTGGCCGACGCCTGTAGCCCCCTCTGCCTCTAGCCAGGGCTGCCCCTCTCACAATGCGTCTGCGAGCCCTACGGACATGGAGCTGCAGCTCCGCGTTGGCACCCCATGCAACCCCCATCAAATCCTGGCAAACACTCTAATTTCCAAATGGCCACTTGCAGCGCTGTTGCCTGAGTCCAAAAATACCTGGCTCTTGCTGCTTGAAACCAGTTAGCTATCCTCCTTGTTGTGTCTCCAGAAATGCGTTGCACAAGACTGTTTTCTGAAAAAAGGATGGCCTTTATACTGGAGAGGACGTTCCCTTTAATTAGCGCCCCCCGGGGCCCGCGCTGGTTGTGTTGCGTTCCTTTTTCCAAACGCTCCGGCCGCCCGCCGCACAATGGGGCGGTCCGACTGAAGTTTGCAATCGGGGCGGCCAAAGGGCGTTGCACGAGGATGTGACGTCATTTTCTGCGCGCGCATCCGGGCGGGCGCTAAACTTTGCGCCGGCGCTAACGGGCAACTTAATTTGGGGCGGGGCGCAAACTGCGCTGCGCCCGGGCGCTACACGCATAGCGCCCGGAAATCACTTCTCTTAAGGCGCTAACTGCTGGCGCAAGCAACTGAAAATCTAGCCCAGAGTGTATTCGAGGGGCTGTGCGTAATTAACAGAGTGTATTCGAGGGGCTGTGTGTAATTAACAGAGTGTAATCGAGGGGCTGTGAGTAATTAACAGAGTGTATTCGAGGGGCTGTGTGTAATTAACAGAGTGTATTCGAGGGGCTGTGTGTAATTAAGACAGTGTATTCGAGGGGCTGTGTGTAATTAACAGTGTATTTGACGGCCTTTATGTAATTAACAGAGTGTATTCGACGGGCTGTGTGTAATTAACAGAGTGTATTCGAGTGGCTGTGAGTAATTAACAGAGTGTATTCGAGGGGCTGTGTGTAATTAGCAGCGTTTATTCGAGGGGCTGTGTGTAATTAACAGAGTGTATTCGAGGGGTTGTGTGTAATTAACAGAGTGTATTCAAGGGGCTGTGTGTAATTAACAGAGTGTATTCGAGGGGCTGTGTGTAATTAACAGAGTGTATTCGAGAGGCTGTATGTGATTAACTGAGTGTATTCGAGGGGCTGTGTGTAATTAGCAGAGTTTATTCGAGGGGCTCTATGTAATTAACAGAGTGTATTTGAGGGGCTGTGCGTAATTAACAGAGTGTATTCGAGGGGTTGTGTGTAATTAACACAGTTTATTCGAGGGGCTCTATGTAATTAACAGAGTGTATTTGAGGGGCTGTGCGTAATTAACAGAGTTTATTCGACGGGTTGTGTGTAATTAACAGAGTTTATTCGAGGGGCTGTGTGTAATTAACAGAGTTTATTCGAGGGGCTCTATGTAATTAACAGAGTGTATTTGAGGGGCTGTGCGTAATTAACAGAGTGTATTCGAGGGGTTGTGTGTAATTAACAGAGTGTATTCGAGGGGCTGTGTGTAATTAACAGAGTGTATTCAACGGGCTGTGTGTAATTAACAGAGTGTATTCGAGGGGCTGTGAGTAATTATCAGAGTGTATTCAAGGGGCTGTGTGTAATTAACCGAGTTTATTCGAGGGGCTTTGTGTAATTAACAGAGTGTATTTGAGGGGCTGTGCGTAATTAACAGAGTGTATTCGAGGGGTTGTGTGTAATTAACAGAGTGTATTCGAGGGGCTGTGTGTAATTAACAGAGTGTATTCGACGGCCTTTGTGTAATTAACAGAGTGTATTCAACGGGCTGTGTGTAATTAACAGAGTGTATCCGAGGGGCTGTGTGTAATTAACAGAGTGTATTCGAAAAGCTGTGCGTAATTAACAGAGTATTCGAGGGGCTGTCTGTAATTAACAGTGTGTATTCGAGGGGCTCTATGTAATTAACAGAGTGTATTTGAGGGGCTGTGTGTAATTAACAGAATATATTCGAGGGGTTGTGTGTAATTAACAGAGTGTATTCGAGGGGCTGTGTGCAATTAACAGAGTGTTTTCGAGGGGCTGTGTGTAATTAGCAGAGTTTATTTGAGGGGCTGTGTGTAATTAACTGAGTGTATTCGAGGGGCTGTGTGTAATTAACAGAGTGTATTCGAGGGGCTCTACGTAATTAACAGAGTGTATTTGAGGGGCTGTGCATAATTAACAGAGTGTATTCGAGGGGCTCTACGTAATAAACAGAGTGTATTCGAGGGGCTGTGTGTAATTAGCAGAGTATATTCAAGGGGCTTTGCATAATTAACTGAGTGTATTCGAGGGACTGTGTGTAATTAACAGAGTGTATACAAGGGGCTGTGTGTAATTAACAGAGTGTATTCGAGGGGCTGTGTGTAATTAACAGAGTGTATTCGAAAGGCTGTGCGTAATTAACAGTGTATTCGAGGGGCTGTCTGTAATTAACAGAGTGTATTCGAGGGGCCCTATGTAATTAACAGTGTGTATTTGAGGAGCTGTGTGTAATTAACAGAGCGTATTCGAGGGGCTGTGTTTAATTAACAGAGTGTATTCGACGGCCTGTATGTAATTAACAGAGTGTATTCGACGGGCTGTGTGTAATTAACAGACTATATTCGAGGGGCTGTGCATAATTAACAGAGTGTATTCGAGGGCCTGTGTGTAATTAACAGAGTGTATTCGAGGGGCTGTGTGTAATTAACAGAGCTTATTCGAGGGGCTGTGTGTAATTAACAGAGTTTATTCGAGGGGCTGTGTGTAATTAACAGAGTATATTCGAGGGGCTGTGCATAATTAACAGAGTGTATTCGAGGGGCTCTATGTAATTAACAGAGTATATTCGAGGGGCTGTGCATAATTAACAGAGTGTATTCGAGGGGTTGTGTGTAATTAACAGAGTGCATTCGAGGGGCTGTGTGTAATTAACGGAGTGTATTCGAGGGGCTGTGTGTAATTAACAGAGTGTGTTCGAGGGGCTGTGTGAAATTAACAGAGTGTATTCGAGGGGCTGTGTGTAATTAACAGAGTGTATTCGAGGGGCTGTGCGTAATTAACAGAGTGTATTCGAGGGGCTGTGAGTAATTAACAGAGTGTATTCGAGGGGCTGTGCGTAATTAACAGAGTGTATTCGAGGGGCTGTGTCTAATTAACAGAGTGTATTCGAGGGGCTGTGCGTAATTAACAGAGTGTATTCGAGGGGCTGTGTGTAATTAACAGAGTGTATTCGAGGGGCTGTGAGTAATTAACAGAGTGTATTCGAGGGGCTGTGCGTAATTAACAGAGTGTATTCGAGGGGCTGTGTCTAATTAACAGAGTGTATTCGAGGGGCTGTGTGTAATTAACAGAATGTATTCGAGGGGCTGTGTGTAATTAACAGTGTATTCGACGGCCTTTATGTAAGTAACAGAGTGTATTCGAGGGGCTGTGTGTAATTAACAGAGTGTATTCGAGGGGCTGTGTGTAATTAACAGAGTGTTTTCGAGGGGCTGTGTGTAATTAACAGAGTGTATTCGAGGGGCTGTGTGTAATTAACAGAGTGTATTCGAGGGGCTGTGAGTAATTAACAGAGTGTATTCGAGGGGCTGTGCGTAATTAACAGAGTGTATTCGAGGGGCTGTGTCTAATTAACAGAGTGTATTCGAGGGGCTGTGTGTAATTAACAGAATGTATTCGAGGGGCTGTGTGTAATTAACAGTGTATTCGACGGCCTTTATGTAAGTAACAGAGTGTATTCGAGGGGCTGTGTGTAATTAACAGAGTGTATTCGAGGGGCTGTGTGTAATTAACAGAGTGTTTTCGAGGGGCTGTGTGTAATTAACAGAGTGTATTCGAGGGGCTGTGTGTAATTAACAGAGTGTATTTGAGGGGCTGTGCGTAATTAACAGAGAGTATTCGAGGGGCTCTATGTAATTAACGGACTGTATTCGAGGGGCTGTGTGTAATTAACAGAGTGTATTCGAGGGGCTGTGTATAATTAACAGACTGTATTCGAGGGGCTGTGTGTAATTAACAGAGTGTATTCGAGGGGCTGTGTGTAATTAACAGAGTGTATTCGAGGGGCTGTGTGTAATTAACAGAACATATTCGAGGGGCTGTGCGTAATTAACAGAGTGTATTCGACTGGCTGTGTTTAATTAACATAGCATATTCGACGGCCTGTATGTAATTAACAGAGTGTATTCGAGGGGCTGTGTGTAATTAGCAGTGTTTATTCGAGGGGCTGTGTGTAACTAACAGAGTATATTTGAGGGACTTTGCATAATTAACAGAGTGTATTCGAGTGGCTGTGTGTAATTAACAGAGTGTATTCGAGTGGCTGTGTGCAATTAACAGAGTATATTCGAGGGACTGTGTGTAATAAACAGAGTGTATTCGAGGGGCTGTGTGTAATTAACAGAGTGTATTCAAGGGGCTGTGTGTAATTAACAGTGTATTCGAGGGTCTGTGTGTAATTAACTGAGTGTATTCGAGGGGTTGTGTGTAATGAACAGAGTGTATTCGAGGGGCTCTATGTAATTAACAGAGTGTATTCGAGGGGCTGTGCATAATTAACAGAGTGTATTCGAGGGGCTGTGTGTAATTAACAGAGTGTATTCGAGGGGTTGCGTGTAATTAACAGAGTGTATTCAAGGGGCTGTGTGTAATTAACAGAGTGTATTTGAGGGGCTGTGCATAATTAACAGAGTGTATTCGAGGGGCTCTACGTAATAAACAGAGTGTATTCGAGGGGCTGTGTGTAATTAGCAGAGTATATTCAAGGGGCTTTGCATAATTAACTGAGTGTATTCGAGGGACTGTGTGTAATTAACAGAGTGTATACAAGGGGCTGTGTGTAATTAACAGAGTGTATTCGAGGGGCTGTGTGTAATTAACAGAGTGTATTCGAAAGGCTGTGCGTAATTAACAGTGTATTCGAGGGGCTGTCTGTAATTAACAGAGTGTATTCGAGGGGCCCTATGTAATTAACAGTGTGTATTTGAGGAGCTGTGTGTAATTAACAGAGCGTATTCGAGGGGCTGTGTTTAATTAACAGAGTGTATTCGACGGCCTGTATGTAATTAACAGAGTGTATTCGACGGGCTGTGTGTAATTAACAGACTATATTCGAGGGGCTGGGAGTAATTAACAGAGTGTATTCGAGGGGCTGTGTGTAATTAGCAGCATTTATTCGAGGGCCTGTGTGTAATTAACAGAGTTTATTCGAGGGGCTGTGTGTAATTAACAGAGTATATTCGAGGGGCTGTGCATAATTAACAGAGTGTATTCGAGGGCCTGTGTGTAATTAACAGAGTGTATTCGAGGGGCTGTGTGTAATTAACAGAGCTTATTCGAGGGGCTGTGTGTAATTAACAGAGTTTATTCGAGGGGCTGTGTGTAATTAACAGAGTATATTCGAGGGGCTGTGCATAATTAACAGAGTGTATTCGAGGGGCTCTATGTAATTAACAGAGTGTATTCGAGGGGCTGTGCATAATTAACAGAGTGTATTCGAGGGGTTGTGTGTAATTAACAGAGTGCATTCGAGGGGCTGTGTGTAGTAAACAGAGTGTATTCGAGGGGCTGTGTGTAATTAACGGAGTGTATTCGAGGGGCTGTGTGTAATTAACAGAGTGTGTTCGAGGGGCTGTGTGAAATTAACAGAGTGTATTCGAGGGGCTGTGTGTAATTAACAGAGTGTATTCGAGGGGCTGTGCGTAATTAACAGAGTGTATTCGAGGGGCTGTGAGTAATTAACAGAGTGTATTCGAGGGGCTGTGCGTAATTAACAGAGTGTATTCGAGGGGCTGTGTCTAATTAACAGAGTGTATTCGAGGGGCTGTGCGTAATTAACAGAGTGTATTCGAGGGGCTGTGTGTAATTAACAGAGTGTATTCGAGGGGCTGTGAGTAATTAACAGAGTGTATTCGAGGGGCTGTGCGTAATTAACAGAGTGTATTCGAGGGGCTGTGTCTAATTAACAGAGTGTATTCGAGGGGCTGTGTGTAATTAACAGTGTATTCGACGGCCTTTATGTAAGTAACAGAGTGTATTCGAGGGGCTGTGTGTAATTAACAGAGTGTATTCGAGGGGCTGTGTGTAATTAACAGAGTGTTTTCGAGGGGCTGTGTGTAATTAACAGAGTGTATTCGAGGGGCTGTGTGTAATTAACAGAGTGTATTTGAGGGGCTGTGCGTAATTAACAGAGAGTATTCGAGGGGCTCTATGTAATTAACAGAGTGTATTTGAGGGGCTGTGCGTAATTAACGGACTGTATTCGAGGGGCTGTGTGTAATTAACAGAGTGTATTCGAGGGGCTGTGTGTAATTAACAGAGTGTATTCGAGGGGCTCTATGTAATTAACAGAGTGTATTTGAGGGGCTGTGCGTAATTAACGGACTGTATTCGAGGGGCTGTGTGTAATTAACAGAGTGTATTCGAGGGGCTGTGTGTAATTAACAGAGTGTATTCGAGGGGCTGTGTGTAATTAACAGAACATATTCGAGGGGCTGTGCGTAATTAACAGAGTGTATTCGAGTGGCTGTGTTTAATTAACATAGCGTATTCGACGGCCTGTATGTAATTAACAGAGTGTATTCGAGGGGCTGTGTATAATTAACAGACTGTATTCGAGGGGCTGTGTGTAATTAACAGAGTGTATTCGAGGGGCTGTGTGTAATTAACAGAGTGTATTCGAGGGGCTGTGTGTAATTAACAGAGTGTATTCGAGGGGCTGTGTGTAATTAACAGAACATATTCGAGGGGCTGTGCGTAATTAACAGAGTGTATTCGACTGGCTGTGTTTAATTAACATAGCATATTCGACGGCCTGTATGTAATTAACAGAGTGTATTCGAGGGGCTGTGTGTAATTAGCAGTGTTTATTCGAGGGGCTGTGTGTAACTAACAGAGTATATTTGAGGGGCTTTGCATAATTAACAGAGTGTATTCGAGTGGCTGTGTGTAATTAACAGAGTGTATTCGAGTGGCTGTGTGCAATTAACAGAGTATATTCGAGGGACTGTGTGTAATAAACAGAGTGTATTCGAGGGGCTGTGTGTAATTAACAGAGTGTATTCAAGGGGCTGTGTGTAATTAACAGTGTATTCGAGGGTCTGTGTGTAATTAACTGAGTGTATTCGAGGGGTTGTGTGTAATGAACAGAGTGTATTCGAGGGGCTCTATGTAATTAACAGAGTGTATTCGAGGGGCTGTGCATAATTAACAGAGTGTATTCGAGGGGCTGTGTGTAATTAACAGAGTGTATTCGAGGGGTTGCGTGTAATTAACAGAGTGTATTCAAGGGGCTGTGTGTAATTAACAGATTGTATTCGAGGGGCTGTGTGTAATTAACAGAGTGTATTTGAGGGGCTGTATGTAATTAACAGAGTGTATTCGAGGGGCTGTGTGTAATTAACAGAGTGTATTTGAGGGGCTGTGCGTAATTAACAGAGTGTATTCGAGGGGCTGTGTGTAATTAACAGAGTGTATTCGAGGGGCTGTGAGTAATTAACAGAGTGTATTCGAGGGGCTGTGTGTAATTAACAGAGTGTATTCGAGGGGCTGTGTGTAATTAAGACAGTGTATTCGAGGGGCTGTGTGTAATTAACAGTGTATTTGACGGCCTTTATGTAATTAACAGAGTGTATTCAACGGGCTGTGTGTAATTAACAGAGTGTATTCGAGTGGCTGTGAGTAATTAACAGAGTGTATTCGAGGGGCTGTGTGTAATTAGCAGCGTTTATTCGAGGGGCTGTGTGTAATTAACAGAGTGTATTCGAGGGGTTGTGTGTAATTAACAGAGTGTATTCAAGGGGCTGTGTGTAATTAACAGAGTGTATTCGAGGGGCTGTGTGTAATTAACAGAGTGTATTCGAGAGGCTGTATGTGATTAACTGAGTGTATTCGAGGGGCTGTGTGTAATTAGCAGAGTTTATTCGAGGGGCTCTATGTAATTAACAGAGTGTATTTGAGGGGCTGTGCGTAATTAACAGAGTGTATTCGAGGGGTTGTGTGTAATTAACAGAGTTTATTCGAGGGGCTCTATGTAATTAACAGAGTGTATTTGAGGGGCTGTGCGTAATTAACAGAGTTTATTCGAGGGGTTGTGTGTAATTAACAGAGTTTATTCGAGGGGCTGTGTGTAATTAACAGAGTTTATTTGAGGGGCTCTATGTAATTAACAGAGTGTATTTGAGGGGCTGTGCGTAATTAACAGAGTGTATTCGAGGGGCTGTGTGTAATTAACAGAGTGTATTCGAGGGGCTGTGTGTAATTAACAGAGTGTATTCAACGGGCTGTGTGTAATTAACAGAGTGTATTCGAGGGGCTGTGAGTAATTATCAGAGTGTATTCAAGGGGCTGTGTGTAATTAACCGAGTTTATTCGAGGGGCTTTGTGTAATTAACAGAGTGTATTTGAGGGGCTGTGCGTAATTAACAGAGTGTATTCGAGGGGTTGTGTGTAATTAACAGAGTGTATTCGAGGGGCTGTGTGTAATTAACAGAGTGTATTCGACGGCCTTTGTGTAATTAACAGAGTGTATTCAACGGGCTGTGTGTAATTAACAGAGTGTATCCGAGGGGCTGTGTGTAATTAACAGAGTGTATTCGAAAAGCTGTGCGTAATTAACAGAGTATTCGAGGGGCTGTCTGTAATTAACAGTGTGTATTCGAGGGGCTCTATGTAATTAACAGAGTGTATTTGAGGGGCTGTGTGTAATTAACAGAATGTATTCGAGGCGTTGTGTGTAATTAACAGAGTGTATTCGAGGGGCTGTGTGTAATTAACAGAGTGTTTTCGAGGGGCTGTGTGTAATTAGCAGAGTTTATTTGAGGGGCTGTGTGTAATTAACAGAATATATTCGAGGGGTTGTGTGTAATTAACAGAGTGTATTCGAGGGGCTGTGTGCAATTAACAGAGTGTTTTCGAGGGGCTGTGTGTAATTAGCAGAGTTTATTTGAGGGGCTGTGTGTAATTAACTGAGTGTATTCGAGGGGCTGTGTGTAATTAACAGAGTGTATTCGAGGGGCTCTACGTAATTAACAGAGTGTATTTGAGGGGCTGTGCATAATTAACAGAGTGTATTCGAGGGGCTTTACGTAATTAACAGAGTGTATTCGAGGGGCTGTGTGTAATTAGCAGAGTATATTCAAGGGGCTTTGCATAATTAACTGAGTGTATTCGAGGGACTGTGTGTAATTAACAGAGTGTATACAAGGGGCTGTGTGTAATTAACAGAGTGTATTCGAGGGGCTGTATGTAATTAACAGAGTGTATTCGAAAGGCTGTGCGTAATTAACAGTGTATTCGAGGGGCTGTCTGTAATTAACAGAGTGTATTCGAGGGGCCCTATGTAATTAACAGTGTGTATTTGAGGAGCTGTGTGTAATTAACAGAGCGTATTCGAGGGGCTGTGTGTAATTAACAGAGTGTATTCGACGGCCTGTATGTAATTAACAGAGTGTATTCGACGGGCTGTGTGTAATTAACAGACTATATTCGAGGGGCTGGGAGTAATTAACAGAGTGTATTCGAGGGGCTGTGTGTAATTAGCAGCATTTATTCGAGGGCCTGTGTGTAATTAACAGAGTTTATTCGAGGGGCTGTGTGTAATTAACAGAGTATATTCGAGGGGCTGTGCATAATTAACAGAGTGTATTCGAGGGCCTGTGTGTAATTAACAGAGTGTATTCGAGGGGCTGTGTGTAATTAACAGAGCTTATTCGAGGGGCTGTGTGTAATTAACAGAGTTTATTCGAGGGGCTGTGTGTAATTAACAGAGTATATTCGAGGGGCTGTGCATAATTAACAGAGTGTATTCGAGGGGCTCTATGTAATTAACAGAGTGTATTCGAGGGGCTGTGCATAATTAACAGAGTGTATTCGAGGGGTTGTGTGTAATTAACAGAGTGCATTCGAGGGGCTGTGTGTAGTAAACAGAGTGTATTCGAGGGGCTGTGTGTAATTAACGGAGTGTGTTCGAGGGGCTGTGTGAAATTAACAGAGTGTATTCGAGGGGCTGTGTGTAATTAACAGAGTGTATTCGAGGGGCTGTGCGTAATTAACAGAGTGTATTCGAGGGGCTGTGAGTAATTAACAGAGTGTATTCGAGGGGCTGTGCGTAATTAACAGAGTGCATTCGAGGGGCTGTGTCTAATTAACAGAGTGTATTCGAGGGGCTGTGCGTAATTAACAGAGTGTATTCGAGGGGCTGTGCGTAATTAACAGAGTGTATTCGAGGGGCTGTGAGTAATTAACAGAGTGTATTCGAGGGGCTGTGCGTAATTAACAGAGTGTATTCGAGGGGCTGTGTCTAATTAACAGAGTGTATTCGAGAGGCTGTGTGTAATTAACAGAATGTATTCGAGGGGCTGTGTGTAATTAAGACAGTGTATTCGAGGGGCTGTGTGTAATTAACAGTGTATTCGACGGCCTTTATGTAAGTAACAGAGTGTATCCGAGGGGCTGTGCGTAATTAACAGAGTATTCAAGGGGCTGTCTGTAATTAACGGTGTGTATTCGAGGGGCTCTATGTAATTAACAGAGTGTATTTGAGGGGCTGTGTGTAATTAACAGAATGTATTCGAGGGGTTGTGTGTAATTAACAGAGTGTATTCGAGGGGCTGTGTGTAATTAACAGAGTGTTTTCGAGGGGCTGTGTGTAATTAGCAGAGTTTATTTGAGGGGCTGTGTGTAATTAACTGAGTGTATTCGAGGGGCTGTGCATAATTAACAGAGTGTATTCGAGGGGTTGTGTGTAATTAACAGAGTGTATTCGAGGGGCTGTGTGTAATTAGCAGAGTATATTCAAGGGGCTTTGCATAATTAACTGAGTGTATTCGAGGGACTGTGTGTAATTAACAGAGTGTATACAAGGGGCTGTGTGTAATTAACAGAGTGTATTCGAGGGTCTGTGTGTAATTAACTGAGTGTATTCGAGGGGCTGTGTGTAATTAACAGAGTTTATTCGAGGGGCTCTATGTAATTAACAGAGTGTATTTGATGGACTGTGCGTAATTAGCAGAGTGTATTCGATGGGTTGTGTGTAATTAACAGAGTGTATTCGAGGGTCTATGTGTAATTAACAGAGTGTATTCAGGGGGCTGTGTGTAATTAACAGAGTGTATTCGAGGGTCTGTGTGTAATTAACTGAGTGTATTCGAGGGGCTGTGTGTAATTAACAGAGTTTATTCGAGGGGCTCTATGTAATTAACAGAGTGTATTTGAGGGGCTGTGCGTAATTAGCAGAGTGTATTCGAGGGGTTGTGTGTAATTAACAGAGTGTATTCGAGGGACTATGTGTAATTAACAGAGTGTATTCAAGGGGCTTTGCATAATTAACTGAGTGTATTCGACGGGCTGTGTGTAATTAACAGAGTGTATTCGAGGGGCTGTGAGTAATTATCAGAGTGTATTCGAGGGGCTGTGTGTAATTAACAGAGTGTATTCGAGGGGCTGTGTGTAATTAACAGAGTGTATTCGAGGGGCTCTATGTAATTAACAGAGTGTATTTGAGGGGCTGTGCGTAATTAACAGAATGTATTCGAGGGGTTGTGTGTAATTAACAGTGTATTCGATGGGCTGTGTGTAATTAACAGAGTGTTTTCGAGGGGCTGTGTGTAATTAGCAGAGTTTATTCGAGGGGCTGTGTGTAATTAACTGAGTGTATTCGAGAGGCTGTGTGTAATTAACAGAGTATATTCGAGGGGCTCTATGTAATTAACAGTGTGTATTTGAGAGGCTGTGCATAATTAACAGAGTGTATTCGAGGGGTTGTGTGTAATTAGCAGAGTATATTCAAGGGGCTTTGCATAATTAACTGAGTGTATTCGAGGGGCTGTGTGTAATTAACAGAGTGTATTTGAGGGGCTCTATGTAATTAACAGAGTGTATTTGAGGGGCTGTGCATAATTAACAGAGTGTATTCGAGGTTGTTGTGTGTAATTAACAGAGTGTATTCGAGAGGCTGTGTGTAATTAACATAGCGTATTCGACTGCCTGTATGTAATTAACAGAGTGTATTCGAGGGGCTGTGAATAATTAACACAGTGTATTCGAGGGGCTGTGTGTAATTAGCAGCGTTTATTCGAGGGGCTGTGTGTAATTAACAGAGTTTATTCGAGGGGCTGTGCATAATTAACAGTGTATTCGAGGGGCTGTGTGTAATCAACAGAGTGTATTCGAGGGGCTGTGCGTAATTAACTGAGCGTACTCGAGTGGGTGTGTGTAATTAACAGAGTGTATTCGAGTGGCTGTGTGCAATTAACAGAGTATATTCGAGGGACTGTGTGTAATAAACAGAGTGTATTTGAGGGGCTGGGTATAATTAACAGAGTGTATTCGAGGGGCTGTGTGTAATTAACAGAGTGTATTCGAGGGGCTGTGCGTAATTAACAGAGTGTATTCAAGGGGCTGTGTGTAATTAACAGAGTGTATTCGAGGGTCTGTGTGTAATTAACAGAGGGTACTCGAGGGGCTGTGTGTAATTAACAGAGTGTATTCAAAAGGCTGTGCGTAATTAACAGTGTATTCGAGGGGCTGTCTGTAATTAACAGAGTGTATTCGAGGGGCTCTATGTAATTAACAGAGTGTATTCGAGGGGCTGTGTGTAATTAACAGAGTGTATTCGAGGGGCTGTGTGTAATTCACAGAGTGTTTTCGACGGCCTGTATGTAATTAACAGAGTGTATTCGACGGACTGTGTGTAATTAACAGAGTGTATTCGAGGGGCTGTGTGTAATGAGCAGCGTTTATTCGAGGGGCTGTGTGTAATTAACAGAGTTTATTCGAGGGGCTGTGTGTAATTAACAGAGTATATTCGAGGGGCTGTGCATAATAACCAGAGTGTTTTCGAGGGGCTGTGTGTAATTAACAGAGTGTATTCGAGGGGCTGTGCGTAATTAACAGAGTGTATTCGAGTGGCTGTGCGTAATTAACAGAGTATTCGAGGGGCTGTCTGTAATTAACAGTGTGTATTCGAGGGGCTCTATGTAATTAACAGAGTGTATTTGAGGGGCTGTGCGTAATTAACAGAGTGTATTCGAGGGGTTGTGTGTAATTAACAGTGTATTCGAGGGGCTGTGTGAAATTAGCAGAGTTTATTCGAGGGGCTGTGTGTAATTAACTGAGTGTATTCGAGGGGCTGTGTGTAATTAACAGAGTGTATTCGAGGGGCTCTAAGTAATTAACAGAGTGTATTTGAGGGGCTGTGCATAATTAACAGAGTGTATTCGAGGGGTTGTGTGTAATTAACAGAGTGTATTCGAGGGGCTGTGTGAAATTAGCAGAGTTTATTCGAGGGACTGTGTGTAATTAACAGAGTGTATACAAGGGGCTGTGTGTAATTAACAGAGTGTATTCGAGGGGCTGTGTGTAATTAACAGAGTGTATTCGAGGGGCTCTATGTAATTAACAGAGTGTATTCGAGGGGCTGTGTGTAATTAACAGAGTGTATTCGAGGCGTTGTGTGTAATTAACAGAGTATATTCGAGGGGCTGTGTGTAATTAACAGAGTGTATTCGAGGGGCTTTGTGTAATTAACAGAGTATATTCGAGTGGCTGTGTGTAATTAACTGAGTGTATTCGAGGGGCTGTGTGTAATTAACAGAGTTTATTCGAGGGGCTCTGTGTAATTAACAGAGTGTATTTGAGAGGCTGTGCGTAATTAACAGAGTGTATTCGAGGGGTTGTGTGTAATTAACAGTGTATTCGAGGGTCTGTGTGTAATTAACAGAGTTTATTCGACGGCCTTTATGTAATTAACAGAGTGTATTCGAGGGGCTGTGTGTAGTTAACAGAGTTTATTCGAGGGGCTTTGTGTAATTAACAGAGTGTATCCGAGGGGCTGTGTGTAATTAACAGAGTGTATTCGAAAAGCTGTGCGTAATTAACAGAGTATTCAAGGGGCTGTCTGTAATTAACAGTGTGTATTCGAGGGGCTCTATGTAATTAACAGAGTGTATTTGAGGGGCTGTGCGTAATTAACAGAATGTATTCGAGGGGTTGTGTGTAATTAACAGAGTGTATTCGAGGGGCTGTATGTAATTAACAGAGTGTTTTCGAGGGGCTGTGTGTAATTAGCAGAGTTTATTTGAGGGGCTGTGTGTAATTAACTGAGTGTATTCGAGGGGCTGTGTGTAATTAACAGAGTGTTTTCGAGGGGCTGTGTGTAATTAGCAGAGTTTATTTGAGGGGCTGTGTGTAATTAACTGAGTGTATTCGAGGGGCTGTGTGTAATTAACAGAGTGTATTCGAGGGGCTCTACGCAATTAACAGAGTGTATTTGAGGGGCTGTGCATAATTAACAGAGTGTATTCGAGGGGTTGTGTGTAATTAACAGAGTGTATTCGAGGGGCTGTGTGTAATTAGCAGAGTATATTCAAGGGGCTTTGCATAATTAACTGAGTGTATTTGAGTGGCTGTGTGTAATTAACAGAGTGTATACAAGGGGCTGTGTGTAATTAACAGAGTGTATTCGAGGGTCTGTGTGTAATTAACTGAGTGTATTCGAGGGGCTGTGTGTAATTAACAGAGTTTATTCGAGGGGCTCTATGTAATTAACAGAGTGTATTTGACGGGCTGTGCGTAATTAGCAGAGTGTATTCGAGGGGTTGTGTGTAATTAACAGAGTGTATTCGAGGGTCTATGTGTAATTAACAGAGTGTATTCAGGGGGCTGTGTGTAATTAACAGAGTGTATTCGAGGGTCTGTGTGTAATTAACTGAGTGTATTCGAGTGGCTGTGTGTAATTAACAGAGTTTATTTGAGGGGCTCTATGTAATTAACAGAGTGTATTTGAGGGGCTGTGCGTAATTAGCAGAGTGTATTCGAGGGGTTGTGTGTAATTAACAGAGTGTATTCGAGGGTCTATGTGTAATTAACAGAGTGTATTCAAGGGGCTTTGCATAATTAACTGAGTGTATTCAACGGGCTGTGTGTAATTAACAGAGTGTATTCGAGGGGCTGTGAGTAATTATCAGAGTGTATTCGAGGGGCTGTGTGTAATTAACAGAGTGTATTCGAGGGGCTGTGTGTAATTAACAGAGTGTATTCGAGGGGCTCTATGTAATTAACAGAGTGTATTTGAGGGGCTGTGCGTAATTAACAGAATGTATTCGAGGGGTTGTGTGTAATTAACAGTGTATTCGATGGGCTGTGTGTAATTAACAGAGGGCTAGATTTTCAGTTGCTTGCGCCAGCAGTTAGCGCCTTAAGAGAAGTGATTTCCGGGCGCTATGCGTGTAGCGCCCGGGCGCAGCGCAGTTTGCGCCCCGCCCCAAATTAAGTTGCCCGTTAGCGCCGGCGCAAAGTTTAGCGCCCGCCCGGATGCGCGCGCAGAAAATGACGTCACATCCTCGTGCAACGCCCTTTGGCCGCCCCGATTGCAAACTTCAGTCGGACCGCCCCATTGTGCGGCGGGCGGCCGGAGCGTTTGGAAAAAGGAACGCAACACAACCAGCGCGGGCCCCGGGGGGCGCTAATTAAAGGGAACGTCCTCTCCAGTATAAAGGCCATCCTTTTTTCAGAAAACAGTCTTGTGCAACGCATTTCTGGAGACACAACAAGGAGGATAGCTAACTGGTTTCAAGCAGCAAGAGCCAGGTATTTTTGGACTCAGGCAACAGCGCTGCAAGTGGCCATTTGGAAATTAGAGTGTTTTCCAGGATTTGATGGGGGTTGCATGGGGTGCCAACGCGGAGCTGCAGCTCCATGTCCGTAGGGCTCGCAGACGCATTGTGAGAGGGGCAGCCCTGGCTAGAGGCAGAGGGGGCTACAGGCGTCGGCCACGTAGGCCTTACCCAGTCAGGCTATACCGCCAGCAGCGCTCCTACCTAAACATGAGTGCCGCGCGATGTGTTAAAAGGCTCCGATTCCGATAGGGGGTGATTGCAGAGATCTGCCACTTGCTTCGCCGAGATCTGCGGCCAAAGCTCAGGTGCAGGACGTCTCTGTCGGTGGAAGTGAAGGTGACGGTGGCATTGAACTTCTATGCCACCGGCTCCTTCCAATACGCTGCTGGGGACATAGCAAACATCTCCCAGTACGGCGCGCATCGCTGCATCCGCCAGGTGACCGAAGCACTGTTCAGAAGGAGAAGCCAATTCATCTCCTTCCCCATGGCCCTGGAGAGCCAGCATCAGCGCGCATTGGGATTTTCCAGACTCGGGGAATTCCCCTTGGTGCAGGGCGCCATTGACTGTACGCATGTGGCTTTGCGGGCCCCTCTGGAGCATGGCGAGCAGTATCGCAACAGGAAGGGCTACCATTCTCTGAATGTGCAGCTGGTCTGTGACCACAAGCAGCGCATCATGGCAGTCAATGCCAGCTTCCCAGGCAGCAGCCACGATGCCTTTATCCTGCGGCAGAGTACTGTGCATGACATGTTCCAGGCACAGCCTCCCCCAAGAGGATGGCTACTCGGGGACAAAGGCTATCCTTTGTGCACCTGGCTCATGACCCCGCTCCGCGCGCCCAGGACCGCTGCTGAAGAGGCCTACAACGAGAGCCATCAAACCACCCGCAACATCATCGAGCTAACTATTGGGGTCCTCAAGCAGCGGTTCCGCTGCCTTGATCGCTCCGGAGGAGCTCTCCAGTATTCGCCGGACCGGGTCTCCCAATTTGTCGTAGTTTGCTGCATGCTACACAACCTGGCTATCCGCAGGACTCAGGCACTGCCACCTGACGTTGGACCAGCACCTCAGGAGGAGGAGCAGGAGGAGCATGAGGAGGAGGAGGAGGAGGAGGAGGAGGAGCAGGAGTACGTTCCCAGGAGGGAGCGACCAGGGCCAAGGGCCGCACGACGCCACCTTATTACACGGTACTTCTAAGCCCCCTGTCAGGGAATGGCCAGGGGCCATGAGGGAAGATGAATGCAGCCGCTCCGCAAGCCCTCAGCCGGCGAAGCCAACAAACACTAAGAAGAACAACCATGGAGACTGCATGAATAAAGATAATTTTTTATTACACAAAAATGAAAAGCCCTTCCCACATGAATCCCCAAAAACAATAAACGGGCCCCACAAAAAGCCCAACAAACGACTCACTCCCACAAACTGGGGAGGAGCCACTCCACCTTTATTGAAACCGGGCCTCAACGTCGGCCTAACGCAAAAAAAAAGCCCTCCAAAAGCACAACCATGGGCAAAATAAAGATGGCCACCGCCATATTAAAGGAAAGCTGGCCACACCCTCTACTGAGTGGCCCGCGAGGGCGAGACCTTGGCCAACATTTTGCCTCCCCTGCCCTGCCTGCTGCTCCTTCGCAAGCTCTGCCCAGTGGCTGCTGCGAGGCTGGGGGAAGGCGCCTGATGCTCAGATGCCCTTCCGCCAGATGCCGCTGGGGGGCGGCCTACACGGCGTTTGGGCCTCGAGGGGCCGTCTCCTGAGTGGCGCACCTGAGCCTGGCCACCATCAGCTGCAGCCGCTTGCCGTCGACGGCCCAGAGGGGGAATGGCGGCGACGGATGGCGCAATGTGGGCCAGCTGGCGTCTGGGATGCGCTGGCTGGTGCTGTGGCGCGGTGGCACTCGGCCGGGCCCGCACTGCAGGATCCGCAGCAATCAGCCGACGGCCGGCTTGCTGGGATGGTCCAGCGCGGCGCCTGCCCTGGCGATGCCTGCCTGAGACAGCGCGTGTGGCAGCAGTGAGTGGCCCTGTGGTCCTGGTGTGCGTGCGCATCACATCCGCCAGGGTCTTGACGGCATCAGTTAGCATGCGGCCAGTCGCGGCAGTTGCTGCCCCGAACTCGCGCACACTGGTCGCCAGCGACTCGATGGCCTCAGGCATGCGCCCCACCACGCTCATGAGCTCCGTGTGGCGCCGGTCCGAGTCGTCGGCCATCTGATCGAGCTTCCGCACCTCCTCCGAAGTGAAGGTGTCCGGACTGGAGTCGCGACTCTCCCGCTGGGGAGGAGGGGGCCGAACTAGGGGACCCTTGCCGCGTTGGTGACGGCGAGTGTGCCGAGCAGCAGCACTCCCCTCTGATCCTTCCCCCCTTTGGGGGGAAGGCCGCGGGCCACGCGCACGGCTGCTGGGTGGCTGGACGCCACTGGTCCCAGAAGCTGCATTGCCCTGCGACAGTTCCTCCAGGCACTCGTCCAGTGAGGAGGTGTCAAGCATTTCCTCCTCTCCTGCGGGACGTGACTGTTCCCCCGAAGGTCCGGCTTGCTCCTCCTCCTCCTCCTGGTTGGAGGTGCTGTCACTGGCAGCCTCAGGGTCCTGGTCGTCACCAGCTGAAAGCAGGAATGCACAAGAGTAGCTTCAGAGTGAGGAGACGGCGTCAGCGAGGGAGTTAGGACTGGTGGGATGCAGCGCATTGGTGGGACAGTGGCAAAGGAGGTAGCTCGGATGGGCCAGTGCGACGCGAGAGGGCCAAAAGGCGAGGTCCTTACCATTGCCGGGCAGTGGAGGGTCGGATATACCGCACGCTGTGGGGACAATCACACGGGCTCCCATGAGCACACACACGCGCTCCTCCAGCCGAGTGAGCTTCTGCAGCTTGGCGCGGCCACCCCTGGCACGGGCCTGGCGATTAAACGCTACTTTAGCCTGCAAGAGAAAGGACGGGCTGTAAGTGCGCAGTGAAGCCCTGATGTAGTGTGCACTGCCTCCCATGGTGGAATAGCTTGGACAGAGTGAAGCCCTGATGTAGTGTGCACTGCCTCCCATGGTGGAATAGCTTGGACAGAGTGAAGCCCTGATGTAGTGTGCACTGCCTCCCATGGTTGAATAGCTTGGACAGAGTGAAGCCCTGATGTAGTGTGCACTGCCTCCCATGGTGGAATAGCTTGGACAGAGTGAAGCCCTGATGTACTGTCCACTGCCTCCCATGGTGGAATAGCTTGGCCAAAGTGTAGAGTGCCGAATGGCCATTTGATGCTCATGACTGTCCCAATGCTGCCGGCTGAGGGCTGGCCAAAAGGACTTTCAGGTCCCTTTGCCCATCATGTCAGGTGTACATGCAAGAATGAGGAGGAGACTGGAAAGGCTACTCACCCTCACAATCCTGGTCAGATCGTTGTATTTCTTACGGCATTGTTTGTGGGTCCTGGGGGCCTCGCCGGTGAACGTCACCCTCTGGGCGATCTGCTTCCAGGCTTTGGTGTAGTCGTGGTGGGTTGGATTCCTCCCACTCTCTGGAAACAAGATCTTGCGCCTCACCTCCAGAGCTGTGACCATTATGTCCAGATCACCCTCTGAGAAGCGCAGGGCACGCTGACGGGCCTTCTCTGGCGTTGCCATGACTCCCTGGGGCTGAGCAGTAGTGTTGAGGCCTCTTTGCAAGGCTGCAGTGTGCAGGGCGTGGCAGCAGACCAATTCGTCCCTTCCCCCTTTAAGAGCTGGTCGGCACCACGGGGTCTGCTGTCAGTGCAAAAATGACCGCACCCGTGCTGCGCCCCGCCTGGGCGCTATCCCTCTGGACCGCCGGCTTAGCGCCTAAAGAGAGTAGTGGAACGCCTCTTTTAGCGCTCCACCAACCTCTTAGGGCGAAGCCACTGAATTCCCGGCAACGGGGCGCTACTTTGGGGCGGGCGCTAACTTCGGGCGGGCGCTAAGGTTAGCGCCCCAAAACTGCCTATACTGAAAATCTAGCCCAGAGTGTTTTCGAGGGGCTGTGTGTAATTAGCAGAGTTTATTCGAGGGGCTGTGTGTAATTAACTGAGTGTATTCGAGGGGCTGTGTGTAATTAACAGAGTATATTCGAGGGGCTCTATGTAATTAACAGTGTGTATTTGAGAGGCTGTGCATAATTAACAGAGTGTATTCGAGGGGTTGTGTGTAATTAACAGAGTGTATTCGAGGAGCTGTGTGTAATTAGCAGAGTATATTCAAGGGGCTTTGCATAATTAACTGAGTGTATTCGAGGGGCTGTGTGTAATTAACAGAGTGTATTTGAGGGGCTCTATGTAATTAACAGAGTGTATTTGAGGGGCTGTGCATAATTAACAGAGTGTATTCGAGGATGTTGTGTGTAATTAGCTGAGTTTATTCGAGGGGCTGTGTGCAATTAACAGAGTGTATTCGAGAGGCTGTGTGTAATTAACATAGCGTATTAAACTGCCTGTATGTAATTAACAGAGTGTATTCGAGGGGCTGTGAGTAAGTAACACAGTGTATTCGAGGGGCTGTGTGTAATTAGCAGCGTTTATTCGAGGGGCTGTGTGTAATTAACAGAGTTTATTCGAGGTGCTTTGTGTAATTAACAGAGTGTATCCGAGGGGCTGTGTGTAATTAACAGAGTGTATTCGAAAAGCTGTGCGTAATTAACAGAGTGTATTCGAGGGGCTCTATGTAATTAACAGAGTGTATTTGAGGGGCTGTGCATAATTAACAGTGTATTCGAGGGGCTGTGTGTAATCAACAGAGTGTATTCGAGGGGCTGTGCGTAATTAACAGAGCGTACTCGAGTGGGTGTGTGTAATTAACAGAGTGTATTCGAGTGGCTGTGTGCAATTAACAGAGTATATTCGAGGGACTGTGTGTAATAAACAGAGTGTATTTGAGGGGCTGTGTGTAATTAACAGAGTGTATTCGAGGGGCTGTGCGTAATTAACAGAGTGTATTCAAGGGGCTGTGTGTAATTAACAGAGTGTATTCGAGGGTCTGTGTGTAATTAACAGAGTGTATTCAAGGGGCTGTGTGTAATTAACAGAGTGTATTCGAGGGGCTGTGTGTAATTAACAGAGTGTATTCGAGGGGCTGTGCGTAATTAACAGAGTGTATTCGAGGGGCTGTGCTTAATTAACAGAGTGTATTCGAGGGGCTGTGTGTAATTAACAGAGTGTATTCGAGGGGCTGTGCGTAATTAACAGAGTGTATTCAAGGGGCTGTGTGTAATTAACAGAGTGTATTCGAGGGTCTGTGTGTAATTAACAGAGGGTACTCGAGGGGCTGTGTGTAATTAACAGAGTGTATTCAGAAGGCTGTGCGTAATTAACAGTGTATTCGAGGGGCTGTCTGTAATTAACAGAGTGTATTCGAGGGGCTCTATGTAATTAACAGAGTGTATTTGAGGGGCTGTGCATAATTAACAGAGTGTATTCGAGGGGCTGTGCGTAATTAACAGAGTGTATTCGAGGGGCTGTGTGTAATTAACAGAGTGTATTCGAGGGGCTGTGTGTAATTCACAGAGTGTTTTCGACGGCCTGTATGTAATTAACAGAGTGTATTCGACGGACTGTGTGTAATTAACAGAGTGTATTCGAGGGGCTGTGAGTAATTAACAGAGTGTATTCGAGGGGCTGTGTGTAATTAACAGAGTGTATTCGAGGGGCTGTGTGTAATTAACAGAGTTTATTCGAGGGGCTGTGTGTAATTAACAGAGTATATTCGAGGGGCTGTGCATAATTACCAGAGTGTTTTCGAGGGGCTGTGTGTAATTAACAGAGCGTATTCGAGGGGCTGTGAGTAATTAACAGAGTGTATTCGAGGGGCTGTGAGTAATTAACAGAGTGTATTCGAGGGGCTGTGCGTAATTAACAGAGTGTATTCGAGTGGCTGTGCGTAATTAACAGAGTATTCGAGGGGCTGTCTGTAATTAACAGTGTGTATTCGAGGGGCTCTATGTAATTAACAGAGTGTATTGGAGGGGCTGTGCATAATTAACAGAGTGTATTCGAGGGGCTGTGTGTAAGTAACAGAGTGTAATCGAGGGGCTGTGTGTAATTAACAGAGTGTATTCGAAAAGCTGTGCGTAATTAACAGAGTATTCGAGGGGCTGTCTGTAATTAACTGTGTATTCGAGGGGCTCTATGTAATTAACAGAGTGTATTTGAGGGGCTGTGCGTAATTAACAGAATGTACTCGAGGGGTTGTGTGTAATTAACAGTGTATTCGAGGGGCTGTGTGAAATTAGCAGAGTTTATTCGAGGGACTGTGTGTAATTAACTGAGTGTATTCGAGGGGCTGTGTGTAATTAACAGAGTGTATTCGAGGGGCTCTAAGTAATTAACAGAGTGTATTTGAGGGGCTGTGCATAATTAACAGAGTGTATTCGAGGGGTTGTGTGTAATTAACAGAGTGTATTCGAGGGGCTGTGTGAAATTAGCAGAGTTTATTCGAGGGACTGTGTGTAATTAACAGAGTGTATACAAGGGGCTGTGTGTAATTAACAGAGTGTATTCGAGGGGCTATGTGTAATTAGCAGAGTTTATTCGAGGGGCTGTGTGTAATTAACTGAGTGTATTCGAGGGGCTGTGTGTAATTAGCAGAGTGTATTCGAAGGGCTCAATGTAATTAACAGAGTGTATTCGAGGGGTTTTGTGTAATTAACAGAGTGTATTCGAGGGGCTGTGTGTAATTAACAGAGTGTTTTCGAGGGGCTGTGTGTAATTAGCTGAGTTTATTCGAGGGGCTGTGTGTAATTAACAGAGTGTATTCGAGAGGCTGTGTGTAATTAACATAGCGTATTCGACGGCCTGTATGTAATTAACAGAGTGTATTCGAGGGGCTGTGAGTAATTAACAGAGTGTATTCAAGGGGCTTTGCATAATTAACAGAGTGTATTCGAGTGGCTGTGTGTAATTAACAGAGTGTATTCGAGTGGCTGTGTGTAATTAGAGTATATTCGAGGGTCTGTGTGTAATAAACAGAGTGTATTTGAGGGGCTGGGTATAATTAACAGAGTGTATTCAAGGGGCTCTAAGTAATTAACAGAGTGTATTTGAGGGGCTGTGCATAATTAACAGAGTGTATTCGAGGGGTTGTGTGTGATTAACAGAGTGTATTCGAGGGGCTGTGTGTAATTAACAGAGTTTATTCAAGGGGCTTTGCATAATTAACTGAGTGTATACAAGGGGCTGTGTGTAATTAACAGAGTGTATTCGAGGGGCTGTATGTAATTAACAGTGTATTCGAGGGGCTGTGTGTAATTAGCAGAGTTTATTCGAGGGGCTGTGTGTAATTAACTGAGTTTATTCGAGGGGCTCTATGTAATTAACAGAGTGTATTTGAGGGGCTGTGTGTAATTAACAGAGTTTATTCGAGGGGCTCTATGTAATTAACAGAGTGTATTTGAGGGGCTGTGTGTAATTAACAGAGTTTATTCGAGGGGCTGTGCGTAATTAACAGAGGCCTAGAAATTCACTATGGCCCCGCAGCTGGCTAGCGCCCAAATGTTAGCGCTGGGCGGGAAGCCTATAGCGATCGTCAGATATTCATTGTTAGCGCCCCAATTCGAAACCGGGCGCTATACCAGGGTGTGCCCGCCTCCGCTTGGGGCGCTGACACTGAATATCAGCGCTCTTGGCGCCGCTGCGCCAGCCGCTGCGGAGTGTCAGGCTGCGGTACTGCAGGCCTCCTCCTTCTCTTAAGGGGGAGCTGCCTGCAACGGGGAGATCGCCGCTGGAGAGTGCCGGCAAATGAGCCCGGCACCACGGAGAAGTGCCGGGCTCGCGGAAAGCAGCTGGCAATGCCGCGGCGGGGGGGGCGGTGGAGGAGGCCGGGGAAGGAGGTGCGGGTAGGCGGCCGCCAAAAAAGCGGCCGGCCGCACCTTCCGCTTTAAAGCGCCCCACTAAGGCAGCAGGACGGCCCCGTTTTCTGGTCGCTGT
Source organism: Somniosus microcephalus (assembly GCF_052327205.1). Taxonomy (NCBI): domain Eukaryota; kingdom Metazoa; phylum Chordata; class Chondrichthyes; order Squaliformes; family Somniosidae; genus Somniosus; species Somniosus microcephalus. Next base: position 289,050,122 of record NC_140991.1, read on the forward strand.
TTGCGGCCGCTTCGGAGGAGGCGGCCGCAACTAAATATGGGGATCGGGCCGGTTTCGGGGCAGAACCGGGGCACTGCGCACACCGATGACGTCATCGGTGCCGGCGCAGCGCTAACGGCTACCGCCGCCAATACCGCTGCGCTGAATAACTGCGCAAACTCATTTCTGGCGCAAAATCACTATTTAGGCGTTAACTGGGCGCAAAGCTGGCAGCGCCTTAATGAATTTCTAGGCCAGAGTGTATTCGAGGGGTTGTGTGTAATTAACAGAGTGTATTCGAGGGGCTGTGTGTAATTAACAGAGTGTATTCGAGGGGCTGGTCGTCATTAACAGAGTGTATTCGAGGGGCTGTGTGTAATTGACCGAGGGCTAGATTTTCAGTATAGACAGTTTTGGGGCGCGAAGCTTAGCGCCCGCCCGAAGTTATCGCCCGCCCCAAAGTAGCGCCCCGTTGCTGGAAATTCAGTGGCTTCGCCCTAAGAGGTTGGTGGAGCGCTAAAAGAGGCGTTCCACTAGTATCTTTAGGCGCTAAGCCGGCGGTGGAGAGCGCAACACCCGAGCTCGGGCGCAGCGCACGGCAGACACTCTGGTGCCAGTGAGCTCTTAAAGGGGAAGGGTGCATGTATTTTTTTCAAATGCAAAGTCTGGGGGGAAACGGGAGGAGGAGGAGGAGGAGGAGGAGGAGGAGGAGGAGGAGGAGGAGGAGGAGGAGGAGGAGGAGGAGGAGGAGGAGGAGGAGGAGGAGGAGGAGGAGGAGGAGGAGGAGGAGGAGGAGGAGGAGGAGGAGGAGGAGGAGGAGGAGGAGGAGGAGGAGGAGGAGGAGGAGGAGGAGGAGGAGGAGGAGGAGGAGGAGGAGGAGGAGGAGGAGGAGGAGGAGGAGGAGGAGGAGGAGGAGGAGGAGGAGGAGGAGGAGGAGGAGGAGGAGGAGGAGGAGGAGGAGGAGGAGGAGGAGGAGGAGGAGGAGGAGGAGGAGGAGGAGGAGGAGGAGGAGGAGGAGGAGGAGGAGGAGGAGGAGGAGGAGGAGGAGGAGGAGGAGGAGGAGGAGGAGGAGGAGGAGGAGGAGGAGGAGGAGGAGGAGGAGGAGGAGGAGGAGGAGGAGGAGGAGGAGGAGGAGGAGGAGGAGGAGGAGGAGGAGGAGGAGGAGGAGGAGGAGGAGGAGGAGGAGGAGGAGGAGGAGGAGGAGGAGGAGGAGGAGGAGGAGGAGGAGGAGGAGGAGGAGGAGGAGGAGGAGGAGGAGGAGGAGGAGGAGGAGGAGGAGGAGGAGGAGGAGGGGAGGAGGAGGAGGAGGAGGAGGAGGAGGAGGAGGAGGAGGAGGAGGAGGAGGAGGAGGAGGAGGAGGAGGAGGAGGAGGAGGAGGAGGAGGAGGAGGAGGAGGAGGAGGAGGAGGAGGAGGAGGAGGAGGAGGAGGAGGAGGAGGAGGAGGAGGAGGAGGAGGAGGAGGAGGAGGAGGAGGAGGAGGAGGAGGAGGAGGAGGAGGAGGAGGAGGAGGAGGAGGAGGAGGAGGAGGAGGAGGAGGAGGAGGAGGAGGAGGAGGAGGAGGAGGAGGAGGAGGAGGAGGAGGAGGAGGAGGAGGAGGAGGAGGAGGAGGAGGAGGAGAGGAGGAGGAGGAGGAGGAGGAGGAGGAGGAGGAGGAGGAGGAGGAGGAGGAGGAGGAGGAGGAGGAGGAGGAGGAGGAGGAGGAGGAGGAGGAGGAGGAGGAGGAGGAGGAGGAGGAGGAGGAGGAGGAGGAGGAGGAGGAGGAGGAGGAGGAGGAGGAGGAGGAGGAGGAGGAGGAGGAGGAGGAGGAGGAGGAGGAGGAGGAGGAGGAGGAGGAGGAGGAGGAGGAGGAGGAGGAGGAGGAGGAGGAGGAGGAGGAGGAGGAGGAGGAGGAGGAGGAGGAGGAGGAGGAGGAGGAGGAGGAGGAGGAGGAGGAGGAGGAGGAGGAGGAGGAGGAGGAGGAGGAGGAGGAGGAGGAGGAGGAGGAGGAGGAGGAGGAGGAGGAGGAGGAGGAGGAGGAGGAGGAGGGGAGGAGGAGGAGGAGGAGGAGGAGGAGGAGGAGGAGGAGGAGGAGGAGGAGGAGGAGGAGGAGGAGGAGGAAGAAGAAGAAGAAGAAGAGGAAGAGGAAGAAGAATTGGTGCCCGGAAACATAATTAGACCGTTCAGAACAACACACTGCTTACTTCCACACAACACATGCAGAGTGCCTTTTGTACGAGTGCCCTTTAATTTGCGCTCCCCAGGGTGTGTTGCGTTCCATTTTACAAACGCTCTGGACGCCAGCCGCAGAATGGGGCGGTCCGACTGAAGTTTGGATTCGGGGCGGCCAAAGGGCGTTGCACGAGGATGTGACGTCACTTTCTGCGCGCGCATCCGGGCGGCCGCTAAACTTTGCGCCGGCGCTAACGGCCAACTTAATTTGGGGCGGGGCGCAAACTGCGCTGCGCCCAGGCGCTACACGCATAGCGCCCGAAAATCACTTCTCTTAAGGCGCTAACTGCTGGCGCAAGCAACTGAAAATCTAGCCCTGAGTGTATTCGAGGGGCTGTGTGTAATTAACAGAGTGTATTCGAGGGGCTGTGTCTAATTAACAGAGTGTATTCGAGGGGCTGGTCGTAATTAACAGTGTATTCGAGGGGCTGTGTGTAATTGAGTGTATTCGAGGGGCTGTGTGTAATTAACAGAGGCCTAGAAATTCAGTTGGTTGCGCCTGCCGGTAGCGCCTTAGGAGGAGTAGATGTCGGGCGCTAGGCGGCTTGCAGCCGGGTGCAGCGCGATCTGCGCCTCTCCCCAACTTCACTCACGATTTAGCGGCGGCGCAAAGTCTTTGCGCGCGCTCAGCTGCGCGCGCAGATCCTGACGTCATTTCCTCGTGCAACGCCCTTTGTGCGCCCCAACCGGAAAATCAGTCGCGACGCCCCATTGTGCGCCTGGCGCCCCTAGCGACTGGTAGAGTGGAACGGTGCTTAGTCGATGCGGGACGCGGGGGGCGCAAATTAAAGGGCACTCCTCCTGCACTATTAAAGGCTGCCATTTCGCAGCACTCCTTCTTGAGAGACGGATCTTTGCAGAGAGACCAAGGCAGAGAGCTTTCTGCTTTGGCTCAACACTCGGACAGGTACTTGTGGCTTCAGGCCACAGCTTTCCACTTGTCTTTGTCTTCATTGACATATCATTGTTTGCTAACATATTATGGGGGCTACAATGGGTGCAAACGCTGGCTTTCTCCATTGCATCCAAAGGGCTCACAGACGCCGTGAGAGAGTGTCAGCCCTGGCTAGACGGAGAGGGGGCAACAGGCGTCGGGAAAGGAGGCCTTACCCACCCAGGGTATACCGCCAGCAGTTCTCCTATCTCAACATGTCTGACGAGCAGTGTGTTCGGAGGCTGCGACTCCGAAGGGAGGTGGTCACAGAGATCTGCTACCTGTGGTGTATGTAACCGTTCCACCTTTAAGAGAACTATTTTAAGAGATGCACTACTTTATCTTGGCTGCTGTATACTGTAATACCGGTAATGATTTATTGGGCAGTTCAGCCTGACCTTCGACTAGTAAAGACCTGTTGAAATTATTCTTGTGGTCTGTGTGCAGTGATTCTTATTAACAATAATTAGAACACACAGACTTAACAGTGGCGACGATGACGATCTTACCCTGCGGCAGAGATATATCCAAGGCAGTTTAACGGGCGTCGAGAAGAGGCATCCGCCCTCATCATCCTGCTGAGAAAAGACTCGGGTCTGAAGAGCAAGGAAGAATCCTGACATGAAGCCTTCCATCAGCAACAGGCAGTGATCATCCCTTCTACCACGGTGGTGGGTAAGCCGATCAGCGATGAGCAGCAAGTCTGCAACGTTGGCTGTGAAGTAGGGGAGGGAAAAACGGAGGATATAAGGGCGGAGAACTCGACCACGGCCGGGGAAAAGAGCCGGACAGAAGTCGGGGCCAGAGGCGCTGAGACTGGGGCAGCGTAAGGCACGGGAGCCGCGGTGAATGCAAACGCAGCCGGTTTAAAAGACCGGGCTGCAAGCGGGCTGGGAGACGCAACAGCGTCGAGAGAGAGCTCGACCGCGACCGGGGAAAAAGGCCGGGCAGCTACCGAGGCCGCGAGGCGCGGGAGAAAATAAAAATAATTTAAAAAAACGCGGAGAACTCAGCCGCAGCCGGGGGAAAGGACTGCAAGAGGGGCTGGGAGGCACAATTTGAGAACCACTGGGGAGGGCGAACACAGCAATACGGCAATCGCCATTACAGCCAGCGGGGGAGAAAGGCAAACGCGGGAGGCCGCCATTTTCGTAGGCGGGGGAAGAAGACAAGCGCGGGAAACCGCCATTTTGAAAAAATAAATAAATAAAAGAAAAATTTATTTTTGTTTCTCAAGAAGATTGCGAGGATGCCTAAGCGTGGTAACATCAACAATTTCGATGCCGATGTTGAAGATTGGGCCACGTATGTAGAATGCATAGAGATTTATTGTAAGGCAAATAAAATATCAGATGAAGATAAAGCACTAACCTTACTAAACTCAATGGGTGCGAAGACATACGGGCTATTGAAGCATCTTCTATCACCAGCTAAACCGGCGGATCAGGCTTTCGCTAATATTGTTGCTGTCCTGAGAAATCATTTGAACCCCACACCGCTGATGTTAGCGGAACGATTTAAATTTTATGCGAGAACGCAACTGAAAGAGGAAAGCAACGCGGAGTATTTAATTGAACTGCGTTGGGGAAAGACTGACAGAGGCACTGAGAGACAAATTCGTGTGTGGATTGTCGAAAGAAGGAACACAAAAGCGGCTGCTTGAAGAGAATGATCTTACACTTGATAAGGCTGTCACTATTGCAGCATCGCACGAAGCCGCAGCGAGAGGCACTGTGGAAATGCAGCTGAAGGCAGCGTTACTCAGCGTAGATCAAATGGCTTTGGGTACAGCGAAATGTTATCGTTGTGGAAAGACAACACACGATCAGAACCAATGCTGGTTTAAAAATCAGGAATGTAGAAAATGTGGCAAGCTTGGTCACATAGCTAAAGTATGCCGGTCAGGAAAGAAGACCAGCAACAAAAAAGTCACCGCAGGAAAAGTGCAGAAAGGTACATAAGGTGGCTGAGAAGAGTTCGGATGAACAGAATTCGGATTCAGACTCCAACAGCAAGGAACTGGGTAGTCTGAGAATTCACAATGTGAGTAAGGAAGCTGACCTACAAACTATCTGGGTCACACTTCAGATAGCAGGAGTCCAAGTGAAGATGGAATTGGACACCGGATCGGCGTTGACGGTCATGAATAAGCAAGATTACAAAAGGTTATTCACACATATTCCCCTACGGGATACGGAGATAGTATTGCAGACATACACGGGGCAAAGAGTATACCCCATCGGAAAGATAAAAGTCAAGGTGGTACACAAGGGCAAAGAACACCAAGGAATGGACTTATATGTACTACCTGAGGGAGGTCCACCACTTCTGGGACGGGAGTGGATCAGGAAAATAAATATGGACTGGCACTCCCTAAAAGCAATAACGGTAGATTCCGGAAAAAAAGATGTCAAACCTGAACGATTGTCCAGAATATTGGATGAGGCTAAAGAGGTGTTCCAACAGGGACTGGGAACACTGAGAGGAATTACGGCAAAAATCAAGATTGCAGAACATGCAAACCCAAAATTTTTCAAAGCCAGACCGGTACCTTATGCGATACGACCTGCTGTGGAAGCTGAGCTGGAAGGGCTAGAACGTTCAGGAGTACTGTCTAAGGTGGACTGGAGTGAGTGGGCCACGCCCATTGTTCCCGTCATGAAGCGTTCATCGAGTAACAAGCCAGGGGAACCGGGGACGGTCCGCATCTGTGGAGACTTCAAGATCACGGTTAATCCGGTGCTTCACACGGTGCAATATACGCTTCCGCGGATTGAGGATATCTTTGCTTCATTGTCTGGCGGGAAACACTTCACCAAGATAGACCTGGCGCAAGCGTACTTACAGATGGAAGTTGAGGAAGAGTCGCGCCAGTATCTCACAATCAACACGCACAGAGGCTTGTATCAATATAATAGACTGGTTTTTGGAGTGGCTTCGGCTCCAGCAATTTGGCAGAGGGCCATGGAGCAGGTATTACAGGGAATTCCAAGCACTCAATGTTACTTGGACGATATCCTGATTACAGGAGATGACGATGAGGAACACCTTGCAAATTTGAAACTGGTGCTCACCAGATTGAAGGAATATGGACTTCGAGTTAATCGCCAGAAATGTGAGTTCTTTCAGAAACGGATCTCGTACTGTGGTCATGTCATTGACCAGGAGGGGCTGCACAAGTCACCTGACAAGATCGAAGCTGTTGTGAAGGCTCCCGCTCCGGAAAATGTATCCCAGTTGAGGTCATTCCTAGGGTTGATTAACTATTACCATAAGTTTCTGCCAAATCTATCCACGGTGCTGCACCCGCTGAACGCTCTTTTGCAGAAAGAAGTACCATGGAAGTGGAGCGAGGACTGTAAGAAGGCCTTTCGCAAAAGCAAGGCATTGATCACCTCAGAGAAAGTGTTGGCTCACTTCAACCCAACGCTATCTATTCGTTTAGCTTGTGATGCTTCTCCTTATGGTATTGGAGCAGTACTCTCACACAAGTTGCCAAATGGCTTGGAAAGGCCAGTCGCATTTGCATCCAGATCATTGACCTCCGCTGAGCGCAACTATGCTCAGATAGATAGGGAGGCTCTCAGCCTTGTGTGGGGAGTAAAGAAGTTTAATCATTACCTGCAGGGCCAGAAGTTTACACTGCTGACAGACCACCAGCCGTTGGTATCCATTTTTAACCCTAAGAAGGGTGTTTCGGTGATGACAGCACAGAGGCTCCAGAGATGGTCCCTTTTCCTAGGGGCACATCAATATCAGATAGAATTCAAAGGTACAAAGCAGCATGGTAATGCTGATGGGCTGTCGCGCCTGCCACTACCTACTGAGGAGGAGGCACCGACGGTTGACCCGGTGGAGTTATTTCACTCGACCATCATCGAATGTTTACCTGTCACCAATGCAAATATTGAAAGGGAGACTAGGAATGACCCGACACTGTCCCAGGTCTACGAATTGACAGTAAAGGGATGGCCAGCCCATGGTGATCCACTGTTACCGGCATTCTCAGCAAAACGAGAACAGCTGTCCATCTGTCAGGGAACATTGATGTATGGAACAAGGGTGATTATCCCTCCTAAGTTAAGAGAGAGAGTTCTAAAAGAACTACATGAAGGTCATCTGGGGGGAGTCAAGATGAAAAGCCTTGCTAGGGCTTATGTGTGGTGGCTGGGTATCGACCAACAGATAGAGGATCTGACGAAAAGCTGCTCAGGGTGCCAAAAAGTCCAAAATGCACCTCCAATTGCACCGCTGCATCCATGGGAATGGCCTTCAACCCCATGGCAACGTGTACATATTGACTTTGCTGGTCCATTCATGGACTCCATGTTTTTAATTGCGGTGGACGCACATTCTAAATGGCCAGAAGTGATTAAAATGACTACCACTACCTCGGAGAAGACGATCGCGGTGCTAAGAACGATATTTGCAAGAAATGGATTGCCAGAGCATATATGTTCAGACAACGGACCACAGTTCGTGTCAGAGGAATTCCAGAAATTCCTGAAGAAGAATGGGGTGAAACATTATACCTCTGCCCCATATCATCCAGCTACGAGTGGGCTGGCCGAGAGGTTTGTACAGACGTTCAAAAAGGCAATAAAGGCCATGAGCGAAGGTCAGATTCCACTGCAACACAAGGTGGACAATTTCCTACTGGCATATCGAAACGCCACCCATGCAACAACAAACCAAAGTCCTGCCATGATGTTCTATAACAGGTGGTTACGGTCCAGGTTGGACTTGTTAAATCCAAATGTGCGGAGGGAAGTCGAAAACAAACAGTTCCAGCATATCAATAACAAGCCCACTCGGAGTTTTGAAATAGGACAACCGGTGTTAGCCAGGGACTATAAAAATGAGAAATGGCAATCTGGAACAATTCGGGCCAGACAAGGACCCCTGATGTACACGGTAGATGTTGGTGAAAACGTAATGCGACGTCATGCTGACCAACTGGTGGGATCGAGAACAAGGGTCGAGCCCATGGTTACGACAGAGACAACCGTGGAGGAAGTTAGTGAACCTGAAGCATCTACCTCAGAAGTGAATATACCTGATGATGATGTCCTATCCATAGGGGATCAACTAGATGAGTCACCCCAGCAACGAGAACCAGAGACCCCTGAAAGGCGTTATCCGTCTCGGATCAGGAGGCCTCCTCAGAGACTGAATCTGTGAACTGTTTTTACATGAAGTTGTGTATATATGTTATTATGTTATGTTAAATGGGGAATATATATTGTTAAGCTAAAAAGGGAGGATTGTGGTGTATGTAACCGTTCCACCTTTAAGAGAACTATTTTAAGAGATGCACTACTTTATCTTGGCTGCTGTATACTGTAATACCGGTGGTGACCACACCGGTATATAAGTGCTGTGTAATGATTTATTGGGCAGTTCAGCCTGACCTTCGACTAGTAAAGACCTGTTGAAATTATTCTTGTGGCCTGTGTGCAGTGATTCTTATTAACAATAATTAGAACACACAGACTTAACACCACCTGTTTGGCGGTGATCTGCAGCCACAGCTGAGGAGCAGGACGTCTCTGTCGGTGGCAGTGAAGGTGACGGTGGCTCTCAACTTCTATGCCACCGGCTCCTTCCAATCCGCTACTGGGGACATTTCCAACATCTCCCAGTTCGCCGTGCATTGCTGCATCCGCCAGGTGACCAATGCCCTTTTCAAAAGGAGACGTCAGTTCATCTCCTTCTCCATGGCCCTTGCCAAGCAGCAACAGCGTGCAATGGGCTTTGCAGCATTCGTGGGCTTCCCCATGGTGCAGGGCGCCATTGACTGCGCGCATGTGGCTTTGCGGGCACCTCTGGAGAATTCCGAGGATTACCGCAACTGGAAGGGCTACCATTCGCTGAACGTCCAGCTGGTGTGTGACCACAGGCAGCTCATCCTAGCTGTCAATGCCCGCTTTCCAGGCAGCAGCCACGATGCCTTCATCCTGCGCCAGACTTCGGTGGCAGACATGTTCCAGGCCCAGCCTCATCCACGAGGATGGCTTCTCGGGGACAAAGGCTATCCTTTGTGCACCTGGCTGATGACCCCGCTCCGTGCGCCCAGCACCCCTGCTGAAGAGGGATACAATGATAGCCATCAAGCGACCAGGAACATCATTGAGCAAACAATCGGCGTCCTGAAGCAACGGTTCCGCTGTCTGGATCGTTCCGGTGGAGCCCTACAATATTCGCCGGAGCGAGTCTCCCATTTCGTGGTCGTTTGCTGCATGCTGCACAACCTGGCTATCCGCAGGACTCAGCCACTGCCACCAGAGATTGGAGGACCACCTGAGGAGGAGGAGGAGGAGGAGGAGGAGGAGGAGGAGGAGGAGGAGCACCAGCACAGGAGGGAGGCAGAAAGTGCAAGGGCCGCCCGTCACCGGCTTATTGAACGTCGGTTCTAGGCCCCCTCTCAGGGAATGGCTTGTGCCAATGTCAGCAGATGAATGTAGCCGCTCCACAAGCCCTCAGCCGAGCAGGGCAACCAGGACTTGACAAAAAAAACATGCACAGTGCAATTTAAGAACATTAATTTATTGCAAACCTCTGCCCTTCCCACATTACAACCTCATGTGGAGAAGCCCCCTCCAAAAACACAAAACTAACAGTCTCGGCCTTACAAAAACTAAAAAAGACACCACTCTCGGCCTTACAAAAACAAAGAAAGACACCAGCCTCGGCCTTACAAAAACACAACTACACCAGTCTCGGCCTTTCAACAACCACAAAGCATTTGTGCAGACCTTCTACTTTTTGCCCTGCGAGGGCGATGCCTTTCGCATCCTTGCCTGGCCCCTGCCCGCCCTGCAGCTCCTCCTCAATGGGAGCCCAGTGGCTGCAGCAAGGCTGGGGGAAGGCTGCTGAGGGTCAGATGGCGAGACGGCAGATGCCCTTGGGGGTCGGCCTGCACCAGCTCTGGCCCTGGAGGGGCCGGCTGCTGACTGCTCCAACTCTGCTTGGGCGGCAGCAGTCTGTCCAGCGTCTCGTGGCAGCTGCAATGGTGGAGTGGCAGTGTCGGCTGCAGGAATGGTGCCAACCTGACAGATCGCAGGTGCTCCCTGGTCGCCTGATACATTGGCACTCGCACGGGCCAGCACTGCAGCATGCGCAGCAAACAGCTGAAGAACAGACTGCTGGGCTGCTGCTGCGCGGCGAGTGCCCTGGTGATGCCTGGCTGATCCAGCGAGGGTGGCAGCAGTTAGTGCCCGTGTGGCCCTGGTCTGTGTCCGCATGACAACAGCCAGTGAATGGACGGCACGACTGAGCACTTGGCTCGAAGCCGCCTGTGCTGCCGCGAAGTCCTGCAGACTCCTGGCCTGTGCTGCACTGAATTGATCCAGACTCCTGGCCTGTGCTGCTCCAAATTGCTGTACACTCCTTGACAAAGACTCAATGGAGTCAGGCATCCTTGCCACTGCAGCCATGAGGTCATTGTGCCTGCGCTCAGCCTGGATGGCCATTTCCTCCAGGAGCCGCACCTCCTCTGCGCTGACCGTCGCAGGACTGGAGGCCGCACTCACCCTCTGGGGAGAAGTCCGCCGAGCTTCCCCACCCCTCCCGCGTTGCTGCAGCCCGCTGGGCCCCGGAGCTTCACTCTCCTCCGACCCTTCCCCCCGGCTCCCCTCCAGGGAAGACGTGTCCCCTTCATCGCCATGGGCTGGCGCGGCTGAGGGTGGCACTGATGGGCCGGCTTCCTCTTCCTCCTCCACTAATTCGGAAGCGCTGACAGTGGCAGCTTGAGGGCCCACCTCCTCACCTGGCGATTCACCATCTGAAAGCAGGAAGGCACAAGAGTAGCTTTAGAGTGAGGACAGGGCGGCAGCGAGGGAGGCATGAGTGCTGCCATTCACTGCATTGGCCGGACAGTGGCAAAGGATGCTGATCTGAGGCGCAAGTGGAACGAGAGAGGTCAAAAAGGTGATGCCCTTACCATTGGTGCCCAGAACAGGGTCGGCATCTCCACTGGCGACGGGCCAATCAGCCGGCCTACCATAATGTGCTCCACACGCTGGTTGAGGTCGGAGAACTCTTTGACGTCAGGACGGCCTCCCCCGGTCTCAGTTCGTTTCCGCCGGTTGTGCGCCACCTTGGCCTGCAAGAGAAAGGATGGCCTCTAAGTACAGTGTGAAGCCCTGATCTTGTCTGCACTGCCTCCCATGGTCAAATAGCTTGTACAGTGTGAAGCCCTGATCTTGTCTGCACTGACTCCCATGGTCGAATAGCTTGTACAGTGTGAAGCCCTGATCTTGTCTGCAATGCCTCCCATGGTCGAATAGCTTGTACAGTGTGTAGCCCTGATGTTGTCTGCACTGCCTCCCATGGTCGAATAGCTTGTACAGTGTGAAGCCCTGATCTTGTCTGCAATGCCTCCCATGGTCGAATAGCTTGTACAGTGTGTCACCCTGATCTTGTCTGCAATGCCTCCCATGGTCGAACAGCTTGTACAGTGTGTAAAGTGCTGAATGTGCAAGTGATTTTCATGCCAGTCCCATAGCTGCTGGATGAGGGCTGGCCATTAGGGCTTTCAGGTCCCTTTGCCCATAAAGTGAGGTGCACATGCAGGGATGAGGAGGACACTGGAAAGGGTACTCACCCTGACAACCCGAGTGAGGTCGTTGAACTTCTTCCGGCATTGCACAGGAGTTCTGGCAACCATGCTGTTGGAAGACACCCTGTTTGAGACCTCCCTCCAGGCTTTCCGGTAGGCGCTGGGCAGCGGCCTCTTGCCACCTTCTGGGAACAGAACATGGCGCCTGCGCTCCACTCCGCCAACCAGCACCCTCAGGTCACCGTCGCTGAAGTGCTGCGCTCTCTCCCTGGCCTTCTCCATAGCCCTGGGCGTTGTGCAGATGAAGCTGAAGTGGTCAGGCCTAGGTAGAGGGCTGCAGTGTGCAGGGCGTGGCAGGCAAACAAATCCACCCTCCCCCTTTAAGAGCTGACCGGCGCCAGAATGTCTGCCGTCAATCAACAACTCGCCACACCGGCACTGCGCCCGGCCTCGGGGGTATCGCTGTGCTCCGCCGGCTTAGCGCCTAAAGATAGTCATGCATCGCCTGTTTTAGCGCAGCAGCAACCTCTTGGGGCGATGCGACTGAATATCGGCGAAGGTGGCGCGACTTTGGCCGGGCGCAAACTTTAGCGGCCGCCCGATTTTAGCGCCCCAAAAGTGGCTATATTGAATTACTAGGCCAGAGTGTATTCGACGGCCTGTATGTAATTAACAGAGTGTATTCGACGGGCTGTGTGTAATTAATAGGGTGTATTCGAGGGGCTGTGAGTAATTAACAGAGTGTATTCGAGGGGCTGTGTGTAATTAGCAGCGTTTATTCGAGGGGCTGTGTGTAATTAACAGAGTTTATTCGAGGGGCTGTGTGTAATTAACAGAGTGTATTCGAGGGGCTGTGCGTAATTAACAGAGTGTATTCGGCGGGCTGTGTGTAATTAACAGAGTGTATTCGAGGGGCTGTGTGTAATTAGCAGCGTTTATTCGAGGGTCTATGTGTAATTAACAGAGTGTATTCGAGGGGCTGTGAGTAATTAACAGAGTGTATTCGAGAGGCTGTGTGTAATTAGCAGCGTTTATTCGAGGGTCTATGTGTAATTAACAGAGTGTATTCAGGGGGCTGTGTGTAATTAACAGAGTGTATTCGACGGCCTTTATGTAATTAACAGAGTGTATTCGACGGGCTGTGTGTAATTAACAGAGTGTATTCGAGGGGCTGTGTGTAATTAACAGAGTTTATTCGAGGGGCTTTGTGTAATTAACAGAGTGTATCTGAGGGGCTGTGTGTAATTAACAGAGTGTATTCGAAAAGCTGTGCGTAATTAACAGAGTATTCGAGGGGCTGTGTGTAATTAGCAGAGTTTATTCGAGGGGCTGTGTGTAATTAACAGAGTGTATTTGAGGGGCTGTGCATAATTAACAGAGTGTATTTGAGGGGCTGTGCGTAATTAACAGAATGTATTCGAGGGGTTGTGTGTAATTAACAGAGTGTATTCGAGGGGCTGTGTGTAATTAACAGAGTGTTTTCGAGGGGCTGTGTGTAATTAGCAGAGTTTATTCGAGGGGCTGTGTGTAATTAACAGAGTGTATTTGAGGGGCTGTGCATAATTAACAGAGTGTATTCGAGGGGTTGTGTGTAATTAAAAGAGTGTATTCGAGGGGCTGTGTGTAATTAGCAGAGTATATTCAAGGGGCTTTGCATAGTTAACTGAGTGTATTCGAGGGGCTGTGTGTAATTAACAGAGTGTATTCGAGGGGCTCTATGTAATTAACAGAGTGTATTTGAGGGGCTGTGCATAATCAACAGAGTGTATTCGAGGGGTTGTGTGTAATTAACAGAGTGTATTCGAGGGGCTGTGTGTAACTAACAGAGTGTTTTCGAGGGGCTGTGTGTAATTAGCTGAGTTTATTCGAGGGGCTGTGTGTAATGAACAGAGTGTATTCGAGAGGCTGTGTGTAATTAACATAGCGTATTCGACGGCCTGTATGTAATTACAGAGTGTATTCGAGGGGCTGTGAGTAATTAACAGAGTGTATTGGAGGGGCTGTGTGTAATTAGCAGCGTTTATTCGAGGGGCTGTGTGTAATTAACAGAGTATATTCAAGGGGCTTTGCATAATTAACAGAGTGTATTCGAGGGGCTGTGCGTAATTAACAGAGCGTATTCGAGTGGCTGTGTGTAATTAACAGAGTGTATTCGAGTGGCTGTGTGTAATTAACAGAGTATATTCGAGGGGCTGTGTGTAATGAACAGAGTGTATTCGAGAGGCTGTGTGTAATTAACATAGCGTATTCGACGGCCTGTATGTAATTACAGAGTGTATTCGAGGGGCTGTGAGTAATTAACAGAGTGTATTCGAGGGGCTGTGTGTAATTAGCAGCGTTTATTCGAGGGGCTGTGTGTAATTAACAGAGTATATTCAAGGGGCTTTGCATAATTAACAGAGTGTATTCGAGGGGCTGTGTGTAATTAACAGAGTGTATTCGAGGGGTTGTGTGTAATTAACAGAGTGTATTCGAGGGGCTGTGGGTAATTAACAGAGTGTATTCGAGGGGCTGTGCGTAATTAACAGAGTGTATTCGAGGGTCTGTGTGTAATTAACAGAGTGTATTCGAAAGGCTTTGCGTAATTAACAGTGTATTCGAGGGGCTGTCTGTAATTAACAGGGTGTATTCGAGGGGCTCTATGTAATTAACAGAGTGTATTTGAGGGGCTGTGCGTAATTAACAGAGTGTATTCGAGGGGCTGTGAGTAATTAACAGAGTGTATTCGAGGGGCTGTGTGTAATTAGCAGCGTTTATTCGAGGGGCTGTGTGTAATTAGCAGAGTATATTCGAGGGGCTGTGCATAATTAACAGAGTGTATTCGAGGGGCTGTGTGTAATTAACAGAGGGTATTCGAGGGGCTGTGCGTAATTAACAGAGTGTATTCGAGCGGCTGTGTGTAATCAACAGAGTGTATTCGAGTGGCTGTGGGTAATTAACAGAGTATATTCGAGGGGCTGTGTGTAATAAACAGAGTGTATTTGAGGGGCTGTGTGTAATTAACAGAGTGTATTCGAGTGGCTGTGTGTAATTAACAGAGTACATTCGAGGGACTGTGTGTAATAAACAGAGTGTATTCGAGGGGTTGTGTGTAGTTAACAGAGTGTATTCGAGGTGCTGGTCATAATTAACAGAGTGTATTCGAGGGGCTTTGTGTAATTAACTGAGTGTATTCGAGGTGCTGTGTCTAATTAACAGAGTGAATTCGAGGGGCTGTGTGTAATTAACAGAGTGTATTCGGCGGGCTGTGTGTAATTAACAGAGTGTATTCGACGGGCTGTGTGTAATTAACAGAGTGTATTCGAGGGGCTGTGAGTAATTAACAGAGTGTATTCGAGGGGCTGTGTGTAATTAGCAGCGTTTATTCGAGGGTCTATGTGTAATTAACAGAGTGTATTCAGGGGGCTGTGTGTAATTAACAGAGTGTATTCGACGGCCTTTACGTAATTAACAGAGTGTATTCGACGGGCTGTGTGTAATTAACAGAGTGTATTCGAGGGGCTGTGAGTAATTATCAGAGTGTATTCGAGGGGCTGTGTGTAATTAACAGAGTGTATTCGAGGGGCTGTGTGTAATTAACAGAGTTTATTCGAGGGGCTCTGTGTAATTAACAGAGTGTATCTGAGGGGCTGTGTGTAATTAACAGAGTGTATTCGAATAACTGTGCGTAATTAACAGAGTATTCGAGGGGCTGTCTGTAATTAACAGTGTGTATTCGAGGGGCTCCATGTAATTAACAGAGTGTATTTGAGGGGCTGTGCGTAATTAACAGAATGTATTCGAGGGGTTGTGTGTAATTAACAGAGTGTATTCGAGGGGCTGTGTGTAATTAACAGAGTGTATTTGAGGGGTTGTGTGTAATTAACAGAGTGTATTCGAGGGGCTGTGTGTAATTAGCAGAGTGTATTCGAGGGGCTGTGTGTAATTAGCTGAGTTTATTCGAGGGGTTGTGTGTAATTAACAGAGTGTATTCGAGAGGCTGTGTGTAATTAACAGAGTGTTTTCGAGGGGCTGTGTAATTAGCTGAGTGTATTCGAGAGGCTGTGTGTAATTAACATAGCGTATTCGAATGGCCTGTATGTAATTACAGAGTGTATTCGAGGGGCTGTGAGTAATTAACAGAGTGTATTCGAGGTGCTGTGTGTAATTAGCAGCGTTTATTCGAGGGGCTGTGTGTAATTAACAGTATATTCAAGGGGCTTTGCATAATTAACAGAGTGTATTCGAGGGGCTGTGCGTAATTAACAGAGCGTATTCGAGTGGCTGTGTGTAATTAACAGAGTATATTCGAGGGACTGTGTGTAATAAACAGAGTGTATTCGAGGGGCTGTGCGTAATTAACAGAGTGTATTCGAAAGGCTGTGCGTAATTAACAGTGTATTCGAGGGGCTGTCTGTAATTAACAGAGTGTATGCGAGGGGCTCTATGTAATTAACAGAGTGTATTCGAGGGGCTGTGTGTAATTAACAGAGTTTATTCGAGGGGCTGTGTGTAATTAACAGAGGGCTAGATTTTCAGTTGCTTGCGCCAGCAGTTAGCGCCTTAAGAGAAGTGATTTTCGGGCGCTATGCGTGTAGCGCCTCGGCGCAGCGCAGTTTGCGCCCCGCCCCAAATTAAGTTGCCCGTTAGCACCGGCGCAAAGTTTAGCGGCCGCCCGGATGCGCGCGCAGAAAATGACGTCACATCCTCGTGCAACGCCCTTTGGCCGCCCCGAATCCAAACTTCAGTCGGACCGCCCCATTGTGCGCCTGGCGTCCAGAGCGTTTGTAAAATGGAACGCAACACACCCTGGGGAGCGCAAATTAAAGGGCACTCGTACAAAAGGCACTCTGCATGTGTTGTGTGGAAGTAAGCTGTGTGTTGTTCTGAACGGTCTTTATGTTTCCGGGCAATCATTCCTCCTCCTCCTCCTCCTCCTCCTCCTCCTCCTCCTCCTCCTCCTCCTCCTCCTCCTCCTCCTCCTCCTCCTCCTCCTCCTCCTCCTCCTCCTCCTCCTCCTCCTCCTCCTCCTCCTCCTCCTCCTCCTCCTCCTCCTCCTCCTCCTCCTCCTCCTCCTCCTCCTCCTCGACTTTGCATTTGAAAAAAATACATGCACCCTTCCCCTTTAAGAGCTCACTGGCACCAGAGTGTCTGCCGTGCGCTACGCCCGAGCTCGGGTGTTGCGCTCTCCACCGCCGGCTTAGCGCCTAAAGATACTAGTGGAACGCCTCTTTTAGCGCTCCACCAACCTCTTAGGGCAAAGCCACTGAATTTCCGGCAACGGGGCGCTACTTTGGGGCGGGCGATAACTTCGGGCGGGCGCTAAGCTTAGCGCCCCAAAACTGTCTATACTGAAAATCTAGCCCATAGTGTATTCGACGGCCTGTATGTAATTAACAGAGTGTATTCGACGGGCTGTGTGTAATTAATAGGGTGTATTCGAGGGGCTGTGAGTAATTAACAGAGTGTATTCGAGGGGCTGTGTGTAATTAGCAGCGTTTATTCGAGGGGCTGTGTGTAATTAACACAGTTTATTCGAGGGGCTGTGTGTAATTAACAGAGTATATTCGAGGGGCTGTGCATTATTAACAGAGTGTATTCGAGGGGCTGTGTGTAATTAACAGAGTGTATTCGAGGGGCTGTGCGTAATTAACAGAGTGTATTCGAGCGGCTGTGTGTAATCAACAGAGTGTATTCGAGTGGCTGTGGGTAATTAACAGAGTATATTCGAGGGGCTGTGTGTAATAAAAAGAGTGTATTTGAGGGGCTGTGTGTAATTAACAGAGTGTATTCGAGTGGCTGTGTATAATTAAGAGAGTATATTCGAGGGACTGTGTGTAATAAACAGAGTGTATTTGAGGGGCTGGGTATAATTAACAGAGTGTATTCGAGCGGCTGTGTGTAATCAACAGAGTGTATTCGAGTGGCTGTGGGTAATTAACAGAGTATATTCGAGGGGCTGTGTGTAATAAAAAGAGTGTATTTGAGGGGCTGTGTGTAATTAACAGAGTTTATTCGAGGGGCTTTGTGTAATTAACAGAGTGTATCTGAGGGGCTGTGTGCAATTAACAGAGTGTATTCGAAAAGCTGTGCGTAATTAACAGAGTATTCGAGGGGCTGTCTGTAATTAACAGTGTGTATTCGAGGGGCTCTATGTAATTAACAGAGTGTATTTGAGGGGCTGTGCGTAATTAACAGAATGTATTCGAGGGGTTGTGTGTAATTAACAGAGTGTATTCGAGGGGCTGTGTGTAATTAACAGAGTATATTCAAGGGGCTTTGCATAATTAACTGAGTGTATTCGAGGGGCTGTGTGTAATTAACAGAGTGTATTCAAGGGGCTCTATGTAATTAACAGAGTGTATTTGAGGGGCTGTGCATAATTAACAGAGTGTATTCGAGGGGTTGTGTGTAATTAACAGAGTGTATTCGAGGGGCTGTGTGTAATTAACAGAGTGTATTCAAGGGGCTCTATGTAATTAACAGAGTGTATTTGAGGGGCTGTGCATAATTAACAGAGTGTATTCGAGAGGCTGTGTGTAATTAACATAGCGTATTCGACGGCCTGTATGTCATTACAGAGTGTATTCGAGGGGCTGTGAGTAATTAACAGAGTGTATTCGAGGGGCTGTGTGTAATTAGCAGTGTTTATTCGAGGGGCTGTGTGTAATTAACAGAGTATATTCAAGGGGCTTTGCATAATTAACAGAGTGTATTCGAGGGGCTGTGCGTAATTAACAGAGCGTATTCGAGTGGCTGTGTGTAATTAACAGAGTATATTCGAGGGACTGTGTGTAATAAACAGAGTGTATTTGAGGGGCTGGGTATAATTAACAGAGTTTATTCGAGGGGCTGTGTGTAATTAACAGAGTGTATTTGAGGGGCTGTGCGTAATTAACAGACTGTATTCGAGGGTCTGTGTGTAATAGAGTGTATTCGAGCGGCTGTGTGTAATTAACAGAGTGTATTCGAGGGGCTGTGTGTAATTAACAGAGTGTATTCGAAAGGCTGTGCGTAATTAACAGTGTGTATTCGAGGGGCTCTATGTAATTCACAGAGTGTATTTGAGTGGCTGTGCGTAATTAACAGAGTGTATTCGAGGGGCTCTATGTAATTAACAGAGTGTATTTGAGGGGCTGTGCGTAATTAACAGAGTGTATTCGAGGGGCTGTGTGTAATTAACAGAGTTTATTCGAGAGGCTGTGTGTAATTAACAGAGTGTATTCGACGGGCTGTGTGTAATTAATAGAGTGTATTCGAGGGGCTGTGAGTAATTAACAGAGTGTATTCGAGGGGCTGTGTGTAATTAGCAGCGTTTATTCGAGGGGCTGTGTGTAATTAACAGAGTTTATTCGAGGGGCTGTGTGTAATTAGCAGCGTTTATTCGAGGGGCTGTGTGTAATTAACAGAGTTTATTCGAGGGGCTGTGTGTAATTAACAGAGTATATTTGAGGGGCTGTGCATAATTAACAGAGTATATTTGAGGGGCTGTGCATAATTAACAGAGTGTATTCGAGGGGCTGTGTGTAATCAACAGAGTGTATTCGAGTGGCTGTGGGTAATTAACAGAGTATATTCGAGGGGCTGTGTGTAATAAAAAGAGTGTATTTGAGGGGCTGTGTGTAATTAACAGAGTGTATTCGAGGGGTTGTGTGTAATTAACAGTATATTCGAGGAGCTGTGTGTAATAAAAAGAGTGTATTTGAGGGGCTGTGTGTAATTAACAGAGTGTATTCGAGGGGTTGTGTGTAATTAACAGAGTATATTCGAGGGACTGTGTGTAATTAACAGAGTGTATTCGAGGGGCTGTGCGTAATTAACAGAGTGTATTCGAGCGGCTGTGTGTAATTAACAGAGTATATTCGAGGGACTGTGTGTAATTAACAGAGTGTATTCGAGGGGCTGTGCGTAATTAACAGAGTATATTCGAGGGACTGTGTGTAATTAACAGAGTATATTCGAGGGACTGTGTGTAATTAACAGAGTGTATTCGAGTGGCTGTGGGTAATTAACAGAGTATATTCGAGGGGCTGTGTGTAATAAAAAGAGTGTATTTGAGGGGCTGTGTGTAATTAACAGAGTGTATTCGAGGGGTTGTGTGTAATTAACAGAGTGTATTCGAGGGGCTGTGTGTAATTAACAGAGTTTATTCGAGGGGCTGTGTGTAATTAACAGAGTGTATTCGAGTGGCTGTGTGTAATTAACAGAGTGTATTCCAGTGGCTGTGGGTAATTAACAGAGTATATTCGAGGGGCTGTGTGTAATAAACAGAGTGTATTTGAGGGGCTGTGTGTAATTAACAGAGTGTATTCGAGGGGCTGTGTGTAATTAACAGAGTGTATTCGAGGGGCTGTGCGTAATTAACAGAGTGTATTCGAGGGGCTGTGTGTAATTAACAGAGTGTATTCGAGGGTCTGTGTGGAATTAACTGAGTGTATTCGAGGGGTTGTGTGTAATGAACAGAGTGTATTCGAGGGACTCTATTTAATTAACAGAGTGTATTCGAGGGGCTGTGCATAATTAACAGAGTGTATTCGAGGGGCTGTGCGTAATTAACAGGGTGTATTCGAGGGGTTGTGTGTAATTAACAGAGTGTATTCGAGCAGCTGTGTGTAATTAACAGAGTGTATTCGAAAAGCTGTGCGTAATTAACAGAGTATTCGAGGGGCTGTGAGTAATTAACAGTGTGTATTCGAGAGGCTCTATGTAATTAACAGTGTGTATTTGAGGGGCTGTGCGTAATTAACAGAATGTATTCGAGGGGTTGTGTGTAATTAACAGAGTGTATTCGAGGGGCTGTGTGTAATTAACAGAGTGTTTTCGAGGGGCTGTACCTAATTAACAGAGTGTATCCGAGGGGTTGTGTGTAATTAGCAGAGTTTATTCGAGGGGCTGTGTGTAATTAACTGAGTGTATTCGAGGGGCTGTGTGTAATTAACAGAGTGTATTCAAGGGGCTCTAAGTAATTAACAGAGTGTATTTAAGGGGCTGTGCATAATTAACAGAGTGTATTCAAGGGGCTTTGCATAATTAACTGAGTGTATTCGAGGGGCTGTGTGTAATTAACAGAGTGTATTCGAGGGGCTGTGTGTAATTAACAGAGTGTATTCGAGGGGCTGTATGTAATTAACAGTGTATTCGAGGGGCTGTGTGTAATTAGCAGAGTTTATTCGAGGGGCTGTGTGTAATTAACTGAGTGTATTCGAGGGGCTGTGTGTAATTAACAGAGTTTATTCGAGGGGCTCTATGTAATTAACAGAGTGTATTTGAGGGGCTGTGTGTAATTAACAGAGTTTATTCGAGGGGCTGTGCGTAATTAACAGAGGCCTAGAAATTCACTATGGCCCCGCAGCTGGCTAGCGCCCAAAAGTTAGCGCTGGGCGGGAAGCCTATAGCGATCGTCAGATATTCATTGTTAGCGCCCCAATTCGGAACCGGGCGCTATACCAGGGTGTGCCCGCCTCCGCTTGGGGCGCTGACACTGAATATCAACGCTCTTGGCGCCGCTGCGCCAGCCGCTGCGGAGCGGCAGGCTGCGGTACTGCAGGCCTCCTCCTTCTCTTAAGGGGGAGCTGCCTGCAACGGGGAGATCGCCGCTAGAGAGTGCCGGCAAATGAGCCGGCACCACGGAGAAGTGCCGGGCTCGCGGAAAGCAGCTGGCAATGCCGCGGCGGGGGAGGCGGTGGAGGAGGCCGGGGAAGGAGGTGCGGGTAGGCGGCCGCCGAAAAAGCGTCCGGCCGCACCTTCCGCTTTAAAGCGCCCCACTAAGGCAGCAGGACGGCCCCGTTTTCTGGTCGCTGTTTGCGGCCGCTTCGGAGGAGGCGGCCGCAACTAAATATGGGGATCGGGCCGGTTTCGGGGCAGAACCGGGGCACTGCGCACACCGATGACGTCATCGGTGCCGGCGCAGCGCTAACGGCTACCGCCGCCAATACCGCTGCGCTGAATATCTGCGCAAACTCATTTCTGGCGCAAAATCACTATTTAGGCGTTAACTGGGCGCAAAGCTGGCAGCGCCTTAATGAATTTCTAGGCCAGAGTGTATTCGAGGGGTTGTGTGTAATTAACAGAGTGTATTCGAGGGGCTGTGTGTAATTAACAGAGTGTATTCGAGGGGCTGGTCGTAATTAACAGAGTGTATTCGAGGGGCTGTGTGTAATTGACTGAGTGTATTCGAGGGGCTGTGTGTAATTAACAGAGGCCTAGAAATTCAGTTGGTTGCGCCTGCCGGTAGCGCCTTAGGAGGAGTAGATGTCGGGCGCTAGGCGGCTAGCAGCCGGGTGCAGCGCGATCTGCGCCTCTCCCCAACTTCACTCACGATTTAGCGGCGGCGCAAAGTCTTTGCGCGCGCTCAGCTGCGCGCGCAGATCCTGATGTCATTTCCTCGTGCAACGCCCTTTGTGCGCCCCCAACCGGAAAATCAGTCGCGACGCCCCATTGTGCGCCTGGCGCCCCTAGCGACTGGTAGAGTGGAACGGTGCTTAGTTGATGCGGGGCGCGGGGGGCGCAAATTAAAGGGCACTCCTCCTGCACTATTAAAGGCTGCCATTTCGCAGCACTCCTTCTTGAGAGACGGATCTTTGCAGAGAGACCAAGGCAGAGAGCTTTCTGCTTTGGCTCAACACTCGGACAGGTACTTGTGGCTTCAGGCCACAGCTTTCCACTTGTCTTTGTCTTCATTGACATATCATTGTTTGCTAACATATTATGGGGGCTACAATGGGTGCAAACGCTGGCTTTCTCCATTGCATCCAAAGGGCTCACAGATGCCGTGAGAGAGTGTCAGCCCTGGCTAGACGGAGAGGGGGCAACAGGCGTCGGGAAAGGAGGCCTTACCCACCCAGGGTATACCGCCAGCAGTTCTCCTATCTCAACATGTCTGACGAGCAGTGTGTTCGGAGGCTGCGACTCCGAAGGGAGGTGGTCACAGAGATCTGCTACCTGTGGTGTATGTAACCGTTCCACCTTTAAGAGAACTATTTTAAGAGATGCACTACTTTATCTTGGCTGCTGTATACTGTAATACCGGTAATGATTTATTGGGCAGTTCAGCCTGACCTTCGACTAGTAAAGACCTGTTGAAATTATTCTTGTGGTCTGTGTGCAATGATTCTTATTAACAATAATTAGAACACATAGACTTAACAGTGGCGACGATGACGATCTTACCCTGCGGCAGAGATATATCCAAGGCAGTTTAACGGGCGTCGAGAAGAGGCATCCGCCCTCATCATCCTGCTGAGAAAAGACTCGGGTCTGAAGAGCAAGGAAGAATCCTGACACGAAGCCTTCCATCAGCAACAGGCAGTGATCATCCCTTCTACCACGGTGGTGGGTAAGCCGATCAGCGATGAGCAGCAAGTCGGCAACGTTGGCTGTGAAGTAGGGGAGGGAAAAACGGAGGATATAAGGGCGGAGAACTCGACCACGGCCGGGGAAAAGAGCCGGACAGAAGTCGGGGCCAGAGGCGCTGAGACTGGGGCAGCGTAAGGCACAGGAGCCGCGGTGAATGCAAACGCAGCCGGTGTAAAAGACCGGGCTGCAAGCGGGCTGGGAGACGCAACAGTGTCGAGAGAGAGCTCGACCGCGACCGGGGAAAAAGGCCGGGCAGCTACCGAGGCCGCGAGGCGCGGGAGAAAATAAAAATAATTTAAAAAAACGCGGAGAACTCAGCCGCAGCCGGGGGAAAGGACCGGACTGCAAGAGGGGCTGGGAGGCACAATTTGAGAACCACTGGGGAGGGCGAACACAGCAATACGGCAATCGCCATTACAGCCAGCGGGGGAGAAAGGCAAACGCGGGAAGCCGCCATTTTCGTAGGCGGGGGAAGAAGACAAGCGCGGGAAACCGCCATTTTGAAAAAATAAATAAATAAAAGAAAAATTTATTTTTGTTTCTCAAGAAGATTGCGAGGATGCCTAAGCGTGGTAACATCAACAATTTCGGTGCCGATGTTGAAGATTGGGCCACGTATGTAGAATGCATAGAGATTTATTGTAAGGCAAATAAAATATCAGATGAAGATAAAGCACTAACCTTACTAAACTCAATGGGTGCGAAGACATACGGGCTATTGAAGCATCTTCTATCACCAGCTAAACCGGCGGATCAGGCTTTCGCTAATATTGTTGCTGTCCTGAGAAATCATTTGAACCCCACACCGCTGATGTTAGCGGAACGATTTAAATTTTATGCGAGAACGCAACTGAAAGAGGAAAGCAACGCGGAGTATTTAATTGAACTGCGTAAGCTAGTGAAATACTGTCAGTTTGGGGAAAGACTGACAGAGGCACTGAGAGACAAATTCGTGTGTGGATTGTCGAAAGAAGGAACACAAAAGCGGCTGCTTGAAGAGAATGATCTTACACTTGATAAGGCTGTCACTATTGCAGCATCGCACGAAGCCGCAGCGAGAGGCACTGCGGAAATGCAGCTGAAGGCAGCGGTACTCAGCGTAGATCAAATGGCTTTGGGTACAGCGAAATGTTATCGTTGTGGAAAGACAACACACGATCAGAACCAATGCTGGTTTAAAAATCAGGAATGTAGAAAATGTGGCAAGCTTGGTCACATAGCTAAAGTATGCCGGTCAGGAAAGAAGACCAGCAACAAAAAAGTCACCGCAGGAAAAGTGCAGAAAGGTACATAAGGTGGCTGAGAAGAGTTCGGATGAACAGAATTCGGATTCAGACTCCAACAGCAAGGAACTGGGTAGTCTGAGAATTCACAATGTGAGTAAGGAAGCTGACCTACAAACTATCTGGGTCACACTTCAGATAGCAGGAGTCCAAGTGAAGATGGAATTGGACACCGGATCGGCGTTGACGGTCATGAATAAGCAAGATTACAAAAGGTTATTCACACATATTCCCCTACGGGATACGGAGATAGTATTGCAGACATACACGGGGCAAAG
This sequence comes from Somniosus microcephalus, assembly GCF_052327205.1. NCBI lineage: Eukaryota > Metazoa > Chordata > Chondrichthyes > Squaliformes > Somniosidae > Somniosus > Somniosus microcephalus. The sequence continues at coordinate 289,074,698 of NC_140991.1, forward strand.
AGTATACCCCATCGGAAAGATAAAAGTCAAGGTGGTACACAAGGGCAAAGAACACCAAGGAATGGACTTATATGTACTACCTGAGGGAGGTCCACCACTTCTGGGACGGGAGTGGATCAGGAAAATAAATATGGACTGGCACTCCCTAAAAGCAATAACGGTAGATTCCGGAAAAAAAGATGTCAAACCTGAACGATTGTCCAGAATATTGGATGAGGCTAAAGAGGTGTTCCAACAGGGACTGGGAACACTGAGAGGAATTACGGCAAAAATCAAGATTGCAGAACATGCAAACCCAAAATTTTTCAAAGCCAGACCGGTACCTTATGCGATACGACCTGCTGTGGAAGCTGAGCTGGAAGGGCTAGAACGTTCAGGAGTACTGTCTAAGGTGGACTGGAGTGAGTGGGCCACGCCCATTGTTCCCGTCATGAAGCGTTCATCGAGTAACAAGCCAGGGGAACCGGGGACGGTCCGCATCTGTGGAGACTTCAAGATCACGGTTAATCCGGTGCTTCACACGGTGCAATATACGCTTCCGCGGATTGAGGATATCTTTGCTTCATTGTCTGGCGGGAAACACTTCACCAAGATAGACCTGGCGCAAGCGTACTTACAGATGGAAGTTGAGGAAGAGTCGCGCCAGTATCTCACAATCAACACGCACAGAGGCTTGTATCAATATAATAGACTGGTTTTTGGAGTGGCTTCGGCTCCAGCAATTTGGCAGAGGGCCATGGAGCAGGTATTACAGGGAATTCCAAGCACTCAATGTTACTTGGACGATATCCTGATTACAGGAGATGACGATGAGGAACACCTTGCAAATTTGAAACTGGTGCTCACCAGATTGAAGGAATATGGACTTCGAGTTAATCGCCAGAAATGTGAGTTCTTTCAGAAACGGATCTCGTACTGTGGTCATGTCATTGACCAGGAGGGGCTGCACAAGTCACCTGACAAGATCGAAGCTGTTGTGAAGGCTCCCGCTCCGGAAAATGTATCCCAGTTGAGGTCATTCCTAGGGTTGATTAACTATTACCATAAGTTTCTGCCAAATCTATCCACGGTGCTGCACCCGCTGAACGCTCTTTTGCAGAAAGAAGTACCATGGAAGTGGAGCGAGGACTGTAAGAAGGCCTTTCGCAAAAGCAAGGCATTGATCACCTCAGAGAAAGTGTTGGCTCACTTCAACCCAACGCTATCTATTCGTTTAGCTTGTGATGCTTCTCCTTATGGTATTGGAGCAGTACTCTCACACAAGTTGCCAAATGGCTTGGAAAGGCCAGTCGCATTTGCATCCAGATCATTGACCTCCGCTGAGCGCAACTATGCTCAGATAGATAGGGAGGCTCTCAGCCTTGTGTGGGGAGTAAAGAAGTTTAATCATTACCTGCAGGGCCAGAAGTTTACACTGCTGACAGACCACCAGCCGTTGGTATCCATTTTTAACCCTAAGAAGGGTGTTTCGGTGATGACAGCACAGAGGCTCCAGAGATGGTCCCTTTTCCTAGGGGCACATCAATATCAGATAGAATTCAAAGGTACAAAGCAGCATGGTAATGCTGATGGGCTGTCGCGCCTGCCACTACCTACTGAGGAGGAGGCACCGACGGTTGACCCGGTGGAGTTATTTCACTCGACCATCATCGAATGTTTACCTGTCACCAATGCAAATATTGAAAGGGAGACTAGGAATGACCCGACACTGTCCCAGGTCTACGAATTGACAGTAAAGGGATGGCCAGCCCATGGTGATCCACTGTTACCGGCATTCTCAGCAAAACGAGAACAGCTGTCCATCTGTCAGGGAACATTGATGTATGGAACAAGGGTGATTATCCCTCCTAAGTTAAGAGAGAGAGTTCTAAAAGAACTACATGAAGGTCATCTGGGGGGAGTCAAGATGAAAAGCCTTGCTAGGGCTTATGTGTGGTGGCTGGGTATCGACCAACAGATAGAGGATCTGACGAAAAGCTGCTCAGGGTGCCAAAAAGTCCAAAATGCACCTCCAATTGCACCGCTGCATCCATGGGAATGGCCTTCAACCCCATGGCAACGTGTACATATTGACTTTGCTGGTCCATTCATGGACTCCATGTTTTTAATTGCGGTGGACGCACATTCTAAATGGCCAGAAGTGATTAAAATGACTACCACTACCTCGGAGAAGACGATCGCGGTGCTAAGAACGATATTTGCAAGAAATGGATTGCCAGAGCATATATGTTCAGACAACGGACCACAGTTCGTGTCAGAGGAATTCCAGAAATTCCTGAAGAAGAATGGGGTGAAACATTATACCTCTGCCCCATATCATCCAGCTACGAGTGGGCTGGCCGAGAGGTTTGTACAGACGTTCAAAAAGGCAATAAAGGCCATGAGCGAAGGTCAGATTCCACTGCAACACAAGGTGGACAATTTCCTACTGGCATATCGAAACGCCACCCATGCAACAACAAACCAAAGTCCTGCCATGATGTTCTATAACAGGTGGTTGCGGTCCAGGTTGGACTTGTTAAATCCAAATGTGCGGAGGGAAGTCGAAAACAAACAGTTCCAGCATATCAATAACAAGCCCACTCGGAGTTTTGAAATAGGACAACCGGTGTTAGCCAGGGACTATAAAAATGAGAAATGGCAATCTGGAACAATTCGGGCCAGACAAGGACCCCTGATGTACACGGTAGATGTTGGTGAAAACGTAATGCGACGTCATGCTGACCAACTGGTGGGATCGAGAACAAGGGTCGAGCCCATGGTTACGACAGAGACAACCGTGGAGGAAGTTAGTGAACCTGAAGCATCTACCTCAGAAGTGAATATACCTGATGATGATGTCCTATCCATAGGGGATCAACTAGATGAGTCACCCCAGCAACGAGAACCAGAGACCCCTGAAAGGCGTTATCCGTCTCGGATCAGGAGGCCTCCTCAGAGACTGAATCTGTGAACTGTTTTTACATGAAGTTGTGTATATATGTTATGTTATGTTAAATGGGGAATATATATTAAGCTAAAAAGGGAGGATTGTGGTGTATGTAACCGTTCCACCTTTAAGAGAACTATTTTAAGAGATGCACTACTTTATCTTGGCTGCTGTATACTGTAATACCAGTGGTGACCACACCGGTATATAAGTGCTGTGTAATGATTTATTGGGCAGTTCAGCCTGACCTTCGACTAGTAAAGACCTGTTGAAATTATTCTTGTGGCCTGTGTGCAGTGATTCTTATTAACAATAATTAGAACACACAGACTTAACACCACCTGCTTGGCGGTGATCTGCAGCCACAGCTGAGGAGCAGGACGTCTCTGTCGGTGGCAGTGAAGGTGACGGTGGCTCTCAACTTCTATGCCACCGGCTCCTTCCAATCCGCTACTGGGGACATTTCCAACATCTCCCAGTTCGCCGTGCATTGCTGCATCCGCCAGGTGACCAATGCCCTTTTCAAAAGGAGACGTCAGTTCATCTCCTTCTCCATGGCCCTTGCCAAGTAGCAACAGCGTGCAATGGGCTTTGCAGCATTCGTGGGCTTCCCCATGGTGCAGGGCGCCATTGACTGCGCGCATGTGGCTTTGCGGGCACCTCTGGAGAATTCCGAGGATTACCGCAACCGGAAGGGCTACCATTCACTGAACGTCCAGCTGGTGTGTGACCACAGGCAGCTCATCCTAGCTGTCAATGCCCGCTTTCCAGGCAGCAGCCACGATGCCTTCATCCTGCGCCAGACTTCGGTGGCAGACATGTTCCAGGCCCAGCCTCATCCACGAGGATGGCTTCTCGGGGACAAAGGCTATCCTTTGTGCACCTGGCTGATGACCCCGCTCCGTGCGCCCAGCACCCCTGCTGAAGAGGGATACAATGATAGCCATCAAGCGACCAGGAACATCATTGAGCAAACAATCGGCGTCCTGAAGCAACGGTTCCGCTGTCTGGATCGTTCCGGTGGAGCCCTACAATATTCGCCGGAGCGAGTCTCCCATTTCGTGGTCGTTTGCTGCATGCTGCACAACCTGGCTATCCGCAGGACTCAGCCACTGCCACCAGAGATTGGAGGACCACCTGAGGAGGAGGAGGAGGAGGAGGAGGAGGAGGAGGAGGAGGAGCACCAGCACAGGAGGGAGGCAGAAAGTGCAAGGGCCGCCCGTCACCGGCTTATTGAACGTCGGTTCTAGGCCCCCTCTCAGGGAATGGCTTGTGCCAATGTCAGCAGATGAATGTAGCCGCTCCACAAGCCCTCAGCCGAGCAGGGCAACCAGGACTTGACAAAAAAAACATGCACAGTGCAATTTAAGAACATTAATTTATTGCAAACCTCTGCCCTTCCCACATTACAACCTCATGTGGAGAAGCCCCCTCCAAAAACACAAAACTAACAGTCTCGGCCTTACAAAAACTAAAAAAGACACCACTCTCGGCCTTACAAAAACAAAGAAAGACACCAGCCTCGGCCTTACAAAAACACAACTACACCAGTCTCGGCCTTTCAACAACCACAAAGCATTTGTGCAGACCTTCTACTTTTTGCCCTGCGAGGGCGATGCCTTTCGCATCCTTGCCTGGCCCCTGCCCGCCCTGCAGCTCCTCCTCAATGGGAGCCCAGTGGCTGCAGCAAGGCTGGGGGAAGGCTGCTGAGGGTCAGATGGCGAGACGGCAGATGCCCTTGGGGGTCGGCCTGCACCAGCTCTGGCCCTGGAGGGGCCGGCTGCTGACTGCTCCAACTCTGCTTGGGCGGCAGCAGTCTGTCCAGCGTCTCGTGGCAGCTGCAATGGTGGAGTGGCAGTGTCGGCTGCAGGAAAGGTGCCAACCTGACAGATCGCAGGTGCTCCCTGGTCGCCTGATACATTGGCACTCGCACGGGCCAGCACTGCAGCATGCGCAGCAAACAGCTGAAGAACAGACTGCTGGGCTGCTGCTGCGCGGCGAGTGCCCTGGCGATGCCTGGCTGATCCAGCGAGGGTGGCAGCAGTTAGTGCCCGTGTGGCCCTGGTCTGTGTCCGCATGACAACAGCCAGTGAATGGACGGCACGACTGAGCACTTGGCTCGAAGCCGCCTGTGCTGCCGCGAAGTCCTGCAGACTCCTGGCCTGTGCTGCACTGAATTGATCCAGACTCCTGGCCTGTGCTGCTCCAAATTGCTGTACACTCCTTGACAAAGACTCAATGGAGTCAGGCATCCTTGCCACTGCAGCCATGAGGTCATTGTGCCTGCGCTCAGCCTGGATGGCCATTTCCTCCAGGAGCCGCACCTCCTCTGCGCTGACCGTCGCAGGACTGGAGGCCGCACTCACCCTCTGGGGAGAAGTCCGCCGAGCTTCCCCACCCCTCCCGCGTTGCTGCAGCCCGCTGGGCCCCGGAGCTTCACTCTCCTCCGACCCTTCCCCCCGGCTCCCCTCCAGGGAAGACGTGTCCCCTTCATCGCCATGGGCTGGCGCGGCTGAGGGTGGCACTGATGGGCCGGCTTCCTCTTCCTCCTCCACTAATTCGGAAGCGCTGACAGTGGCAGCTTGAGGGCCCACCTCCTCACCTGGCGATTCACCATCTGAAAGCAGGAAGGCACAAGAGTAGCTTTAGAGTGAGGACAGGGCGGCAGCGAGGGAGGCATGAGTGCTGCCATTCACTGCATTGGCCGGACAGTGGCAAAGGATGCTGATCTGAGGCGCAAGTGGAACGAGAGAGGTCAAAAAGGTGATGCCCTTACCATTGGTGCCCAGAACAGGGTCGGCATCTCCACTGGCGACGGGCCAATCAGCCGGCCTACCATAATGTGTTCCACACGCTGGTTGAGGTCGGAGAACTCTTAGACGTCAGGACGGCTTCCCCCAGTCTCAGTTCGTTTCCGCCGGTTGTGCGCCACCTTGGCCTGCAAGAGAAAGGACGGCCTCTAAGTACAGTGTGAAGCCCTGATCTTGTCTGCACTGCCTCCCATGGTCAAATAGCTTGTACAGTGTGAAGCCCTGATCTTGTCTGCACTGACTCCCATGGTCGAATAGCTTGTACAGTGTGAAGCCCTGATCTTGTCTGCAATGCCTCCCATGGTCGAATAGCTTGTACAGTGTGTAGCCCTGATCTTGTCTGCACTGCCTCCCATGGTCGAATAGCTTGTACAGTGTGAAGCCCTGATCTTGTCTGCAATGCCTCCCATGGTCGAACAGCTTGTACAGTGTGTAAAGTGCTGAATGTGCAAGTGATTTTCATGCCAGTCCCATAGCTGCTGGATGAGGGCTGGCCATTAGGGCTTTCAGGTCCCTTTGCCCATAAAGTGAGGTGCACATGCAGGGATGAGGAGGACACTGGAAAGGGTACTCACCCTGACAACCCGAGTGAGGTCGTTGAACTTCTTCCGGCATTGCACAGGAGTCCTGGCAACCATGCTGTTGGAAGACACCCTGTTTGAGACCTCCCTCCAGGCTTTCCGGTAGGCGCTGGGCAGCGGCCTCTTGCCACCTTCTGGGAACAGAACATGGCGCCTGCGCTCCACTCCGCCAACCAGCACCCTCAGGTCACCGTCGCTGAAGTGCTGCGCTCTCTCCCTGGCCTTCTCCATAGCCCTGGGCGTTGTGCAGATGAAGCTGAAGTGGTCAGGCCTAGGTAGAGGGCTGCAGTGTGCAGGGCGTGGCAGGCAAACAAATCCACCCTCCCCCTTTAAGAGCTGACCGGCGCCAGAATGTCTGCCGTCAATCAACAACTCGCCACACCGGCACTGCGCCCGGCCTCGGGGGTATCGCTCTGCTCCGCCGGCTTAGCGCCTAAAGATAGTCGTGCATCGCCTGTTTTAGCGCAGCAGCAACCTCTTGGGGCGATGCGACTGAATATCGGCGAAGGTGGCGCGACTTTGGCCGGGCGCAAACTTTAGCGGCCGCCCGATTTTAGCGCCCCAAAAGTGGCTATATTGAATTACTAGGCCAGAGTGTTTTCGAGGGGCTGTGTGTAATTAACAGAGTATATTCGAGGGGCTGTATGTAATTAACAGAGTGTATTTGAGGGGCTGTGCGTAATTAACAGAGTGTATTCGAGGGGTTGTGTGTAATTAACAGAGTGTATTCAAGGGGCTGTGTGTAATTAACAGAGTGTATTCGAGGGGCTGTGCATAATTAACAGAGTGTATTCGAGGGGCTGTGTGTAATTAACAGAGTGTATTCGAGGGTCTGTATGTAATTAACAGAGTGTATTCGAGGGGCTGTGTATAATTAACAGTGTGTATTCGAGGGACTGTGTGTAATTAACAGAGTGTATTCAACATGCTGTGTGTAATTAACAGAGTGTATTCGAGGGGCTGTTTGTAATTTTCAGAGTGTATTCGAGGGGCTGTCTGTAATTAACAGAGTTTATTCGAGGGGCTGTGTGTAATTAACAGAGTGTATTCGAGGGGCTGTGTGTAATTAACAGAGTGTATTCGAGGGGCTGTGTGTAATTAACAGAGTGTATTCGAGGAGCTGTGTGTAATTAACAGAGTGTATTCGAGGGGTTGTGTGTAATTAACAGTGTATTCGAGTACTGTGTGTAATTAACAGAGTGTATTCGAGGGGCTGTGTGTAATTAGCAGGGTTTATTCGAGTGGCTGTGTGTAATTAGCAGAGTTTATTCGAGGGGCTGTTTGTAATTAACAGAGTGTATTCGAGGGGCTGTGTGTAATTAACAGAGTGCATTCGAGGGCTGTGTGTAATTAACAGAGTGTATTCGAGTGGCTGTGTGTAATTAACAGAGTGTATTCACGGGGCTGTGTGTAATTAACAGAGTGTATTCGAAGGGCTGTATGTAATTAGCAGAGTGTATTCGACGGACTCTGCGTAATTAACAGAGTGTATTCGAGGGGCTGTGTGTAATTAACAGAGTGTATTCGACCGGCTGTGTGTAATTAACAGAGTGTATTCGAGGGGCTGTATGTAATTAACAGAGTGTATTCGAGGGGCTGTGTGTAATTAACAGAGTGCATTCGAGGGCTGTGTGTAATTAACAGAGTGTATTCGAGTGGCTGTGTGTAATTAACAGAGTGTATTCACGGGGCTGTGTGTAATTAACAGAGTGTATTCGAAGGGCTGTATGTAATTAACAGAGTGTATTCGACGGACTCTGCGTAATTAACAGAGTGTATTCGAGGGGCTGTGTGTAATTAACAGAGTGTATTCGACCGGCTGTGTGTAATTAACAGAGTGTATTCGAGGGGCTGTATGTAATTAACAGAGTGTATTCGAGGACCTGTATGTAATTAACAGAGTGTATTCGAAGGGCTGTGTGTAATTAACAGAGTGTATTCGAGGGGCTGTGTGTAATTAAAAGAGTGTATTCGAGGGGCTGTGTCTAATTAGCAGCGTTTATTCGAGGGGTTCTGTGTAATTCACAGAATGTATTCGAGGGGCTGTGCGTAATTAACAGAGTTTATTCGAGGGGCTGTGTGTAATTAACAGAGTGTATCCGAAAGGCTGTGCACAATTAACAGTGTATTCGATGGGCTGTGTGTAATTAACAGAGTGTATTCAAGGGGCTGTGCGTAATTAGCAGAGATTGTTCGAGGGACTGTGCGTAATTAACAGAGTGTATTTGAGGGGCTGTGCGTAATTAACAGAGTGTATTCGAGGGGATGTATGTTATTAACAGAGAGTATTCGAGGGGCTGTGTGTAATTAACAGAGTGTATTTGAGGGACTGTGTGTAATTAACAGAGTGTATTCGAGGGGCTGTGTGTAATTAACAGAGTCTATTCGAGGGGCTGAGTGTAATTAACAGAGTGTATTTGAGGGGCTGTGCGTAATTAACAGAGTGTATTTGAGGTGCCATGTGTAATTAACAGAGAGTGTTTGAGGGGCTGTGCGTAATTAACAGAGTGTATTCGAGGGGTTGTGTGTAATTAACAGAGTGTATTCGAGGGGCTGTGTGTAATTAGCAGAGTGTATTCAAGGGGCTGTGTGTAATTAACTGAGTGTATTCGAGGGGCTGTATGTAATTAACAGAGTGTATTCGAGGGCCTGTGTGTAATTAACAGTGTGTATTCGAGGGACTGTGTGTAATTAACAGAGTGTATTCGAGGGGCTGTGTGTCATTAACAGAGTGTATTTGAGGGGCTGTCTGTAATTAACAGAGTGTATTCGAGGGGCTGTGTTTAATTAACAGAGTGTATTCGAGGGGCTGTGTGTAATTAACAGAGTATATTCGAGGGGCTGTGCATAATTAACAGAGTGTATTCGAGGGGCTGTGTGTAATTAACAGAGTGTATTCGAGGGGCTGTGTGTAATTAACAGAGTTTATTCGAGGGGCTGTGTGTAATTAACAGAGTTTATTCGAGGGGCTGTGTGTAATTAACAGAGTGTATTCGAGGGGCTGTGTGTAATTAACAGAGTGTATTCGAGGGGCTGTGCGCAATTAACAGAGTGTATTCGAGGGGCTGTGTGTAATTAACAGAGTGTTTTCGAGGGGCTGTGCGCAATCAACAGAGAGTATTCACGGGGCTGTATGTAATTAATAGAGTGTATTCGAGGGGCTGTGTGTAATTAACAGAGTGTATTCGAGGGGCTGTGCGTAATTAACAGAGTGTATTTGAGGGGCTGTGCGTAATTAACAGAGTGTATTCGAGGCGTTGTGTGTAATTAACAGAGTGTATTCGAGGGGCTGTGCGTAATTAACAGAGTGTATTCGAGGGGCTGTGTGTAATTAACAGAGTGTATTCGAGGGGCTGTGTGTAATTAACAGAGTGTATTCGAGGGGCTGTGTGTAATTAACTGAGTGTATTCGAGGGGCTGTGTGTAATTAACAGAGTGTATTCGAGGGGCTGTGTGTAATTAACAGAGTTTATTCGAGGGACTGTGTGTAATTAACAGAGTGTATTCGAGGGGCTGTGTGTAATTAACAGAGTGTATTCGAGGGGCTGTGTGTAATTAACAGAGTGTATTCGAGGGGCTGTATGTAATTAACAGAGTGTATTCGAGGGCCTGTGTGTAATTAACAGTGTGTATTCGAGGGACTGTGTGTAATTAACAGAGTGTATTCGAGGGGCTGTGTGTCATTAACAGAGTGTATTTGAGGGGCTGTCTGTAATTAACAGAGTGTATTCGAGGGGCTGTGTTTAATTAACAGAGTGTATTCGAGGGGCTGTGTGTAATTAACAGAGTATATTCGAGGGGCTGTGCATAATTAACAGAGTGTATTCGAGGGGCTGTGTGTAATTAACAGAGTGTATTCGAGGGGCTGTGTGTAATTAACAGAGTTTATTCGAGGGGCTGTGTGTAATTAACAGAGTTTATTCGAGGGGCTGTGTGTAATTAACAGAGTGTATTCGAGGGGCTGTGTGTAATTAACAGAGTGTATTCGAGGGGCTGTGCGCAATTAACAGAGTGTATTCGAGGGGCTGTGTGTAATTAACAGAGTGTTTTCGAGGGGCTGTGCGCAATCAACAGAGTGTATTCACGGGGCTGTATGTAATTAATAGAGTGTATTCGAGGGGCTGTGTGTAATTAACAGAGTGTATTCGAGGGGCTGTGCGTAATTAACAGAGTGTATTTGAGGGGCTGTGCGTAATTAACAGAGTGTATTCGAGGCGTTGTGTGTAATTAACAGAGTGTATTCGAGGGGCTGTGCGTAATTAACAGAGTGTATTCGAGGGGCTGTGTGTAATTAACAGAGTGTATTCGAGGGGCTGTGTGTAATTAACAGAGTGTATTCGAGGGGCTGTGTGTAATTAACTGAGTGTATTCGAGGGGCTGTGTGTAATTAACAGAGTGTATTCGAGGGGCTGTGTGTAATTAACAGAGTGTATTCGAGGGACTGTGTGTAATTAACAGAGTGTATTCGAGGGGCTGTGTGTAATTAACAGAGTGTATTCGAGGGGCTGTGTGTAATTAACAGAGTGTATTCGAGGGGCTGTGTGTAATTAACAGAGTGTATTCGAGGGGCTGTGTGTAATTAACAGAGTGTATTCGAGGGGCTGTGCGTAATTAACAGTGTGTATTCGAGGGGCTGTGTGTAATTAACAGAGTGTATTCGAGGGGCTGTTTGTAATTATCAGAGTGTATTCAAGGGTCTGTGTGTAATTAACAGAGTGTATTCGAGGGGCTGTCTGTAATTAACAGAGTTTATTCGAGGGGCTGTGTGTAATTAACAGAGTGTATTCGAGGGGCTGTGCGTAATTAACAGTGTGTATTCGAGGGACTGTGTGTAATTAACAGAGTGTATTCGAGGGGCTGTCTGTAATTAACAGAGTTTATTCGAGGGGCTGTGTGTAATTAACAGAGTGTATTCGAGGGGCTGTGTGTAAATAATAGAGTGCATTCGAGGGCTGTGTGTAATTAACAGAGTGTATTCGAGTGGCTGTGTGTAATTAACAGAGTGTATTCACGGGGCTGTGTGTAATTAACAGAGTGTATTCGAGGGGTTGTATGTAATTAACAGAGTGTATTCGATGGACTCTGTGTAATTAACAGAGTGTATTCGAGGGGCTGTGTGTAATTAACAGAGTGTATTCGAGGGACTGTATGCAATTAACAGAGTGTATTCGAGGGGCTGTGTGTAATTAACAGAGTGTATTCGAGGGGCTGTGTGTAATTAACAGAGTGTATTCGAGGGGCTGTGTGTAATTAACAGAGTGTATTCGAGGGGCTGTGTGTAATTAACAGAGTGTATTCGAAGGGCTGTGTGTAATTAACAGAGTGTATTCGAGGGGCTGTGTCTAATTAGCAGCGTTTATTCGAGGGGCTGTGTGTAATTAACAGAATGTATTCGAGGGGCTGTGTGTAATTAACAGAATGTATTCGAGGGGCTGTGTGTAATTAACAGAGTATATTCGAGGGGCTGTGCGTTATTAACAGAGTCTATTCGAGGGGCTGTGTGTAATTAACAGAGTTTATTCGAGGGGATGTGTGTATAATTAACAGAGTGTATTCGAGGGGATGTGTGTGTAATTAACAGAGTGTATTCGAGGGGCTGTGTGTAATTAACAGTGTATTCAAGGGGCTGTGCGTAATTAACAGAATTTATTCGAGGGACTGTGCGTAATTAACAGAGTGTATTCGAGGGGCTGTGCGTAATTAACAGAGTGCATTCGAGGGGATGTATGTTATTAACAGAGTGTATTCGAGGGGCTGTGTGTAATTAACAGTGTGTATTCGAGGGGATGTGTGTGTAATTAACAGAGTGTATTCGAGGGGCTGTGTGTAATTAACAGTGTATTCAAGGGGCTGTGCGTAATTAACAGAATTTATTCGAGGGACTGTGCGTAATTAACAGGTTGTATTCGAGGGGCTGTGCGTAATTAACAGAGTGCATTCGAGGGGATGTATGTTATTAACAGAGTGTATTCGAGGGGCTGTGCGTAATTAACAGAGTGCATTCGAGAGGCTGTTTGTAATTAACAGAGTGTATTCGAGGGGCTGTGTGTAATTAACAGAGTGTATTCGAGGGGCTGTGTGTAATTAACAGAGTGTATTCAAGGGGCTGTGTGTAATTAACAGAGTGTATTCGAGGGGCTGTGTGTAACTCACAGAGTGTATTCGAGGGGCTGTATGTAATTAACAGAGTATATTCGAGGGGCTGTGCCTAATTAACAGAGTGTTTTCGAGGTCCTGTGTGTAATTATTAGAGTGTATTCGAGGGGCTGTGTGTAATTAACAGAGTTTATTCGAGGGGCTGTTTGTAATTAACAGAGTGTATTTGAGGGGCTGTGTGTAATTAACAGAGTGCATTCGAGGGCTGTGTGTAATTAACAGAGTGTATTCACGGGGCTGTGTGTAATTAACAGAGTCTATTCGAGGGGCTGAGTGTAATTAACAGAGTGTATTTGAGGGGCTGTGCATAATTAACAGAGTGTATTTGAGGGGCCATGTGTAATTAACAGAGAGTGTTCGAGGGGCTGTGCGTAATTAACAGAGTGTAGTCGAGGCCCTGTGTGTAATTAATAGAGTTTATTCGAGGGGTTGTGTGTAATTAACAGAGTGTATTCGAGGGGCAGTGTGTAATTAACCGAGTGTATTCGAGGGGCTGTGTGTAATTAACTGAGTGTATTCAAGGGGCTGTATGTAATTAACAGAGTGTATTCGAGGGGCTGTGTGTAATTAACAGTGTGTATTCGAGGGACTGTGTGTAATTAACAGAGTGTATTCGAGGGGCTGTGTGTAATTAACAGAGTGTATTCGAGGGGCTGTCTGTAATTAACAGAGTGTATTCGAGGGGCTGTGTTTAATTAACAGAGTGTATTCGAGGGGCTGGGTGTAATTAACAGAGTGTATTCGAGGGGCTGTGTGTAATTAACAGAGTGTATTCGAAAGGCTGTGCGTAATTCACAGTGTATTCGAGGGGCTGTGTGTAATTAACAGAGTGTATTCGAGGGGCTGTGCGCAATTAACAGAGTGTATTCGAGGGGCTGTGTGTAATTAACTGAGTGTATTCGAGGGGCTGTATGTAATTAACAGAGTGTATTCGAGGGGCTGTGTGTAATTAATAGAGTGTATTCGAGGGACTGTGTGTAATTAACAGAGTGTATTCGAGGGGCTGTATGTAATTAACAGAGTGTATTCGAGGGGCTGTGTGTAATTAACAGAGTGCTTTCGAGGGGCTGTGTGTAAATAACAGAGTGTATTCGAGGGGCTGTATGTAATTAACAGGGTGTATTCGAGGGGCTGTGTGTAATTAACAGAGTGTATTCGAGGGGCTGTGTGTAATTAACAGAGTGTATTTTGTTGTGTATGTAATATGTGTGCTACTTTGAACCTATGGACAGGACTGCACTACTTGTAGGGCGTAGTGATATGCAGTACCACTCCTGGCCATAGGGGTATAAATAGTACTGTGGGTACTGATCTCCCCTCAGTTCCCGCCTGTGGGCATGAAGTAAAGACCTACGTATAGTCCCTACCTCCAACCAGTAAAGACCTGTTTTATTGTTACTGATTAAGTCTGAGTATTAATTACTTGAACAACTCACAGATTTAACACTGGCGACGAGTCTGATTCGGACCCTGCGGCAGTCACTCCACGGCAGCTTCGTCCACAGCCAGGACGTTGCAGAGAGGTTTCCACCCTCTCCACCCCACTGGAAGACATCCTGACCTCGGAGCCTCCATCGGCGACCGTCAGCTTCTTCTCCAGCTTGGTGGTGGGTAAGCCGTTGTCTGAGCCGGGCAGCGACGCGACAGGCAGTCGACCGCGTTGGCCGCACGAACGGGGCTGGGGGAGCTGGAGGAATAGGGCGCGAGAGCCGCTTCGAGCGGGAGGCGTTTCAACGGAGCGATCGCATCTCCTGATAAGAGCCGAGAGCCGCTTCGCGATCCAGCGATCGCATCCGCTGATAAGGGCCGCACTCGGGCGATCGCGGCGAAGATAAGGGCCGCACTCGGGGGCTGAAGGGAGACGGCGTTGGGGGACGGGTGAAGACCGCCAAGCGCGGGAAAACCGCCATTTTGTGGGCGGAGGACGACGGCAAGAGCGGGAAGCCGCCATCTTGGATAGCAGTGAAAAAAAAATAAATCTGAGAAATTGCAAATCTACAATGCCTAAACACGGGAATATTAGCACCTTTGATAGTGACCTCGAAGATTGGGCCATATATGTTGAAAGAGTAAAAAATTATTGTAAGGCCAATAAAATTCGTGACCAAGATAAAGCTCTAACATTATTAAATTTAATGGGTGCGAAGACATACGGGCAATTGAAACACCTGTTATCACCAGATGAACCGGCGGATAAGACGTTCGATGAGATTGTTACTGTCCTGAAAGATCATCTAAACCCCACGCCGCTGATGCTAGCGGAACGATTTAAATTTTACGACAGAAGGCAGCTACAGCATGAAAGCAATGCTGATTATTTGCTGGAATTGCGTAAATTAGCGAAATATTGCCAGTTTGGAACGGGACTGACAGAGGCACTTTGAGACAAATTTGTGTGTGGTTTATTTAAACAGGATACACAAAAGCGACTGCTCGAGGAGAATGAGCTGACGCTTGAGAAGGCGGTCACTATGGCAGCAGCACACGAAGCCGCAGCGAGAGGCACGGCAGTAATGCAGCTACGGTCACCGGAGCTCAGTGCACACAAATTGGGTGTGAGTTCTGGCAAATGTTATCGTTGTGGAAAGACAACGCATGATCAGAACCAGTGTTGGTTTAAAAACCAAGAATGTAGAACTTGTGGTAGGCTTGGACATATAGCTAGAGTATGCAGGTCAGCGAAGAAGACCAGCAACAAGAAGTCACCGCAAGGAAAATACGCAAAGGTACACAAGGTGACCGAACAGGAGTCCAATTCAGACGCTAGCAGTAATGAACTGGCTAGCTTAAGAGTACTCAACGCTGGTAGGGGTGCAGACCTCCAGACAATTTGGGTCACTCTTCAGATAGAAGGAGTCCAAGTAAAACTGGAATTGGACACTGGATCGGCATTGACGGTCATAAATAAGAAAGATTACGGAAAGTTATTCCAACATATTCCCCTACAGGATACGGGGATTATATTGGAAACATACACGGGGCAAAGAGTGTACCCCATCGGGAAAATAGAGGTTGCAGTGGTCCACAAGGGCGAAGACAGTCAAATAATGGACTTATATGTGATATCTGAAGGAGGTCCTCCACTACTAGGACGGGAGTGGATTAGGAAAATGAATATGGACTGGTATTTCCTACAAACAATAACGAGTGAGAACTCGGTGAAGATAGTCGGCCCAGACTCTGGAACGGATGATGGTAAGCCCAACTCAGGTGCAAAAGACAAAGTTTCAGCACAGAATTCCACTGAGCAACAACAACATAGTTTAACTGTGGATTCTGAGTCTGGCAAGTCTACTGATGTGCCCATTTCTGAGGGACACCGGGCTCGAACTCAACTCCATTTCAAACTACAACAGCAATTAGAACAAATGCTTCGCCGTTGTGAGCAAGAGTTGAATGCAACGAAAGAGTTCTTTGATATAGAGTTGGAGAATCTGGAAAGACAACAGAAGCAGCTGATGGAGAAAATGGAACAGGAGCACACAAAACGTCTGATGTCAGAGGAGTTAACGGTCAGCCAACTCCTGCATATGCTGAAGGACAGGACTCTGAAATGGGAAAAACTTGAACACGAACTTCAATATTCAAACGAAAGGGGTTCGGAGCTCCCAAAGGTTATTGGAAGAGCTGAGGTGGCAACACAGACTGAGATGACTGCAACAGAGCAGCCCTTGGATGCCAAAAGTACGCTGACTCACGTCAACGTAGAACAACAGACCGCTGAAACAGCTGCTCCGGTAGAGGGATTGCATAGTCCGATCAATCAATCTCCAAAGGAAGTTGAAGTATTAAAATCACAAATGAGGTCACTAGTAAACGACTTGCTGAAAGCCCAGAAAAAGCTGGATGCAGAGGTACACATGAAGAAGTCTCTTCAGGAAAGATGTCTGGATTTGGAACAAGAGCTGGCTAACGTCCAGCTGGGTATGGAGGAAATAGACGACCCTCTCACTGGTCTAGCTCAGGACGACACCGAATATTACTATGACCTGGTGGACGACACCGAATATTACGATGTCCTGTCCTGCCCAGCTTGTAACTTCGACTCCCACCATACAGAAATCATGGAGGAGCACCGAAAGTCTACGGAACATCGGGAGAAGGTGGCTCTACTACGGAAAAAGGAGGAAGAGAAGGAGGAACTGCGCATGCAGCTGGCAGCTGACAGTGGAGCCCAGAGAGTCTCCAAGAAGCAGAAAAGGAAAAGTCGAAACAGAAGATGACCCATCTGAACCATTATTACCTCTACCAGATCACACACGTGGTCCCTCCGAACGGAGCCAATTCAGTTCGGAAGCTCAAACTGTTAAATCCATGGAAGGACTATTGAATGAGTCACTCCAGCAACGTGAACCGACTACACCACAGAGATTGAATCTGTGAACTGTTTTCCGCAGAGACTGAATCTGTGATCTGTTTTGACATGAAGTTATCTATGTTATTCTGTTATGTAAACCTGAAGTTATATATGTATATATGTTATTACGTTATGTTAAATGGGGAGATGACTGTAAAGCTAGGAAGGGAGGAATGTTGTGTATGTAATATGTGTGCTACTTTGAACCTATGGACAGGACTGCACTACTTGTAGGGCGTAGTGATACGCAGTACCACTCCTGGCCATAGGGATATAAATAGTACTGTGGGTACTGATCTCCCCTCAGTTCCCGCCTGTGGGCATGAAGTAAAGACCTACGTATAGTCCCTACCTCCAACCAGTAAAGACCTGTTTTATTGTTACTGATTAAGTCTGAGTATTAATTACTTGAACAACTCACAGATTTAACATATTTGAGGGGCTGTGTGCAATTAACAGAGTGGCCTAGAAATTCATTGTAGCCACTTTTGTGGCGGTAAAGTCGGGCGGCCGCTAAAGTTTGCGCCCGCCGCCAAATCAAGGCCACTTCTCCGATATTCATTAGCTTCGCCCTAAGAGTTTGCTCGAGCGCTAAAACTGGCGCTGGACGCCTCTCTTTAGGCGCTAAGCCGGAGGTGCTGAGCGAGAGCGCCCAGGCCGGGCGCAGCGCAGGTGCGGCCATCTCGTGAGTGACAGCAGATTCCCTGGCGCCGGCCAGCTCTTAAGGGGGAAGGGTCGACTTTGTCTGCTTCCACGCCCTGGATAGTGGAGCCCTCCAGCTAGGCCTGAACACTGCTGCTGGACCCAAATAGCGCCTGAAGCCATGCAGAGGGCCCGTGAACGAGCGCAGCGCTTCTCAGAGCGTGATCTGAGTGTGCTGGTTGGTGGTGTGGAGAAGAGGCGCCAAATTTTGTACCCGGACAATGGCAGGAAGGCGCCGGTCCGCGCCTACCGGAGAGCCTGGAGGCATGTCGCCAGCAACGTGTCAGCCAACAGCAAGGTCCCCAGGACCGGTGTCCAATGCCGCAATAAGTTTAATGACCTCACGCGGATTGTCAGGGTGAGTACCGTTTCCAGTGACCTCCTCATCCTTGCATGTGCACCTCACATTATGGGCAAAGGGACCTGAAAGCCCTAATGGCCAGCCCTCATCCAGCAGCTATGGAACAGGCATGAACATCAATTGCACATTCTGCACTTAACACACTGGCCAGGCTATTCCATCATGGGAGGCAGTGCACACAAGATCAGGGTGACACACTGGCCAGGCTATTCCACCATGGGAGGCAGTGCACACAAGGTCAGGGCGACACACTGGCCAGGCTATTCCACCATGGGAGGCAGTGCACACAAGATCAGGGTGACACACTGTACTTATAGGCCGCCCTTTCTCTTGCAGGCCAAGCTGGCCAATAACAAGAAGAGCCGGACTGCGACCGGGGGAGGCCGACCCCAGATCCAGCCGCTCACCGAGCTGCAACATCGCGTGGAGCGCATCATGGGTGGCCGGGTGATTGGCCCCGTTGCATGTGGAGATGCCGACCCTGTTCTGGGCACCAATGGTAAGGACATCAACGTTTGGACCTCTCTCGTCCCACTTGCGCATCAGATCTACATCCTTTGCCACTCTCCGACCAATGCGCTGAATGCCACCACTCATGCATCCCTCGCTGACGCCCTCTCCTCACTCTAAAGCTACTCTTGTGCCTTCCTGCTTTCAGATGGTGAGGAGGAGGTCCCTGAACTTGCCAGTGACAGCCCCTCAGAAGAGGAGGAGGAGGAGGAGCAAGAGGAAGGTGGCCCATCAGGGGAACCCTCAGCCGTGGCAACCCATGCCAATGTAGGGGACACGTCTTCCCTGGAGGGGAGCGTCGCGGAAGTGTCGGAGGGGAGGGGAGCTCATGGGACCTGCGGCCTGCAGAAACGCGGGAGGGGGGTGCCAGCTCGGCGGCCTTCTCCCCAGAGGGGGGAAGGGTCGGAGGGGAGTCCAATTGCTGGGCCCAGCGGCATCCAGCAACGCAGGAAGGGTCGGCCAGCTCGGCAGCCTTCTCCCCAGAGGGAGAGTCCGGCCTCCAGTCCGGAGATGGTCTTCGCCGAGGAGATGGAACGCCTCGAGGACTTGTCCGCGGACTCGGAGCGCCGGCACGCGGAGCTCATGGGGGTAGTGGCACGGTTGCCTGAGGCCATCGAGTCCCTCTCTCGGAGTGTCACCGACGTCGGGGCCTCACAGGCCATCAGTTTGGCGGAATTCGGGGCAGAGCAGGCAGCGAGTCGGGCGGCATTCGGGGCAGATCAGGCAGCGAGTCGGGCGGCATTCGGGGCAGCTCAGGCAGCGAGTGGGCAGCTGATCAGTGGTGCCGTGCAGTCACTGGGTGCTCTGATGAGGTCACTGAACAGGTCAACACGGGCACTCACTGCTGCCACACTCGCTGTGTCAGCCAGGCATCGCCAGGGCACCCGGCGCGCTGCAGCAGCACAGCGGTCTGTCCCTCGGCAGATTGGTGCGCATGCTGCAGTGCTGGCCCGGGCGAGTGCCAGTGTCTCAGGCGACCAGCAAGCGCCTGCCATCCACCAGCTTGCCCCATTCCTCCAGCCGCCACTGCCACTCCCCCAGTGGAGCTGCCAGGAGCGACTGATGCTGGCCAGCCACAGCTGCAGCATTCAACAGCCGCCCGCTCGACGGCCAGACCTCGACTAGGCCGACCCCCAAGGGCATCTGCCATCATGACATGTGCCCCTCTGGAGCCTGCCCCCAGCCTTGCAGCAGCCAATACCCTTGCTTTGAGGAGGAGCAGCAGGGCGGGCAGGGGCCACACAAAGATGGCCAAGGCATCGCCCTAGCGGGCCAAAAAGTCGAATGTGTGGCCAGTTGTGTTTGTTTTTTGAGGCCGAGAATTGGATGTTTGTTTTTTGAAGGCCGAGGATGTGATGTTTGTATTTTCCGAAGGCCGAGGATGACGGCCATTTTAGTTGCACTGTTTTGTTAATCCTCTCCAGGTTGTGGGAGCGAGTAATGTGTTTGAGTGTTTTTTGGGGGTTTCGTCTGTTTTTGGTTTTCATGTGGGAAGGGCCCTGAGTTTGTACAATAAAGCATTTTATTTATTAACATTGTCCATGTTTGATATTTGAAGTGTTTGTTGCCTTAACCGGCTGAGGGCTTGCGGAGCGGCTGCAATCATGTTCTTTCATTGGCACAAGCCATTCCCTGACAGGGGGCCTTGAAGTGAAGTTCAATAAGCTGCCGACGGGCGGCCCTTGGACCTTGTGCCCCTGGGCTGGTACTCCTCATCCTCCTCCTCCTCATGCTCCTCCTGCTCCTCCTCCTGAGGTGGGGGTCCAACGTGAGGTGGCAGTGCCTGAGTCCTGCGGATAGCCAGGTTGTGCAGCATGCAGCAAACGACGATGAATTGGGAGACTCGCTCCTGCGAATACTGGAGGGCTCCCCCAGAGCGATCGAGACAGTGAAACCATTGCTTGAGGACGCCGATTGTTTGTTCTATGATGTTCCTAGTCGCTTGATGGCTCTCGTTGTATGCCTCTTCAGCAGGGGTCGTGGGCGCGCGGAGCAGGGTCATGAGCCAGGTACACAAAGGATAGCCTTTGTCCCCGATAAGCCATTCTCTTGGGGGAGGCTGTGCCTGGAACATGTCAGCCACAGTTGTCTGTCGCAGGATAAAGGCATCGTGGCTGCTGCCTGGAAAGCGGGCATTGACAGCTAGGATGCGCTGCCTGTGGTCACACACCAGCTGTACGTTGAGGGAATGGTAGCCCTTCCGGTTGCGGTAATCCTCGGCATGCTCCAGAGGTGCCCGCAAAGCCACATGCGTGCAGTCAATGGCGCCCTGCACCATGGGGAAGCCCGCTATTCTTGCAAATCCCACTGCACGCTGCTGCTGCTTGTCCAGGGTCATGGGGAAGGAGATGAATTGATGTCTCCTTCTGAAAAGGGCTTCGGTCACCTGGCGGATGCAGCAATGCACGGCGAACTGGGAGATGTTAGCGATGTCCCCAGCAGCGGATTGGAAGGAGCCGGTGGCATAGATGTTGAGAGCCACCGTCACCTTCACTGCCACCGACAGAGACGTCCTGCGCATCAGCTGTGGCTGCAGATCTCTCTGAAGCAGCTGGCAGATGTCTGCAACCACCTCCCTTCTGAATCGCAGCCTCCTTACACACATCGCGGCAGACATGGTCAGATAGGAGGACTGCTGGCGGTATACCCTGGGTGGGTAAGGCCTCAGTTGGCGACGCCTGTTGCCCCCTCTGCGTCTAGCCAGGGCTGCCACTCTCTCACGGCATCTGTAAGCCCTTCTGGCATAAGGCTGAAAGTCAGCGTTGGCACCCAATGCAGCCCCCATTATATGCTGGCAAACAATGAGCTCTCAATGAAGGCAAAGATAATTGCTAAGCTCTGGCCTGAGCCAAAAATACCTGTCCTAGTGTTGGTCCAAACCAGTAAGCTCTCCTCCTTGGTCTCTCTCCAAAAAACCGTTGCACAAGAGTGAATGCTGCAAAATGGCTGGCCTTTATAGTGCAGGGTAAGTGCCCTTTAATTAGCGCTCCCCGCGGCCCGCCTCGGCTGTGTACCGTTCCACTTCACAGTCGTTAGGGCCGCCCGGCGCACAATGGGCCGGCGCGAGTGAAGTTCCGGTTCGGGGCGCACAAAGGGCGTTGCACTAGTAAATGACGTCATGATGTGCGCGCGCAGCAGGGCGCGCGCTAAGACTTTGCGCCGGCGCTAAATGTGTACTGAAGTTGGGGCGAGGCGCAGATCGCGCTGCGCCCGGGCGCTAAGCGCCTAGCGCTCGAGAGCTACTCCTCCTAAGGCGCTAACGGCTGGCGCGCCCAACTGAATTTCTAGGCCAGTGTATTCGAGGGGCTGTGTGTAATTAACAGAGTGTATTTGAGGGGCTGTGTGCAATTAACAGAGTGTATTT
This sequence comes from Somniosus microcephalus, assembly GCF_052327205.1. Lineage (NCBI taxonomy): Eukaryota > Metazoa > Chordata > Chondrichthyes > Squaliformes > Somniosidae > Somniosus > Somniosus microcephalus. The sequence goes on from NC_140991.1 coordinate 289,096,468, forward strand.
GAGGGGCTGTGTGCAATTAACAGAGTGTATTCGAGGGGCTGTGTGTAATTAACAGAGTGTATACGAGTAGCTTTGTGTAATTAAAAGAGTGTATTCGAGGAGCTGTATGTAATTAACAGAGTGTATTCGAGGGGCTGTGTGTAATTAACAGAGTTCATTCGAGGTGCTGTATGTAATTAACATAGTGTATTCGAGGGGCTGTGTGTAATTAACAGAGTATATTCGAGGGGCTGTGTATAATTAACAGAGTGTATTCGAGGGGCTGTGTGTAATTAACAGAGTGTATTCGAGGGGCTGTATGTAATTCATTGAGTGCATGCTTTCCACAGAACCCTTGAAACTCATCAAGTTGGGGGACTAAGCAATTTAACACAGAAATCTCTAAAATCTGATTCAAAGGGGCTTCTGGTGATCAGTGGGGAAAAATACACTGTCAATTATCAAGTCTTATTCTCTGATAAGAACACATGTGGAATATTACATGGGCTATTGTGCTCTCGATGTTTAAAGGAGAACGTTCAGAGAGATGCAACAAGGATGATTCAGAGTCTTGGGTTTCCATGTCATGAAGAGATCTAAATTTGTTTTCACTGGACAGAAAGCGATTGTAAGGATCAGTGATGCAGATCTTTAAATGATGAAAGGCACAGATATTGTAAACTGAAGAAGATTATTTAATTTGAAAGAAGACACGAGTGCAAATTAACATGCCTCAAGCAAGAATAGAGAATTGAAGGTTCCATCAAAGGACTAAATACATAGCTTAGACTTACAATGAATGTGGTCAATGGTAGATCAATAAATCCTTTAGAAAACAACTGGATAAATATTTGGTTCCCCTAACAGTGTGGGAACAAATCTACTGCTGGTGCTGGCTCCACTTAATCCATTGAATGGTTGCACTTTAAGTTTGATGCTTTAAAATAAATAGGCCTTGTTTCAGCGACTTGTGGGATAGGCTGGGTTGTTTTCTTTGGAACAGAGCAGGCTGAGGGGAGATTTAATTGAGGTGTATAAATTATGAGGGGCCTAGAGTGGATAGGAAGGGCCTATTTCCCCTAGCAGAGAGGTCAATAACCGGGTGCATTAATTTAAATTAAGTGGTACAGGTATAAGGATTAGCGGGGAGTTGAGGAAAACTTTTTGCACCCAGAGAGTGGTGGGGGTTTGGAACTCACCGCCTGAAAGGGTGGTAGAGGCAGAAACCCGCATCACATTTAAAAAGTGCTTGGATATGCACTTGAAGTGCCGTAACCTACAGGGCTACGGACCAAGAGCTGGGAAGTAGGATTAGGCTAGTTAGCTCTTTTTCGGCCGGTACAGACGCGATGGGCCGAATGGCCTCCTTCTGTGCTGTAAATTTCTATGATTCTATGACTGTGAATTTATCGTCAATCTGGCTGATAAAAGCAGCCTTTGGAACTAGTTTTTAAAAGCTCAATATTTACCATATGGGTCTCAATTCCAAAACGAACGCAGACCCAGGAAAAAAGTGATCTAATAAAAACAGAAATGCAAGTTATATTAATTAGAATTGAAGTTAAAATAAATGTAGGAGAGGGGATCCAAAAGGGGAAAAAAAGCAGCGGGAAGGGAAACTGAATAAGTAGAAATGAAATATTTTGAATTCTTTATTTCTATGCAATAATTATTTCAGGTACACGTTTTTATAGCGCAGCATTAATAGTTTAGTAATAAAGCTACTCTTGATGTCTGAGTAACTTTATTATTGGTGTTTATTTCAGTGTCGCAAACCAAAAGTTGAAAGCCCAGTGAGCCTGAAATTGGATGGACGCCAGGCTAAAGAATAAAAATAAAGGTTATAAGGCATAAGCATAGGCGCCACCATGCCCCAAGCCCACCCCCATAATAATTTGATATGTAAGGGGCAGAAGGAAGTTCCACCTCTTATAAGGCAATCAGGAAATTCCTGGAAACAACAGATACCTGACTCTGTTAACAGTGAGTGACCAGTAGAACCCCCATCGAATTTGGGGGTCGTTGTGTCCTCAGGATGAATTCCAATACTTGATCAGTTTTGTTCGTAACAGTTTCACACACAGCGAAAGGTTAATAATGAAGGTTGCTGGCTTCTGATTTTCACAGAAAAATTAATGGAAACTTGGAATGTGATCCTCAAAACACTATTAAGAATCCTGTCTAATAAAAATGGAATTAGACTATTCAGTCACATAAACCAGTGGCCCTAATTAAAAATGGGTGGAAGTGTGGAATGCGATCTCCAGTAAAATTGCCAGAATCTCGTGTAATGAAAACTGAATTTGAGCTAAATCAGTCTCAGTAAAGCAGTGGTCCTGTCACTAATCCTACCTAATCTTTTTCTGCCTTGCTCAATGTTATCCATTCCTTTTATATATTTCAGTATCCATCTTTGATTGAATCCACAGCAAAAATGATGAATGTTTCCCCCAGAAAGAACTTTGTTTCTTAGCTGCATTCTTGTAGCTCTGAGCCATTTGTAGGCATTCCACCATAAAACAGAGGGGAATCCCACAGAGCACCATATACAACACAGGGGAATCCCACAGAGCACCATATACAACACAGGGGAATCCCACAGAGCACCGTATACTACACAGGGGAATCCCACAGAGCACCGTATACAACACAGGGGATTCCCACAGAGCACCAAATACAACACAGGGGAATCCCACAGAGCACCGTATACAACACAGGGGAATCCCACAGAGCACCGTATACAACACAGGGGATTCCCACAGAGCACCAAATACAACACAGGGGAATCCCACAGAGCACCATATACAACACAGGGGAATCCCACAGAGCACCATATACAACACAGGGGAATCCCACAGAGCACCATACACAACACAGGGGAATCCCACAGAGCACCGTATACAACACAGGGGAATCCCACAGAGCACCGTATACTACACAGGGGAATCCCACAGAGCACCGTATACAACACAGGGGAATCCCACAGAGCACCGTATACAACACAGGGGAATCCCACAGAGCACCGTATACTACACAGGGGAATCCCACAGAGCACCGTATACAACACAGGGGAATCCCACAGAGCACCATACACAACACAGGGGAATCCCACAGAGCACCGTATACTACACAGGGGAATCCCACAGAGCACCATATACAACACAGGGGAATCCCAGGTAACCTCTAATATAACACAGGGGAATCCCAGGTAACCTCTAATATAACACAGGGGAATCCTAGGAAACCTCTAATATAACACAGGGGAATCCCAGGTAACCTCTAATATAACACAGGTGAATCCCAGGTAACCTCTAATATAACACAGGGGAATCCCAGGTAACCTCTAATATAACACAGGGGAATCCCAGGTAAACTCTAATATAACACAGGGGAATCCCAGGTAACCTCTAATATAACACAGGGGAATCCCAGGAAACCTCGAATATAACACAGGGGAATCCCAGGTAACCTCTAATATAACACAGGGGAATCCCAGGTAACCTCTAATATAACAGAGGGGAATCCCAGGTAACCTCTAATATAATACAGGGGAATCCCAGGAAACCTCTAATATAACACATGGGAATCCCAGGTAACCTCTAATACAACACAGGGGAATCCCAGGTAACCTCTAATATAACACAGTGGAATCCCAGGTAACCTCTAATATAACACAGGGGAATCCCAGGTAACCTCTAATATAACACAGGGGAATCCCAGGTAACCTCTAATATAACACAGGGGAATCCCAGGTAACCTCTAATATAACACAGGGGAATCCCAGGTAACCTATAATATAACACAGGGGAATCCCAGGTAACCTCTAATATAACACAGGGGAATCCCAGGTAACCTCTAATACAACACAGGGGAATCCCAGGTAACCTCTAATATAACACAGGGGAATCCCAGGTAACCTCTAATATAACACAGGGGAATCCCAAGGAAACCTCTAATATAACACAAGGGAATCCCAGGTAACCTCTAATATAACACAGGGGAATCCCAGGTAACCTCAAATATAACACAGGGGAATCCCAGGTAACCTCTAATATAACACAGGGGAATCCCAGGAAACCTCTAATATAACACAGGGGAATCCCAGGTAACCTCTAATATAACACAGGAGAATCCCAGGTAACCTCTAACATAAAACAGGGGAATCCCAGGTAACCTCCAATATAACACAGGGGAATCCCAGGTAACCTCCAATATAATACAGGGGAATCCCAGGAAACCTCTAATATAAAACATGGGAATCCCAGGTAACCTCTAATATAACACAGGGGAATCCCAGGTAACCTCTAATATAACACAGGGGAATCCCAGGTAACCTCTAATATAACACATGGGAATCCCAGGTAACCTCTAATATAACACAGGGGAATCCCAGGTAAACTCTAATATAACACAGGGGAATCCCAGGAAACCTCTAATATAACACAGGGGAATCCCAGGTAACCTCTAATATAACACAGGGGAATCCCAGGTAACCTATAATATAACACAGGGGAATCCCAGGTAACCTCTAATACAACACAGGGGAATCCCAGGTAACCTCTAATATAACACAGGGGAATCCCAGTTAACCTCTAATATAACACAGGGGAATCCCAAGGAAACCTCTAATATAACACAAGGGAATCCCAGGTAACCTCTAAAAAACATAGGGGAATCCCAGGTAACCTCTAATATAACACAGGGGAATCCCAGGTAACCCCTAATATAACACAGGGGAATCCCAGGTAACCTCTAATATAATACAGGGGAATCCCAGGTAACCTCTAATATAACACAGGGGAATCCCAGGTAACCTCTAATATAACACAGGGGAATCCCAGGTAACCTATAATATAACACAGGGGAATCCCAGGTAACCTCTAATATAACACAGGGGAATCCCAGGTAACCTCTAATACAACACAGGGGAATCCCAGGTAACCTCTAATATAACACAGGGGAATCCCAGGTAACCTCTAATATAACACAGGGGAATCCCAAGGAAACCTCTAATATAACACAAGGGAATCCCAGGTAACCTCTAATATAACACAGGGGAATCCCAGGTAACCTCTAATATAACACAGGGGAATCCCAGGTAACCTCTAATATAACACAGGGGAATCCCAGGAAACCTCTAATATAACACAGGGGAATCCCAGTAAACCTCTAATATAACACATGGGAATCCCAGGTAACCTCTAATACAACTCATGGGATTCCCAGGTAACCTCTAATATAACACAGGGGAATCCCAGGTAACCTCTAATATAACACAGGGAAATCCCAGGTAACCTCTAATATAACACATGGGAATCCCAGGAAATCTCTAATATAACACATGGGAATCCCAGGTAACCTCTAATATAACACAGGGGATTCCCAGGTAACCTCTAATATAACACAGGGGAATCCCAGGTAACCTCTAATATAACACAGTGGAATCCCAGGAAACCTCTAATATAACACAGGGGAATCCCAGGTAACCTCTAATATAACACAGGAGAATCCCAGGTAACCTCTAACATAACACAGGGGAATCCCAGGTAACCTCCAATATAACACAGGGGAATCCCAGGTAACCTCTAATATAATACAGGGGAATCCCAGGAAACCTCTAATATAACACATGGGAATCCCAGGTAACCTCTAATATAACACAGGGGAATCCCAGGTAACCTCTAATATAACACAGGGGAATCCCAGGTAACCTCTAATATAACACATGGGAATCCCAGGTAACCTCTAATATAACACAGTGGAATCCCATGTAACCTCTAATATAACACAGGGGAATCCCAGGAAACCTCTAATATAACACAGGGGAATCCCAGGTAACCTCTAATATAACACAGGGGAATCCCAGGTAACCTATAATATAACACAGGGGAATCCCAGGTAACCTCTAATATAACACAGGGGAATCCCAGGTAACCTCTAATACAATACAGGGGAATCCCAGGTAACCTCTAATATAACACAGGGGAAACCCAGTTAACCTCTAATATAACACAGGGGAATCCCAAGGAAACCTCTAATATAACACAAGGGAATCCCAGGTAACCTCTAAAAAACACAGGGGAATCCCAGGTAACCTCTAATATAACACAGGGGAATCCCAGGTAACCCCTAATATAACACAGGGGAATCCCAGGTAACCTCTAATATAATACAGGGGAATCCCAGGTAACCTCTAATATAACACAGGGGAATCCCAGGTAACCTCTAATATAACACAGGGGAATCCCAGGAAACCGCTAATATAACACAGGGGAATCCCAGGTAACCTCTAATATAACACAGGGGAAACCCAGGTAACCTATAATATAACACAGGGGAATCCCAGGTAACCTCTAATATAACACAGGGGAATCCCAGGTAACCTCTAATACAACACAGGGGAATCCCAGGTAACCTCTAATATAACACAGGGGAATCCCAGGTAACCTCTAATATAACACAGGGGAATCCCAAGGAAACCTCTAATATAACACAAGGGAATCCCAGGTAACCTCTAATATAACACAGGGGAATCCCAGGTAACCTCTAATAAAGCACAGGGGAATCCCAGGTTACCTCTAATATAACACAGGGGAATCCCAGGAAACCTCTAATATAACACAGGGGAATCCCAGTAAAGCTCTAATATAACACATGGGAATCCCAGGTAACCTCTAATACAACACATGGGAATCCCAGGTAACCTCTAATATAACACAGGGGAATCCCAGGTAACCTCCAATATAACACAGGGGAATCCCAGGTAACCTCTAATATAACACATGGGAATCCCTGGAAATCTCTAATATAACACATGGGAATCCCAGGTAACCTCTAATATAACACAGGGGATTCCCAGGTAACCTCTAATATAACAGAGGGGAATCCCAGGTAACCTCTAATATAACACAGGGGAATCCCAGGTAACCTCTAATATAACACAGGGGAATCCCAGGTAAGCTCGAATATAACACAGGGTAATCCCAGGTAACCTCTAATATAACACAGGGGAATCCCAGGTAACCTCTAATATAACACAGGGGAATCCCAGGAAACCTCTAATATAACACAGGGGAATCCCAGGTAACCTCTAATATAACACAGGGGAATCCCAGGTAACCTATAATATAACACAGGGGAATCCCAGGTAACCTCTAATATAACACAGGGGAATCCCAGGTAACCTCTAATACAACACAGGGGAATCCCAGGTAACCTCTAATATAACACAGGGGAATCCCAGGCAACCTCTAATATAACACAGGGCAATCCCAAGGAAACCTCTAATATAACACAAGGGAATCCCAGGTAACCTCTAATATAACACAGGGGAATCCCAGGTAACCTCTAATATAACACAGGGGAATCCCAGGTAACCTCTAATATAACACAGGGGAATCCCAGGTCACCTCTAATATAACACAGGGGAATCCCAGGTAACCTCTAATATAACACAGGGGAATCCCAGGTAACCTCTAATATAACACAGGGGAATCCCAGGTAACCTCTAATATAACACAGGGGAATCCCAGGTAACCTCTAATATAACACAGGGGAATCCCAGGTAACCTCTAATATAACACAGGGGAATCCCAGGTAACCTCTAATACAACACAAGGGAATCCCAGGTAACCTCTAATATAACACAGGGGAATCCCAGGTAACCTCTAATATAACACAGGGGAATCCCAGGAAATCTCTAATATAACACAGGGGAATCCCAGGTAACCTCTAATATAACACAGGGGAATCCCAGGTAACCTCTAATATAACACATGGGAATCCCAGGTAACCTCTAATATAACACAGGGGAATCCCAGGTAACCTCTAATATAACACAGGGGAATCCCAGGAAACCTCTAATATAACACAGGGGAATCCCAGGTAACCTCTAATATAACACAGGGGAACCCCAGGTAACCTATAATATAACACAGGGGAATCCCAGGTAACCTCTAATATAACACAGGGGAATCCCAGGTAACCTCTAATACAACACAGGGGAATCCCAGGTAACCTCTAATATAACACAGGGGAATCCCAGTTAACCTCTAATATAACACAGGGGAATCCCAATGAAACCTCTAATATAACACAAGGGAATCCCAGGTAATCTCTAAAAAACACCGGGGAATCCCAGGTAACCACTAATATAACACAGGGGAATCCCAGGTAACCCCTAATATAACACAGGGGAAACCCAGGTAACCTCTAATATAATACAGGGGAATCCCAGGTAACCTCTAATATAACACAGGGGAATCCCAGGTAACCTCTAATATAACACAGGGGAATCCCAGGAAACCTCTAACATAACACAGGGGAATCCCAGGTAACCTCTAATATAACACAGGGGAATCCCAGGTAACCTATAATATAACACAGGGGTGTCCCAGGTAACCTCTAATATAACACAGGGGAATCCCAGGTAACCTCTAATACAACACAGGGGAATCCCAGGTAACCTCTAATATAACACAGGGGAATCCCAGTTAACCTCTAATATAACACAGGGGAATCCCAATGAAACCTCTAATATAACACAAGGGAATCCCAGGTAACCTCTAAAAAACACAGGGGAATCCCAGGTAACCTCTAATATAACACAGGGGAATCCCAGGTAACCCCGAATATAACACAGGGGAATCCCAGGTAACCTCTAATATAATACAGGGGAATCCCAGGTAACCTCTAATATAACACAGGGGAATCCCAGGTAACCTCTAATATAACACAGGGGAATCCCAGGAAACCTCTAATATAACACAGGGGAATCCCAGGTAACCTCTAATATAACACAGGGGAATCCCAGGTAACCTATAATATAACACAGGGGAATCCCTGGTAACCTCTAATAATACACAGGGGAATCCCAGGTAACCTCTAATACAACACAGGGGAATCCCAGGTAAGCTCTAATATAATACAGGGGAATCCCAGGTAAACTCTAATATAACACAGGGGAATCCCAAGGAAACTTCTAATATAACACAAGGGAATCCCAGGTAACCTCTAATATAACACAGGGGAATCCCAGGTAACCTCTAATATAACACAGGGGAATCCCAGGTAACCTCTAATATAACACAGGGGAATCCCAGGAAACCTCTAATATAACACAGGGGAATCCCAGTAAACCTCTAATATAACACATGGGAATCCCAGGTAACCTCTAATACAACACATGGGAATCCCAGGTAACCTCTAATATAACACAGGGGAATCCCAGGTAACCTCTAATATAACACAGGGGAATCCCAGGTAACCTCTAATATAACACATGGGAATCCCAGGAAATCTCTAATATAACACTTGGGAATCCCAGGTAACCTCTAATATAACACAGGGGATTCCCAGGTAACCTCTAATATAACAGAGGGGAATCCCAGGTAACCTCTAATATAACACAGGGGAATCCCAGGTAACCTCTAATATAACACAGGGGAATCCCAGGTAACCTCTAATATAACACAGGGTATTCCCAGGTAACCTCTAACATAACACAGGGGAATCCCAGGTAACCTCTAATATAACACAGGGGAATCCCAGGTAACCTCTAATACAACACAGGGGAATCCCAGGTAACGTCTAATATAACACAGGGGAATCCCAGGTAACCTCTAATATAACACAGGGGAATCCCAGGTAACCTATAATATAACACAGGGGAATCCCAGGTAACCTCTAATAATACACAGGGGAATCCCAGGTAACCTCTAATACAACACAGGGGAATCCCAGGTAACCTCTAATATAATACAGGGGAATTCCAGGTAAACTCTAATATAACACAGGGGAATCCCAAGGAAACCTCTAATATAACACAAGGGAATCCCAGGTAACCTCTAATATAACACAGGGGAATCCCAGGTAACCTCTAATATAACACAGGGGAATCCCAGGTAACCTCTAATATAACACAGGGGAATCCCAGGAAACCTCTAATATAACACAGGGGAATCCCAGTAAACCTCTAATATAACACATGGGAATCCCAGGTAACCTCTAATACAACACATGGGAATCCCAGGTAACCTCTAATATAACACAGGGGAATCCCAGGTAACCTCTAATATAACACAGGGGAATCCCAGGTAACCTCTAATATAACACATGGGAATCCCAGGAAATCTCTAATATAACACTTGGGAATCCCAGGTAACCTCTAATATAACACAGGGGATTCCCAGGTAACCTCTAATATAACAGAGGGGAATCCCAGGTAACCTCTAATATAACACAGGGGAATCCCAGGTAACCTCTAATATAACACAGGGGAATCCCAGGTAACATCTAATATAACACAGGGTAATCCCAGGTAACCTCTAATATAACACAGGGGAATCCCAGGTAACCTCTAATATAACACAGGGGAATCCCAGGTAACCTCTAATACAACACAGGGGAATCCCAGGTAACGTCTAATATAACACAGGGGAATCCCAGGTAACCTCTAATATAACACAGGGGAATCCCAGGTAACCTCTAATATAACACAGGGGAATCCCAGGAAACCTCTAATATAACACAGGGGAATCCCAGTAAACCTCTAATATAACACATGGGAATCCCAGGTAACCTCTAATACAACACATGGGAATCCCAGGTAACCTCTAATATAACACAGGGGAATCCCAGGTAACCTCTAATATAACACAGGGGAATCCCAGGTAACCTCTAATATAACACATGGGAATCCCAGGAAATCTCTAATATAACACTTGGGAATCCCAGGTAACCTCTAATATAACACAGGGGATTCCCAGGTAACCTCTAATATAACAGAGGGGAATCCCAGGTAACCTCTAATATAACACAGGGGAATCCCAGGTAACCTCTAATATAACACAGGGGAATCCCAGGTAACCTCTAATATAACACAGGGTAATCCCAGGTAACCTCTAATATAACACAGGGGAATCCCAGGTAACCTCTAATATAACACAGGGGAATCCCAGGTAACCTCTAATACAACACAGGGGAATCCCAGGTAACGTCTAATATAACACAGGGGAATCCCAGGTAACCTCTAATATAACACAGGGGAATCCCAGGTAACCTATAATATAACACAGGGGAATCCCAGGTAACCTCTAATAATAAACAGGGGAATCCCAGGTAACCTCTAATACAACACAGGGGAATCCCAGGTAACCTCTAATATAATACAGGGGAATTCCAGGTAAACTCTAATATAACACAGGGGAATCCCAAGGAAACCTCTAATATAACACAAGGGAATCCCAGGTAACCTCTAATATAACACAGGGGAATCCCAGGTAACCTCTAATATAACACAGGGGAATCCCAGGTAACCTCTAATATAACACAGGGGAATCCCAGGAAACCTCTAATATAACACAGGGGAATCCCAGTAAACCTCTAATATAACACATGGGAATCCCAGGTAACCTCTAATACAACACATGGGAATCCCAGGTAACCTCTAATATAACACAGGGGAATCCCAGGTAACCTCTAATATAACACAGGGGAATCCCAGGTAACCTCTAATATAACACATGGGAATCCCAGGAAATCTCTAATATAACACTTGGGAATCCCAGGTAACCTCTAATATAACACAGGGGTTTCCCAGGTAACCTCTAATATAACAGAGGGGAATCCCAGGTAACCTCTAATATAACACAGGGGAATCCCAGGTAACCTCTAATATAACACAGGGGAATCCCAGGTAACATCTAATATAACACAGGGTAATCCCAGGTAACCTCTAATATAACACAGGGGAATCCCAGGTAACCTCTAATATAACACAGGGGAATCCCAGGTAACCTCTAATACAACACAGGGGAATCCCAGGTAACGTCTAATATAACACAGGGGAATCCCAGGTAACCTCTAATATAACACAGGGGAATCCCAGGAAACCTCTAATATAACACAGGGGAATCCCAGGTAACCTCTAATATAACACAGGAGAATCCCAGGTAACCTCTAACATAACACAGGGGAATCCCAGGTAACCTCCAATATAACACAGGGGAATCCCAGGTAATATCTAATATAATACAGGGGAATCCCAGGAAACCTCTAATATAACACATGGGAATCCCCGGTAACATCTAATATAACACAGGGGAATCCCAGGTAACCTCTAATATAACACAGGGGAATCCCAGGAAACCTCTAATATAACACAGGAGAATCCCAGGTAACCTCTAATATAAAACAGGGGAATCCCAGGTAACCTTTAATATAACACAGGGGAATCCCAGGTAACCTCTAATATAACACAGGGGAATCCCAGGCAACCTCTAATACAACACAGGGGAATCCCAGGTAACCTCTAATATAACACAGGGGAATCCCAGGTAACCTCTAATATAACACAGGGGAATCCCAGGTAACCTCTAATATAACACAGGGGAATCCCAGGTAACCTCTAATATAGCACAGGGGAATCCCAGGTAACCTGTAATATAACACAGGGGAATCCCAGGTAACCTCTAATATAACACAGGGGAATCCCAGGAAACCTCTAATATAACACAGGGGAATCCCAGGTAACCTCTAATATAACACAGGGGAATCCCAGGTAACCTCTAATATAACACAGGGGAATCCCAGTAAACCTCTAATATCACACATGGGAATCCCAGGTAACCTCTAATATAACACAGGGGAATCCCAGGTCACATCAAATACAACACAGGGGAATCCCAGGTAACCTCTAATATAACACAGGGGAATCCCAGGTAACCTCCAAAAAAAAACAGGGGAATCCCAGGTCACATCAAATACAACACAGGGGAATCCCAGGTAACCTCTAATATAACACAGGGGAATCCCAGGTAACCTCTAATATAACACATGGGAATCCCAGGTAGCCTCTAATACAACACATGGGAATCCCAGGTAACCTCTAATATAACACAGGGGAATCCCAGGTAACCTCTAATATAAAACAGGGGAATCCCAGGTAACCTCTAATATAACACAGGGGAATCCCAGGTAACCTCTAATATAACAGAGGGGAATCCCAGGTAACCTCTAATATAACACAGGGGAATCCCAGGTAACCTATAATATAACACAGGGGAATCCCAGGTAACCTCTAATATAACACAGGGGAATCCCAGGTAACCTCTAATACAACACAGGGGAATCCCAGGACACCTCTAATATAACACAGGGGAATCCCAGGTAACCTCTAATATAACACAGGGGAATCCCAAGGAAACCTCTAATATAACACAAGGGAATCCCAGGTAACCTCTAATATAACACAGGGAATCCCAGGTAACCTCTAATATAACAGAGGGGAATCCCAGGTAACCTCTAATATAACACAGGGGTATCCCAGGATACCTCTAATATAACACAGGGGAATCCCAGTAAACCTCTAATATAACACATGGGAATCCCAGGTAACCTCTAATACAACACATGGGAATCCCAGATAACCTCTAATATAACACAGGGGAATCCAGGTAACCTCTAATATGACAGAGGGGAATCCCAGGTAACCTCTAATATAACACATGGGAATCCCAGGAAATCTCTAATATAACACATGGGAATCCCAGGTAACCTCTAATATAGCACAGGGGAATCCCAGGTCACATCAAATACAACACAGGGGAATCCCAGGTAACCTCTATTATAACACAGGGGAATCCCAGGTAACCTCGAATATAAAACAGGGGAATCCCAGGTCACATCAAATACAACACAGGGGAATCCCAGGTAACCTCTAGTATAACACAGGGGAATCCCAGGTAACCTCTAATATAACACATGGGAATCCCAGGTAACCTCTAATATAACACAGGGGAATCCCAGGTAACCTCTAATATAACACAGGGGAATCCCAGGTAACCTCTAATATAACACATGGGAATCCCAGGAAATCTCTAATATAACACATGGAATCCCAGGTAACCTCCAATATAGCACAGGGGAATCCCAGGTCACATCAAATACAACACAGGGGAATCCCAGGTAACCTCTAATATAACACAGGGGAATCCCAGGTAACCTCTAATATAAAACAGGGGAATCCCAGGTCACATCAAATACAACACAGGGAATCCAGGTAACCTCGAATATAACACAGGGGAATCCCAGGTAACCTCTAATATAACACATGGGAATCCCAGGTAGCCTCTAATACAACACATGGGAATCCCAGGTAACCTCTAATATAACACAGGGGAATCCCAGGTAACCTCCAATATAACACAGGGGAATCCCAGGTAACCTCTAATATAACACATGGGAATCCCAGGAAATCTCTAATATAACACATGGGAATCCCAGGTAACCTCTAATATAACACAGGGGAATCCCAGGTAACCTCTAATATAACACAGGGGAATCCCAGGTAACCTCTAATATAACACAGGGGAATCCCAGGTAACCTCTAATACAACACAGGGGAATCCCAGGTAACCTCTAATATAACACAGGGGAATCCCAGGTAACCTCTAATATAACACAGGGGAATCCCAGGAAACCTCTAATATAACACAGGGGAATCCCAGGTAACCTCTAATATAACACAGGAGAATCCCAGGTAACCTCTAACATAACACAGGGGAATCCCAGGTAACCTCTAATATAACACAGGGGAATCCCAGGTAAACTCTAATATAATGCAGGGGAATCCCAGGAAACCTCTAATATAACACATGGGAATCCCAGGTAACCTCTAATATAACACAGGGGAATCCCAGGTAACCTCTAATATAACACAGGGGAATCCCAGGTAACCTCTAATATAATACATGGGAATCCCAGGTAACCTCTAATATAACACAGGGGAATCCCAGGTAACCTCTAATATAACACAGGGGAATCCCAGGAAACCTCTAATATAACACAGGGGAATCCCAGGTAACCTCTAATATAACACAGGGGAATCCCAGGTAACCTATAATATAACACAGGGAATCCCAGGTAACCTCTAATATAACACAGGGGAATCCCAGGTAACCTCTAATACAACACAGGGGAATCCCAGGTAACCTCTAATATAACACAGGGGAATCCCAGTTAACCTCTAATATAACACATGGGAATCCCAGGTGACCTCAAAGTTAACACAGGGGAATCCCAGGTAACCTCTAATATAACACAGTGGAATCCCAGGCAACCTCTCATATAACACAGGGGAATTCTAGGTAACCTCTAATATAACACAGGGGAATCCCAGGTAACCTCTAATATAACACAGGGAATCCCAGGTAACCTCTAATATAACACAGGGGAATCCCAGGAAACCTCTAATATAACACAGGGAATCCCAGGTAACCTGTAATATAACAAAGGGGAATCCCAGGAAACCTCTAATTTAACACAGGGGAATCCCAGGAAACCTCTAATATAACACAGGGGAATCCCAGATAACCTCTAATATAACGCAGGGGAATCCCAGGTAACCTCGAATATAACACATGGGAATCCCAGGACATCTCTAATATAACACATGGGAATCCCAGGTAACCTCTAATATAACACATGGGAATCCCAGGTAACCTCTAATATAACACAGGGGAATCCCAGGTAACCTCTAATATAACACAGGGGAATCCCAGGTAACCTCTAATATAACACATGGAATCCCAGGAAATCTCTAATATAACACATGGGAATCCCAGGTAACCTCTAATATAGCACAGGGGAATCCCAGGTCACATCAAATACAACACAGGGGAATCCCAGGTAACCTCTAATATAACACAGGGGAATCCCAGGTAACCTCTAATATAAAACAGGGGAATCCCAGGTCACATCAAATACAACACAGGGGAATCCCAGGTAACCTCTAATATAACACAGGGGAATCCCAGGTAACCTCTAATATAACACAGGGGAATCCAGCTAGCCTCTAATACAACACATGGGAATCGCAGGTAACCTCTTAATATAACACAGGGGAATCCCAGGTAACCTCTA
Source organism: Somniosus microcephalus (assembly GCF_052327205.1). Lineage (NCBI taxonomy): Eukaryota > Metazoa > Chordata > Chondrichthyes > Squaliformes > Somniosidae > Somniosus > Somniosus microcephalus. The sequence goes on from NC_140991.1 coordinate 289,112,368, forward strand.
ATATAACACAGGGGACTCCCAGGTAACCTCTAATATAACACATGGGAATCCCAGGAAATCTCTAATATAACACATGGGAATCCCAGGTAACCTCTAATATAACACAGGGAAATCCCAGGTAACCTCTAATATAACACAGGGGAATCCCAGGAAACCTCTAATATAACACAGGGGAATCCAGGTAACCTCTAATATAACACAGGAGAATCCCAGGTAACCTCTAACATAACACAGGGGAATCCCAGGTAACCTCCAATATAACACAGGGGAATCCCAGGTAACCTCTAATATAATACAGGGGAATCCCAGGAAACCTCTAATATAACACATGGGAATCCCAGGTAACCTCTAATATAACACAGGGGAATCCCAGGTAACCTCTAATATAACACAGGGGAATCCCAGGTAACATCTAAAATAACACATGGGAATCCCAGGTAACCTCTAATATAACACAGGGGAATCCCAGGTAACCTCTAATATAACACAGGGGAATCCCAGGAAACCTCTAATATAACACAGGGGAATCCCAGGTAACCTCTAATATAACACAGGGGAATCCCAGGTAACCTATAATATAACACAGGGGTATCCCAGGTAACCTCCAATATAACACAGGGGAATCCCAGGTAACCTCTAATACAACACAGGGGAATCCCAGGTAACCTCTAATATAACACAGGGGAATCCCAGTTAACCTCTAATATAACACATGGGAATCCCAGGTGACCTCTAATTTAACACAGGGGAATCCCAGGTAACCTCGAATATAACACAGTGGAATCCCAGGTAACCTCTCATATAACACAGGGGAATTCCAGGTAACCTCTAATTTAAACACAGGGGAATCCCAGGTATCCTCTAATATAACACAGGGGAATCCCAGGTAACCTCTAATATAACACAGGGGAATCCCAGGTAACGTCTAATTTAACACAGGGGAATCCCAGGAAACCTCTAATATAACGCAGGGGAATCCCAGGTAACCTGTAATATAACAAAGGGGAATCCCAGGAAACCTCTAATATAACACAGGGGAATCCCAGGAAACCTCTAATATAACACAGGGGAATCCCAGATAACCTCTAATATAACGCAGGGGAATCCCAGGTAACCTCTAATATAACACAGGGGAATCCCAGGTAACCTCTAATACAACACAGGGGAATCCCAGGTCACATCAAATACAACACAGGGGAATCCCAGGTAACCTCTAATATAACACATGGGAATCCCAGGAAACCTCTAATTTGACACAGGGGAAACCCAGGTAAGCTGTAATATAACAAAGGGGAATCCCAGGTAACCTCTAATACAACACAGAGGAATACCAGGTAACCTCTAATATAACACAGGGGAATCGCAGGTAAACTGTAATATAACACAGGGGAATCCCAGGTAACCTCTAATATAACACAGGGGAATCCCAGGTAACCTCTAATATAACACAGGGGAAACCCAGGTATCCTCTAATATAACACAAGGGAATCCCAGGTAACCTCAAATATGACACAGGGGAATCCCAGGAAAACTCTAATATAACACAGGGGAATCCCATGTAACCTGTAATATAACACAGGGGAATCCCAGGTAACCTCTAATATACACAGGGGAATCCCAGGTAACCTCTAATATAACACAGGGGAATCCCAGGCAACCTCTAATATAACACAGGGGAATCCCAGGAAACCTCCAATACAACACAGGGGAATCCCAGGTAACCTCTAATATAACACAGGGGAATCCCAGGTAACCTCTAATACAAAACATGGGAATCCCAGGTAACCTCTAATATAACACAGGGGAATCCCAGGTAACCTGTCATATAACACAGGGGAATCCCAGGTAACCTCTAATACAACACAGGGGAATCCCAGGTAACCTCTAATATAACACAGGGGAATCCCAGGTAACCTCGAATATAACACAAGGGAATCCCAGGTAACCTCTAATATAACACAGTGCAATCCCAGGTAACCTCTAATATAACACAGGGGAATCCCAGGTAACCTCGAATTTAACACAGGGGACTCCCAGGTATCCTTTAATATAACACAGGGGACTCCCAGGTAACCTCTAATATAACACAGGGGAATCCCAGGAAACCTCTAATATAACAAAGGGGAATCCCATGAATCCTCTAACATAACGCAGGGGAATCCCGGGTAACCTCTAATATAACACAGGTGAATCCCAGGTAACTTCTAATATAACACAGGGTAATCCCAGGTAACCTCTAATATAACACAAGGGAATCCCAGGTAACCTCTAATATAACACAGGGGAATCCCAGGTAACCTCTAATATAACACATGGGAATCCCAGGTAACCTCTAATTTAACACAGGGGAATCCCAGGTAACCTCTCATATAACACAGTGGAATCCCAGGTAACCTCTAATATAACACAGGGGAATCCCAGGTAACCTCTAATTTAAAGACAGGGGAATCCCAGGTATCCTCTAATATAACACAGAGGAATCCCAGGTAACCTCTAATATGAAACAGGGGAATCCCAGGTAACCTCTAATATAACACAGGGGAATCCCAGGAAACCTCTAATATAACACAGGGGAATCCCAGGTAACCTGTAATATAACAAAGGGGAATCCCAGGAAACCTCTAATATAACACAGGGGAATCCCAGGAAACCTCTAATATAACACAGGGGAATCCCATGAATCCTCTAATATAACGCAGGGGAATCCCGGGTAACCTCTAATATAACACAGGGGAATCCCAGGTAACTTCTAACATAACACAGGGTAATCCCAGGTAACCTCTAATATAACACAAGGGAATCCCAGGTAACCTCTAATATAACACAGGGGAATCCCAGGAAACCTCTGATATAACACAGGGGAATCCCAGGTAACCTCTAATATAACACAGGGGAGTCCCAGGTAATCTCTAATATAACACAGGGGAATCCCAGGTAACGTCTAATATAACACAGGGGAATCCCAGGTAACCTCTAATATAACACAGGGGAATCCCAGGTAACCTATAATATAACACAGGGGAATCCCAGGTAACCTCTAATAATACACAGGGGAATCCCAGGTAACCTCTAATACAACACAGGGGAATCCCAGGTAACCTCTAATATAATACAGGGGAATCCCAGGTAAACTCTAATATAACACAGGGGAATCCCAAGGAAACCTCTAATATAACACAAGGGAATCCCAGGTAACCTCTAATATAACACAGGGGAATCCCAGGTAACCTCTAATATAACACAGGGGAATCCCAGGTAACCTCTAATATAACACAGGGGAATCCCAGGAAACCTCTAATATAACACAGGGGAATCCCAGTAAACCTCTAATATAACACATGGGAATCCCAGGTAACCTCTAATACAACACATGGGAATCCCAGGTAACCTCTAATATAACACAGGGGAATCCCAGGTAACCTCTAATATAAGACAGGGGAATCCCAGGTAACCTCTAATATAACACATGGGAATCCCAGGAAATCTCTAATATAACACTTGGGAATCCCAGGTAACCTCTAATATAACACAGGGGATTCCCAGGTAACCTCTAATATAACAGAGGGGAATCCCAGGTAACCTCTAATATAACACAGGGGAATCCCAGGTAACCTCTAATATAACACAGGGGAATCCCAGGTAACCTCTAATATAACACAGGGTAATCCCAGGTAACCTCTAATATAACACAGGGGAATCTCAGGTAACCTCTAATATAACACAGGGGAATCCCAGGTAACCTCTAATACAACACAGGGGAATCCCAGGTAACGTCTAATATAACACAGGGGAATCCCAGGTAACCTCTCATATAACACAGGGGAATCCCAGGAAACCTCTAATATAACACAGGGGAATCCCAGGTAACCTCTAATATAACACAGGAGAATCCCAGGTAACCTCTAACATAACACAGGGGAATCCCAGGTAACCTCCAATATAACACAGGGGAATCCCAGGTAATATCTAATATAATACAGGGGAATCCCAGGAAACCTCTAATATAACACATGGGAATCCCCGGTAACATCTTTTATAACACAGGGGAATCCCAGGTAACCTCTAATATAACACAGGGGAATCCCAGGAAACCTCTAATATAACACAGGAGAATCCCAGGTAACCTCTAATATAACACAGGGGAATCCCAGGTAACCTTTAATATAACACAGGGGAATCCCAGGTAACCTCTAATATAACACAGGGGAATCCCAGGCAACCTCTAATACAACACAGGGGAATCCCAGGTAACCTCTAATATAACACAGGGGAATCCCAGGTAACCTCTAATATAACACAGGGCAATCCCAAGGAAACCTCTAATATAACACAAGGGAATCCCAGGTAACCTCTAATATAACACAGGGGAATCCCAGGTAACCTCTAATATAACACAGGGGAATCCCAGGTAACCTCTAATATAACACAGGGGAATCCCAGGTAACCTCTAATATAGCACAGGGGAATCCCAGGTAACCTGTAATATAACACAGGGGAATCCCAGGTAACCTCTAATATAACACAGGGGAATCCCAGGAAACCTCTAATATAACACAGGGGAATCCCAGGTAACCTCTAATATAACACAGGGGAATCCCAGGTAACCTCTAATATAACACAGGGGAATCCCAGTAAACCTCTAATATCACACATGGGAATCCCAGGTAACCTCTAATATAACACAGGGGAATCCCAGGTCACATCAAATACAACACAGGGGAATCCCAGGTAACCTCTAATATAACACAGGGGAATCCCAGGTAACCTCTAATATAAAACAGGGGAATCCCAGGTCACATCAAATACAACACAGGGGAATCCCAGGTAACCTCTAATATAACACAGGGGAATCCCAGGTAACCTCTAATAAAGCACATGGGAATCCCAGGTAGCCTCTAATACAACACATGGGAATCCCAGGTGACCTCTAATATAACACAGGGGAATCCCAGGTAACCTCTAATATAACACAGGGGAATCCCAGGTAACCTCTAATATAACACATGGGAATCCCAGGAAAACTCTAATATAACACATGGGAATCCCAGGTAACCTCCAATATAACACAGGGGAATCCCAGGTAACCTCTAATATAATACAGGGGAATCCCAGGAAACCTCTAATATAACACATGGGAATCCCAGGTAACCTCTAATATAACACAGGGGAATCCCAGGTAACCTCTAATATAACACAGGGGAATCCCAGGTAACATCTAAAATAACACATGGGAATCCCAGGTAACCTCTAATATAACACAGGGGAATCCCAGGTAACCTCTAATATAACACAGGGGAATCCCAGGAAACCTCTAATATAACACAGGGGAATCCCAGGTAACCTCTAATATAACACAGGGGAATCCCAGGTAACCTATAATATAACACAGGGGTATCCCAGGTAACCTCCAATATAACACAGGGGAATCCCAGGTAACCTCTAATACAACACAGGGGAATCCCAGGTAACCTCTAATATAACACAGGGGAATCCCAGTTAACCTCTAATATAACACATGGGAATCCCAGGTGACCTCTAATTTAACACAGGGGAATCCCAGGTAACCTCGAATATAACACAGTGGAATCCCAGGTAACCTCTCATATAACACAGGGGAATTCCAGGTAACCTCTAATTTAAACACAGGGGAATCCCAGGTATCCTCTAATATAACACAGGGGAATCCCAGGTAACCTCTAATATAACACAGGGGAATCCCAGGTAACGTCTAATTTAACACAGGGGAATCCCAGGAAACCTCTAATATAACGCAGGGAATCCCAGGTAACCTGTAATATAACAAAGGGGAATCCCAGGAAACCTCTAATATAACACAGGGGAATCCCAGGAAACCTCTAATATAACACAGGGGAATCCCAGATAACCTCTAATATAACGCAGGGGGAATCCCAGGTAACCTCTAATATAACACAGGGGAATCCCAGGTAACCTCTAATACAACACAGGGGAATCCCAGGTCACATCAAATACAACACAGGGGAATCCAGGTAACCTCTAATATAACACATGGGAATCCCAGGAAACCTCTAATTTGACACAGGGGAAACCCAGGTAAGCTGTAATATAACAAAGGGGAATCCCAGGTAACCTCTAATACAACACAGAGGAATACCAGGTAACCTCTAATATAAACACAGGGGAATCGCAGGTAAACTGTAATATAACACAGGGGAATCCAGGTAACCTCTAATATAACACAGGGAATCCCAGGTAACCTCTAATATAACACAGGGGAAACCCAGGTATCCTCTAATATAACACAAGGAATCCCAGGTAACCTCAAATATGACACAGGGAATCCCAGGAAAACTCTAATATAACACAGGGGAATCCCATGTAACCTGTAATATAACACAGGGGAATCCCAGGTAACCTCTAATATACACAGGGGAATCCCAGGTAACCTCTAATATAACACAGGGGAATCCCAGGCAACCTCTAATATAACACAGGGGAATCCCAGGAAACCTCCAATACAACACAGGGGAATCCAGGTAACCTCTAATATAACACAGGGGAATCCCAGGTAACCTCTAATACAAAACATGGGAATCCCAGGTAACCTCTAATATAACACAGGGGAATCCCAGGTAACCTGTCATATAACACAGGGGAATCCAGGTAACCTCTAATACAACACAGGGGAATCCCAGGTAACCTCTAATATAACACAGGGGAATCCCAGGTAACCTCGAATATAACACAAGGGAATCCCAGGTAACCTCTAATATAACACAGTGCAATCCCAGGTAACCTCTAATATAACACAGGGGAATCCCAGGTAACCTCGAATTTAACACAGGGGACTCCCAGGTATCCTTTAATATAACACAGGGGACTCCCAGGTAACCTCTAATATAACACAGGGGAATCCCAGGAAACCTCTAATATAACAAAGGGGAATCCCATGAATCCTCTAACATAACGCAGGGGAATCCCGGGTAACCTCTAATATAACACAGGTGAATCCCAGGTAACTTCTAATATAACACAGGGTAATCCCAGGTAACCTCTAATATAACACAAGGGAATCCCAGGTAACCTCTAATATAACACAGGGGAATCCCAGGTAACCTCTAATATAACACATGGGAATCCCAGGTAACCTCTAATTTAACACAGGGGAATCCCAGGTAACCTCTCATATAACACAGTGGAATCCCAGGTAACCTCTAATATAACACAGGGGAATCCCAGGTAACCTCTAATTTAAAGACAGGGGAATCCCAGGTATCCTCTAATATAACACAGAGGAATCCCAGGTAACCTCTAATATGAAACAGGGGAATCCCAGGTAACCTCTAATATAACACAGGGGAATCCCAGGAAACCTCTAATATAACACAGGGAATCCCAGGTAACCTGTAATATAACAAAGGGGAATCCCAGGAAACCTCTAATATAACACAGGGGAATCCCAGGAAACCTCTAATATAACACAGGGGAATCCCATGAATCCTCTAATATAACGCAGGGGAATCCCGGGTAACCTCTAATATAACACAGGGGAATCCCAGGTAACTTCTAACATAACACAGGGTAATCCCAGGTAACCTCTAATATAACACAAGGGAATCCCAGGTAACCTCTAATATAACACAGGGGAATCCCAGGAAACCTCTGATATAACACAGGGGAATCCAGGTCCCAGGTAACCTCTAATATAACACAGGGGAATCCCAGGTAATCTCTAATATAACACAGGGGAATCCCAGGTAACGTCTAATATAACACAGGGGAATCCCAGGTAACCTCTAATATAACACAGGGGAATCCCAGGTAACCTATAATATAACACAGGGGAATCCCAGGTAACCTCTAATAATACACAGGGGAATCCCAGGTAACCTCTAATACAACACAGGGGAATCCCAGGTAACCTCTAATATAATACAGGGGAATCCCAGGTAAACTCTAATATAACACAGGGGAATCCCAAGGAAACCTCTAATATAACACAAGGGAATCCCAGGTAACCTCTAATATAACACAGGGGAATCCCAGGTAACCTCTAATATAACACAGGGGAATCCCAGGTAACCTCTAATATAACACAGGGGAATCCCAGGAAACCTCTAATATAACACAGGGGAATCCCAGTAAACCTCTAATATAACACATGGGAATCCCAGGTAACCTCTAATACAACACATGGGAATCCCAGGTAACCTCTAATATAACACAGGGGAATCCCAGGTAACCTCTAATATAAGACAGGGGAATCCCAGGTAACCTCTAATATAACACATGGGAATCCCAGGAAATCTCTAATATAACACTTGGGAATCCCAGGTAACCTCTAATATAACACAGGGGATTCCCAGGTAACCTCTAATATAACAGAGGGGAATCCCAGGTAACCTCTAATATAACACAGGGGAATCCCAGGTAAACTCTAATATAACACAGGGGAATCCCAGGTAACCTCTAATATAACACAGGGTAATCCCAGGTAACCTCTAATATAACACAGGGGAATCTCAGGTAACCTCTAATATAACACAGGGGAATCCCAGGTAACCTCTAATACAACACAGGGGAATCCCAGGTAACGTCTAATATAACACAGGGGAATCCCAGGTAACCTCTCATATAACACAGGGGAATCCCAGGAAACCTCTAATATAACACAGGGGAATCCCAGGTAACCTCTAATATAACACAGGAGAATCCCAGGTAACCTCTAACATAACACAGGGGAATCCCAGGTAACCTCCAATATAACACAGGGGAATCCCAGGTAATATCTAATATAATACAGGGGAATCCCAGGAAACCTCTAATATAACACATGGGAATCCCCGGTAACATCTTTTATAACACAGGGGAATCCCAGGTAACCTCTAATATAACACAGGGGAATCCCAGGAAACCTCTAATATAACACAGGAGAATCCCAGGTAACCTCTAATATAACACAGGGGAATCCCAGGTAACCTTTAATATAACACAGGGGAATCCCAGGTAACCTCTAATATAACACAGGGGAATCCCAGGTAACCTCTAATATAACACAGGAGAATCCCAGGTAACCTCTAACATAACACAGGGGAATCCCAGGTAACCTCCAATATAACACAGGGGAATCCCAGGTAATATCTAATATAATACAGGGGAATCCCAGGAAACCTCTAATATAACACATGGGAATCCCCGGTAACATCTTTTATAACACAGGGGAATCCCAGGTAACCTCTAATATAACACAGGGGAATCCCAGGAAACCTCTAATATAACACAGGAGAATCCCAGGTAACCTCTAATATAACACAGGGGAATCCCAGGTAACCTTTAATATAACACAGGGGAATCCCAGGTAACCTCTAATACAACACAGGGGAATCCCAGGTAACCTCTAATATAACACAGGGGAATCCCAGGTAACCTCTAATATAACACAGGGCAATCCCAAGGAAACCTCTAATATAACACAAGGGAATCCCAGGTAACCTCTAATATAACACAGGGGAATCCCAGGTAACCTCTAATATAACACAGGGGAATCCCAGGTAACCTCTAATATAACACAGGGGAATCCCAGGTAACCTCTAATATAGCACAGGGGAATCCCAGGTAACCTGTAATATAACACAGGGGAATCCCAGGTAACCTCTAATATAACACAGGGGAATCCCAGGAAACCTCTAATATAACACAGGGGAATCCCAGGTAACCTCTAATATAACACAGGGGAATCCCAGGTAACCTCTAATATAACACAGGGGAATCCCAGTAAACCTCTAATATCACACATGGGAATCCCAGGTAACCTCTAATATAACACAGGGGAATCCCAGGTCACATCAAATACAACACAGGGGAATCCCAGGTAACCTCTAATATAACACAGGGGAATCCCAGGTAACCTCTAATATAAAACAGGGGAATCCCAGGTCACATCAAATACAACACAGGGGAATCCCAGGTAACCTCTAATATAACACAGGGGAATCCCAGGTAACCTCTAATAAAGCACATGGGAATCCCAGGTAGCCTCTAATACAACACATGGGAATCCCAGGTGACCTCTAATATAACACAGGGGAATCCCAGGTAACCTCTAATATAACACAGGGGAATCCCAGGTAACCTCTAATATAACACATGGGAATCCCAGGAAAACTCTAATATAACACATGGGAATCCCAGGTAACCTCTAATATAACACAGGGGAATCCCAGGTAACCTCTAATATAACAGAGGGGAATCCCAGGTAACCTCGAATATAACACAGGGGAATCCCAGGTAACCTATAATATAACACAGGGGAATCCCAGGTAACCTCTAATATAACACAGGGGAATCCCAGGTAACCTCTAATACAACACAGGGGAATCCCAGGAAACCTCTAATATAACACAGGGGAATCCCAGGTAACCTCTAATATAACACAGGGGAATCCCAAGGAAACCTCTAATATAACACAAGGGAATCCCAGGTAACCTCTAATATAACACAGGGGAATCCCAGGTAACCTCTAATATAACAGAGGGGAATCCCAGGTAACCTCTAATATAACACAGGGGAATCCCAGGAAACCTCTAATATAACACAAGGGAATCCCAGGTAACCTCTAATATAACACAGGGGAATCCCAGGAAACCTCTAATATAACAGAGGGGAATCCCAGGTAACCTCTAATATAACACAGGGGAATCCCAGGATACCTCTAATATAACACAGGGGAATCCCAGTAAACATCTAATATAACACATGGGAATCCCAGGTAACCTGTAATACAACACATGGGAATCCCAGGTAACCTCTAATATAACACAGGGGAATCCCAGGTAACCTCTAATATGACAGAGGGGAATCCCAGGAAATCTCTAATATAACACATGGGAATCCCAGGTAACCTCTAATATAGCACAGGGGAATCCCAGGTCACATCAAATACAACACAGGGGAATCCCAGGTAACCTCTAATATAACACAGGGGAATCCCAGGTAACATCGAATATAAAACAGGGGAATCCCAGGTCACATCAAATACAACACAGGGGAATCCCAGGTAACCTCTAATATAACACAGGGGAATCCCAGGTAACCTCTAATATAACACATGGGAATCCCAGGTAGCCTCTAATACAACACATGGGAATCCCAGGAAATCTCTAATATAACACATGGGAATCCCAGGTAACCTCTAATATAACACAGGGGAATCCCAGGTAACCTCTAATATAACACAGGGGAATCCCAGGTAACCTCTGATATAACACATGGGAATCCCAGGAAATCTCCATTATAACACATGGGAATCCCAGGTAACCTCTAATATAACACAGGGGAATCCCAGGTAACCTCCAATATAGCACAGGGGAATCCCAGGTCACATCAAATACAACACAGGGGAATCCCAGGTAACCTCTAATATTACACAGGGGAATCCCAGGTAACCTCGAATATAAAACAGGGGAATCCCAGGTCACATCAAATACAACACAGGGGAATCCCAGGTAACCTTTAATATAACACAGGGGAATCCCAGGTAACCTCTAATATAACACATGGGAATCCCAGGTAGCCTCTAATACAACACATGGGAATCCCAGGTAACCTCTAATATAACACAGGGGAATCCCAGGTAACCTCCAATATAACACAGGGGAATCCCAGGTAACCTCTAATATAACACATGGGAATCCCAGGAAATCTCTAATATAACACATGGGAATCCCAGGTAACCTCTAATATAACACAGGGGAATCCCAGGTAACCTCTAATATAACACAGGGGAATCCCAGGTAACCTCTAATATAACACAGGGGAATCCCAGGTAACCTCTAATACAACACAGGGGAATCCCAGGTAACCTCTAATATAACACAGGGGAATCCCAGGTAACCTCTAATATAACACAGGGGAATCCCAGGAAACCTCTAATATAACACAGGGGAATCCCAGGTAACCTCTAATATAACACAGGAGAATCCCAGGTAACCTCTAACATAACACAGGGGAATCCCAGGTAACCTCCAATATAACACAGGGGAATCCCAGGTAACCTCTAATATAATACAAGGGAATCCCAGGAAACCTCTAATATAACACATGGGAATCCCAGGTAACCTCTAATATAACACAGGGGAATCCCAGGTAACCTCTAATATAACACAGGGGAATCCCAGGTAACCTCTAATATAATACATGGGAATCCCAGGTAACCTCTAATATAACACAGGGGAATCCCAGGTAACCTCTAATATAACACAGGGGAATCCCAGGAAACCTCTAATATAACACAGGGGAATCCCAGGTAACCTCTAATATAACACAGGGGAATCCCAGGTAACCTCTAATATAACACAGGGGAATCCCAGGTAACCTCTAATATAACACAGGGGAATCCCAGGTAACCTCTAATACAACACAGGGGAATCCCAGGTAACCTCTAATATAACACAGGGGAATCCCAGTTAATCTCTAATATAAAACATGGGAATCCCAGGTGACCTCTAATTTAACACAGGGGAATCCCAGGTAACCTCTAATATAACACAGTGGAATCCCAGGCAACCTCTCATATAACACAGGGGAATTCCAGGTAACCTCTAATTTAAACACAGGGGAATCCCAGGTATCCTCTAATATAACACAGGGGAATCCCAGGTAACCTCTAATATAACACAGGGGAATCCCAGGTAACCTCTAATATAACACAGGGGAATCCCAGGAAACCTCTAATATAACACAGGGGAATCCCAGGTAACCTGTAATATAACAAAGGGGAATCCCAGGAAACCTCTAATATAACACAGGGGAATCCCAGGAAACCTCTCATATAACACAGGAGAATCCCAGATAACCTCTAATATAACGCAGGGGAATCCCAGGTAACCTCGAATATAACACATGGGAATCCCAGGAACTCTCTAATATAACACATGGGAATCCCAGGTAACCTCTAATATAACACATGGGAATCCCAGGTAACCTCTAATATAACACAGGGGAATCCCAGGTAACCTCTCATATAACACAGGGGAATCCCAGGTAACCTCTAATATAACACATGGGAATCCCAGGAAATCTCTAATATAACACATGGGAATCCCAGGTAACCTCTAATATAGCACAGGGGAATCCCAGGTCACATCAAATACAACACAGGGGAATCCCAGGTAACCTCTAATATAACACAGGGGAATCCCAGGTAACCTCTAATATAAAACAGGGGAATCCCAGGTCACATCAAATACAACACAGGGGAATCCCAGGTAACCTCTAATATAACACAGGGGAATCCCAGGTAACCTCTAATATAACACATGGGAATTCCAGGTAGCCTCTAATACAACACATGGGAATCCCAGGTAACCTCTAATATAACACAGGGGAATCCCAGGTAACCTCTAATATAACACAGGGGAATCCCAGGTAACCTCTAATATAACACAGGGGAATCCCAGGTAACCTCTAATATAACACATGGGAATCCCAGGAAATCTCTAATATAACACATGGGAATCCCAGGTAACCTCTAATATAACACAGGGGAATCCCAGGTAACCTCTAATATAACACAGGGGAATCCCAGGTAAGCTCTAATATAACACAGGGGAATCCCAGGTAACCTGTAATACAACACAGGGGAATCCCAGGTAACCTCTAATATAACACAGGGGAATCCCAGGTAACCTCTAATATAACACAGGGGAATCCCAGGAAACCTCTAATATAACACAGGGGAATCCCAGGTAACCGCTAATATAACACAGGAGAATCCCAGGTAACCTCTAACATAACACAGGGGAATCCCAGGTAACCTCCAATATAACACAGGGGAATCCCAGGTAACCTCTAATATAATAGAGGGGAATCCCAGGAAATCTCTAATATAACACATGGGAATCCCAGGTAACCTCTAATATAACACAGGGGAATCCCAGGTAACCTCTAATATAACACAGGGGAATCCCAGGTAACCTCTAAAATAACACATGGGAATCCCAGGTAACCTCTAATATAACACAGGGGAATCCCAGGTAACCTCTAATATAACACAGGGGAATCCCAGGAAACCTCTAATATAACACAGGGGAATCCCAGGTAACCTCTAATATAACACAGGGGAATCCCAGGTAACCTATAATATAACACAGGGGAATCCCAGGTAACCTCTAATATAACACAGGGGAATCCCAGGTAACCTCTAATACAACACAGGGGAATCCCAGGTAACCTCTAATATAACACAGGGGAATCCCAGTTAACCTCTAATATAACACATGGGAATCCCAGGTGACCTCTAATTTAACACAGGGGAATCCCAGGTAACCTCTAATATAACACAGTGGAATCCCAGGTAACCTCTCATATAACACAGGGGAATTCCAGGTAACCTCTAATTTAAACACAGGGGAATCCCAGGTATCCTCTAATATAACACAGGGGAATCCCAGGTAACCTCTAATATAACACAGGGGAATCCCAGGTAACCTCTAATTTAACACAGGGGAATCCCAGGAAACCTCTAATATAACACAGGGGAATCCCAGGTAACCTGTAATATAACAAAGGGGAATCCCAGGAAACCTCTAATATAACACAGGGGAATCCCAGGAAACCTCTAATATAACACAGGGGAATCCCAGATAACCTCTAATATAACGCAGGGGAATCCCAGGTAACCTCTAATATAATACAGGGGAATCCCAGGTAACCTCTAATACAACACAGGGGAATCCCAGGTCACATCAAATACAACACAGGGGAATCCCAGGTAACCTCTAATATAACACATGGGAATCCCAGGAAACCTCTAATTTGACACAGGGGAAACCCAGGTAAGCTGTAATATAACAAAGGGGAATCAAAGGTAACCTCTAATACAACACAGAGGAATCCCAGGTAACCTCTAATATAACACAGGGGAATCGCAGGTAAACTGTAATATAACACAGGGGAATCCCAGGTAACCTCTAATATAACACAGGGGAATCCCAGGTAACCTCTAATATAACACAGGGGAAACCCAGGTATCCTCTAATATAACACAAGGGAATCCCAGGTAACCTCTAATATGACACAGGGGAATCCCAGGAAAACTCTAATATAACACAGGGGAATCCCATGCAACCTGTAATATAACACAGGGGAATCCCAGGTAACCTCTAATATACACAGGGGAATCCCAGGTAACCTCTAATATAACACAGGGGAATCCCAGGCAACCTCTAATATAACACAGGGGAATCCCAGGAAACCTCCAATACAACACAGGGGAATCCCAGGTAACCTCTAATATAACACAGGGGAATCCCAGGTAACCTCTAATACAAAACATGGGAATCCCAGGTAACCTCTAATATAACACAGGGGAATCCCAGGTAACCTGTCATATAACACAGGGGAATCCCAGGTAACCTCTAATACAACACAGGGGAATCCCAGGTAACCTCTAATATAACACAGGGGAATCCCAGGTAACCTCTAATATAACACAGGGGAATCCCAGGTAACCTCTAATATAACACAGTGCAATCCCAGGTAACCTCTAATATAACACAGGGGAATCCCAGGTAACATCGAATTTAACACAGGGGAATCCCAGGTATCCTTTAATATAACACAGGGGACTCCCAGGTAACCTCTAATATAACACAGGGGAATCCCATGTAACATCTAATATAACACAGGAGAATCCCAGGAAACCTCTAATATAACAAAGGGGAATCCCATGAATCCTCTAACATAACGCAGGGGAATCCCGGGTAACCTCTAATATAACACAGGTGAATCCCAGGTAACTTCTAATATAACACAGGGTAATCCCAGGTAACCTCTAATATAACACAAGGGAATCCCAGGTAACCTCTAATATAACACAGGGGAATCCCAGGTAACCTCTAATATAACACATGGGAATCCCAGGTAACCTCTAATTTAACACAGGGGAATCCCAGGTAACCTCTCAAATAACACAGTGGAATCCCAGGTAACCTCTAATATAACACAGGGGAATCCCAGGTAACCTCTAATTTAAACACAGGGGAATCCCAGGTATCCTCTAATATAACACAGAGGAATCCCAGGTAACCTCTAATATGACACAGGGGAATCCCAGGTAACCTCTAATATAACACAGGGGAATCCCAGGAAACCTCTAATATAACACAGGGGAATCCCAGGTAACCTGTAATATAACAAAGGGGAATCCCAGGAAACCTCTAATATAACACAGGGGAATCCCAGGAAACCTCTAATATAACACAGGGGAATCCCATGAATCCTCTAATATAACGCAGGGGAATCCCGGGTAACCTCTAACATAACACAGGGGAATCCCAGGTAACTTCTTACATAACACAGGGTAATCCCAGGTAACCTCTAATATAACACAAGGGAATCCCAGGTAATCTCTAATATAACCACGGGGGATCCCAGGAAACCTCTGATATAACACAGGGGAATCCCAGGTAACCTCTAATATAACACAGGGGAATCCCAGGTAATCTCTAATATAACACAGGGGAATCCCAGGTAACCTCTAATATAACACAGGGGAATCCCAGGTAACCTCTAATATAACACAGGGGAATCCCAGGTAACCTCTAATATAACACAGGGGAATCCCAGGTAACCTCTAATATAACACAGGGGAATCCCAGGTAACCTCTAATATAACACAGGGGAATCACAGGTAACTTCTAATATAACACAAGGGAATCCCAGGTAACCTCTAACATAACACAGTGGAATCCCAGGTAACCTCTAATATAACACAGGGGAATCCCAGGTAACCTCTAATATAACACAGGGGAATCCCAGGTAACGTCTAATATAACACAGGCGAATCCCAGGTAACCTCTAATATAACACAGGGGAATCTCAGGTAACCTCTAATATAACACAGGGGAATCCCAGGTAAACTCTAATATAACACAGGGGAATCCCAGGTAACCTCTAATATAACACAGGGGAATCCCAGGTATCCTCTAATATAACACAGGGGAATCCCTGGAAACCTCTAATATAACACAGGGGAATCCCAGGTAACCTGTAATATAACACAGGGGAATCCCAGGTAACCTCTAAAATAACACAGGGGAATCCCAGCTAACCGCTAATATAACACAGGTGAATCCCAGGGAACCTCTAATATAACACAGGGGAATCCCAGGTAACCTCTAATATAACATATGGGAATACCAGGAAACCTCTAATATAACACAGGGGAATCCCAGGAAACCTCTAATATAACACAGGGGAATTCCAGGTACCCTCTAATATAACACAGGGGAATCCCAGGTAACCTCTAATATAACACAGTGGAATCCCAGGTAACCTCTAATATAACACAGGGGAATCCCAGGTAACCTCTAATACAACACAGGGGAATCCCAGGTAACCTCTAATATAAAACAGGGGAATCCCAGGTAACCTCTAATATAACACAGGGGAATCCCAGGTAACCTCTAATTTAACACAGGGGAATCCCAGGTAACCTCTAATATAACACAGGGGAATCCCAGTTAACCTCTAATATAACACAGGGGAATCCCAGGTAACCTCTAATATAAAACAGTGGAATCCCAGGAAACCTCTAATATAACACAGGGGAATCCCAGGTAACCTGTAATATAACACAGGGGAATCCCATGAAACCTCTAATATAACACAGGGGAATCCCAGGAAACCTCTAATATAACACAGGGGAATCCCATGAATCCTCCAATATAACACAGGGGAATCCCGGGTAACCTCTAATATAACACAGGGGAATCCCAGGTAACCTCTAATATAACACAAGGGAATCCCAGATAACCTCTAACATAACACAGGAGAATCCCATGAATCATCTAATATAACACAGGGGAATCCCAGGTAATTTCTAATATAACACAGGGGAATCCCACGTAACCTTTAATATAACACAAGGGAATCCCAGGTAGCCTCTAATGTAACACAGGGGAATCCCAGGAAGCCTCTAATATAACACTGGGGAATCCCAGGTAACCTCTAATATAATACAGGGGAATCCCAGGTAAACTCTAATATAACACAGGGGAATCTCAGGTAACCTCTAATATAACACACGGGAAGCCCAGGTAACCTCTAATATAACACAGGGGAATCCCAGGTAACCTTTAAAATAACACAGGGGAATCCCAGGTAACCTCTAATACAACACAGGGGAATCCCAGGAAACCTCTAATATAACACAGGGGAATCCCAGGTAACCTCTAATATAACACAGGGGAATCCCAGGGAGCCTCTAATATAACAGAAGGGAATCCCAGGTAACCTCTAATATAACACAGGGGAATCCCAGGTAACCTCTAATATAACACAGGGGAATCCCAGGTAACCTCTAATATAACACAGGGGAATCCCAGGTAGACTGTAATATAACACAGGGGAATCCCAGGTAACCTCTAATATAACACAGGGAATCCCAGGTAATCTCTTCTTTAACACAGGGGAATCCCAGGTAACCTGTAATATAACACAGGGGAATCCCAGGTAACCTCTAATATAACACAGGGGAATCCCAGGTAACCTCTAATTTAACACAGGGGAATCCCAGGTAACCTCTAATATAACACAGGGGAATCCCAGGTAACCTCTAATATAATACAGGGGAGTCCCAGGTAACCTCTAATATAAAACAGGGGAATCCCAGGAAACCTCTAATATAACACAGGGGAATCCCAGGTAACCTGTAATATAACACAGGGGAATCCCATGAAACCTCTAATATAAAACAGGGGAAGCCCAGGAAACCTCTAATATAACACAGGGGAATCCCATGAATCCTCTAATATAACACAGGGGAATCCCGGGTAACCTCTAATATAACACAGGGGAATCCCAGGTAACCTCTAATATAACACAAGGGAATCCCAGGTAACCTCTAATATAACACAGGAGAATCCCATGAATCATCTAATATAACACAGGGGAATCCCAGGTAACCTCTAATATAACACAGGGGAATCCCAAGAAGCCTCTAATATAACACTGGGGAATCCCAGGTAACCTCTAATATAACACAGGGGAATCCCAGGTAACCTCTAATATAACACAGGGGAATCTCAGGTAACCTCTAATATAACACAGGGGAATCCCAGGTAAGCTCTAATATAACACAGGGGAATCCCAGGTAACCTCTAAAACAACACAGGGGAATCCCAGGTAACCTCTAATATAACACAGGGAATCCCAGGTAATCTCTTGTATAACACAGGGGAATCCCAGGTAACCTGTAATATAACACAGGGGAATCCCAGGTAACCTCTAATATAACACAGGGGAATCCCAGGTAACCTCTAATTTAACACAGGGGAATCCCAGGTAACCTCTAATATAACACAGGGGAATCCCAGGTAACCTCTAATATAATACAGGGGAGTCCCAGGTAACCTCTAATATAAAACAGGGGAATCCCAGGAAACCTCTAATATAACACAGGGGAATCCCAGGTAACCTGTAATATAACACAGGGGAATCCCATGAAACCTCTAATATAAAACAGGGGAAGCCCAGGAAACCTCTAATATAACACAGGGGAATCCCATGAATCCTCTAATATAACACAGGGGAATCCCGGGTAACCTCTAATATAACACAGGGGAATCCCAGGTAACCTCTAATATAACACAAGGGAATCCCAGGTAACCTCTAATATAACACAGGAGAATCCCATGAATCATCTAATATAACACAGGGGAATCCCAGGTAACCTCTAATATAACACAGGGGAATCCCAGGAAGCCTCTAATATAACACTGGGGAATCCCAGGTAACCTCTAATATAACACAGGGGAATCCCAGGTAACCTCTAATATAACACAGGGGAATCTCAGGTAACCTCTAATATAACACAGGGGAATCCCAGGTAAGCTCTAATATAACACAGGGGAATCCCAGGTAACCTCTAAAACAACACAGGGGAATCCCAGGTAACCTCTAATATAACACAGGGGAATCCCAGGGAGCCTCTAATATGAAAGAAGGGAATCCCAGGTAACCTCTAATATAACACAGGGGAATCCCAGGAAACTTCTAATATAACACAGGGGAAACCCAGGTAACCTGTAATATAACAAAGGGGAATCCCAGGTAACCTCTAATATAACACAGGGGAATCCCAGGTAACCTCTAATATAACACAGGGGAATCCCAGGTAGACTGTAATATAACACTTGGGAATCCCAGGTAACCTTTAATATAACACAGGGAATCCCAGGTAATCTCTTATATAGCACAGGGGAATCCCAGGTAACCTGTAATATAACACAGGGGAATCCCAGGTAACCTCTAATATTACACAGGGGAATCCCAGGTAACCTCTAATTTAACACAGGGGAATCCCAGGTAACCTCTAATATAACACAGGGGAATCCCAGGTAACCTCTAATATAACACAGGGGAATCCCAGGTAACCTGTAATATAACGCAGGGTAATCCCATGAAACCTCTAATATAACACAGGGGAAGCCCAGGAAACCTCTAATATAACACAGGGGAATCCCATGAATCCTTTAATATAACACAGGGGAATCCCGGGTAACCTCTAATATAACACAGGGGAATCCCAGGTAACCTCTAATATAACACAAGGGAATCCCAGGTAACCTCTAATATAACACAAGGGAATCCCAGTTAACCTCTAATATAACACAGGGGAATCCCAGGAAGCCTCTAATATAACACTGGGGAATCCCAGGTAACGTCTAATATAACACAGGGGAATCCCAGGTAACCTCTAATATAACACAGGGGAATCTCAGGTAACCTCAAATGTAACACAGGGGAATCCCAGGTAACCTCTAATATAACACAGGGGAATCCCAGGTAACCTCTAAAATAACACAGGGGAATCCCAGGTAACCTCCAATATAACACAGGGGAATCCCAGGAAACCTCTAATATAACACAGGGGAATCCCAGGAAGCCTCTAATATAACACTGGGGAATCCCAGGTAACCTCTAATATAACACAGGGGAATCCCAGGTAACCTCTAATATAACACAGGGGAATCTCAGGTAACCTCTAATATAACACAGGGGAATCCCAGGTAACCTCTCATATAACACAGGGGAATCCCAGGTAAACTCCGAAATAACACATGGGAATCCCAGGTAACCTCAAATATAACACAGGGGAATCCCAGGAAACCTCTAATATAACACAGGGGAATCCCAGGTAACCTCTAATATAACACTGGGGAATCCCAGGTAACCTCTAATATAATACAGGGGAATCCCAGGTAACCTCTAATATAACACAGGGGAATCTCAGGTAACCTCTAATATAACACAGGGGAAGCCCAGGTAACCTCTAATATAACACAGGGGAATCCCAGGTAACCTCTAAAATAACACAGGGGAATCCCAGGTAACCTCTAATACAACACAGGGGAATCCCAGGAAACCTCTAATATAACACAAGGGAATCCCAGGTAACCTCTAATATAACACAGGGGAATCCCAGTAAACGTCTAATATTACACAAGGGAATCCCAGGTAATCTCTAATATAACAGAGGGGAATCCCAGGTAACCTCTAAAATAACACAGGGGAATCCCAGGTAACCTCTAATATAACACAGGGGGATCCCAGATAACCTCTAATATAACACAGGGGAATCCCAGGTAACCTCTAATATAACACAGGGGAATCCCAGGTAACCTCTTATACAACACAGGGGAATCCCAGGTCACATCAAAACAACACAGGGGAATCCCAGGTAACCTCTAATATAACACAGGGGAATCCCAGGGAGCCTCTAATATAACAGAAGGGAATCCCAGGTAACCTCTAATATAACACAGGGGAATCCCAGGTAACCTCTAATATAACACAGGGGAATCCCAGGTAACCTCTAATATAACACAGGGGAATCCCAGGTAGACTGTAATATAACACAGGGGAATCCCAGGTAACCTCTAATATAACACAGGGAATCCCAGGTAATCTCTTATATAACACAGGGGAATCCCAGGTAACCTGTAATAGAACACAGGGGAATCCCAGGTAACCTCTAATATAACACAGGGGAATCCCAGGTAACCTCTAATTTAACACAGGGGAATCCCAGGTAACCTCTAATATAACACAGGGGAATCCCAGGTAACCTCTAATATAATACAGGGGAGTCCCAGGTAACCTCTAATATAAAACAGGGGAATCCCAGGAAACCTCTAATATAACACAGGGGAATCCCAGGTAACCTGTAATATAACACAGGGGAATCCCATGAAACCTCTAATATAAAACAGGGGAAGCCCAGGAAACCTCTAATATAACACAGGGGAATCCCATGAATCCTCTAATATAACACAGGGGAATCCCGGGTAACCTCTAATATAACACAGGGGAATCCCAGGTAACCTCTAATATAACACAAGGGAATCCCAGGTAACCTCTAATATAACACAGGAGAATCCCATGAATCATCTAATATAACACAGGGGAATCCCAGGTAACCTCTAATATAACACAGGGGAATCCCAGGAAGCCTCTAATATAACACTGGGGAATCCCAGGTCACCTCTAATATAACACAGGGGAATCCCAGGTAACCTCTAATATAACACAGGGGAATCTCAGGTAACCTCTAATATAACACAGGGGAATCCCAGGTAACCTCTAATATAACACAGGGGAATCCCAGGTAACCTCTAAAACAACACAGGTTAATCCCAGGTAACCTCTAATATAACACAGGGAATCCCAGGTAATCTCTTATATAACACAGGGGAATCCCAGGTAACCTGTAATGTAACACAGGGGAATCCCAGGTAACCTCTAATATAACACAGGGGAATCCCAGGTAACTTCTAATTTAACACAGGGGAATCCCAGGTAACCTCTAATATAACACAGGGGAATCCCAGGTAACCTCTAATATAATACAGGGGAGTCCCAGGTAACCTCTAATATAAAACAGGGGAATCCCAGGAAACCTCTAATATAACACAGGGGAATCCCAGGTAACCTGTAATATAACACAGGGGAATCCCATGAAACCTCTAATATAACACAGGGGAATCCCGGGTAACCTCTAATATAACACAGGGGAATCCCAGGTAACCTCTAATATAACACAAGGGAATCCCAGGTAACCTCTAATGTAACACAGGAGAATCCCATGAATCATCTAATATAACACAGGGGAATCCCAGGTAACCTCTAATATAACACAGGGGAATCCCAGGAAGCCTCTAATATAACACTGGGGAATCCCAGGTAACCTCTAATATAACACAGGGGAATCCCAGGTAACCTCTAATATAACACAGGGGAATCTCAGGTAACCTCTAATATAACACAGGGGAATCCCAGGTAACCTCTAATATAACACAGGGGAATCCCAGGTAACCTCTAATTTAACACAGGGGAATCCCAGGTAACCTCTAATATAACACAGGGGAATCCCAGGTAATCTCTTGTATAACACAGGGGAATCCCAGGTAACCTGTAATATAACACAGGGGAATCCCAGGTAACCTCTAATATAACACAGGGGAATCCCAGGTAACCTCTAATTTAACACAGGGGAATCCCAGGTAACCTCTAATATAACACAGGGGAATCCCAGGTAACCTCTAATATAATACAGGGGAGTCCCAGGTAACCTCTAATATAAAACAGGGGAATCCCAGGAAACCTCTAATATAACACAGGGGAATCCCAGGTAACCTGTAATATAACACAGGGGAATCCCATGAAACCTCTAATATAAAACAGGGGAAGCCCAGGAAACCTCTAATATAACACAGGGGAATCCCATGAATCCTCTAATATAACACAGGGGAATCCCGGGTAACCTCTAATATAACACAGGGGAATCCCAGGTAACCTCTAATATAACACAAGGGAATCCCAGGTAACCTCTAATATAACACAGGAGAATCCCATGAATCATCTAATATAACACAGGGGAATCCCAGGTAACCTCTAATATAACACAGGGGAATCCCAGGAAGCCTCTAATATAACACTGGGGAATCCCAGGTAACCTCTAATATAACACAGGGGAATCCCAGGTAACCTCTAATATAACACAGGGGAATCTCAGGTAACCTCTAATATAACACAGGGGAATCCCAGGTAAGCTCTAATATAACACAGGGGAATCCCAGGTAACCTCTAAAACAACACAGGGGAATCCCAGGTAACCTCTAATATAACACAGGGGAATCCCAGGGAGCCTCTAATATGAAAGAAGGGAATCCCAGGTAACCTCTAATATAACACAGGGGAATCCCAGGAAACTTCTAATATAACACAGGGGAAACCCAGGTAACCTGTAATATAACAAAGGGGAATCCCAGGTAACCTCTAATATAACACAGGGGAATCCCAGGTAACCTCTAATATAACACAGGGGAATCCCAGGTAGACTGTAATATAACACTTGGGAATCCCAGGTAACCTTTAATATAACACAGGGAATCCCAGGTAATCTCTTATATAGCACAGGGGAATCCCAGGTAACCTGTAATATAACACAGGGGAATCCCAGGTAACCTCTAATATTACACAGGGGAATCCCAGGTAACCTCTAATTTAACACAGGGGAATCCCAGGTAACCTCTAATATAACACAGGGGAATCCCAGGTAACCTCTAATATAACACAGGGGAATCCCAGGTAACCTGTAATATAACGCAGGGTAATCCCATGAAACCTCTAATATAACACAGGGGAAGCCCAGGAAACCTCTAATATAACACAGGGGAATCCCATGAATCCTTTAATATAACACAGGGGAATCCCGGGTAACCTCTAATATAACACAGGGGAATCCCAGGTAACCTCTAATATAACACAAGGGAATCCCAGGTAACCTCTAATATAACACAAGGGAATCCCAGTTAACCTCTAATATAACACAGGGGAATCCCAGGAAGCCTCTAATATAACACTGGGGAATCCCAGGTAACGTCTAATATAACACAGGGGAATCCCAGGTAACCTCTAATATAACACAGGGGAATCTCAGGTAACCTCAAATGTAACACAGGGGAATCCCAGGTAACCTCTAATATAACACAGGGGAATCCCAGGTAACCTCTAAAATAACACAGGGGAATCCCAGGTAACCTCCAATATAACACAGGGGAATCCCAGGAAACCTCTAATATAACACAGGGGAATCCCAGGAAGCCTCTAATATAACACTGGGGAATCCCAGGTAACCTCTAATATAACACAGGGGAATCCCAGGTAACCTCTAATATAACACAGGGGAATCTCAGGTAACCTCTAATATAACACAGGGGAATCCCAGGTAACCTCTCATATAACACAGGGGAATCCCAGGTAAACTCCGAAATAACACATGGGAATCCCAGGTAACCTCAAATATAACACAGGGGAATCCCAGGAAACCTCTAATATAACACAGGGGAATCCCAGGTAACCTCTAATATAACACTGGGGAATCCCAGGTAACCTCTAATATAATACAGGGGAATCCCAGGTAACCTCTAATATAACACAGGGGAATCTCAGGTAACCTCTAATATAACACAGGGGAAGCCCAGGTAACCTCTAATATAACACAGGGGAATCCCAGGTAACCTCTAAAATAACACAGGGGAATCCCAGGTAACCTCTAATACAACACAGGGGAATCCCAGGAAACCTCTAATATAACACAAGGGAATCCCAGGTAACCTCTAATATAACACAGGGGAATCCCAGTAAACGTCTAATATTACACAAGGGAATCCCAGGTAATCTCTAATATAACAGAGGGGAATCCCAGGTAACCTCTAAAATAACACAGGGGAATCCCAGGTAACCTCTAATATAACACAGGGGGATCCCAGATAACCTCTAATATAACACAGGGGAATCCCAGGTAACCTCTAATATAACACAGGGGAATCCCAGGTAACCTCTTATACAACACAGGGGAATCCCAGGTCACATCAAAACAACACAGGGGAATCCCAGGTAACCTCTAATATAACACAGGGGAATCCCAGGGAGCCTCTAATATAACAGAAGGGAATCCCAGGTAACCTCTAATATAACACAGGGGAATCCCAGGTAACCTCTAATATAACACAGGGGAATCCCAGGTAACCTCTAATATAACACAGGGGAATCCCAGGTAGACTGTAATATAACACAGGGGAATCCCAGGTAACCTCTAATATAACACAGGGAATCCCAGGTAATCTCTTATATAACACAGGGGAATCCCAGGTAACCTGTAATAGAACACAGGGGAATCCCAGGTAACCTCTAATATAACACAGGGGAATCCCAGGTAACCTCTAATTTAACACAGGGGAATCCCAGGTAACCTCTAATATAACACAGGGGAATCCCAGGTAACCTCTAATATAATACAGGGGAGTCCCAGGTAACCTCTAATATAAAACAGGGGAATCCCAGGAAACCTCTAATATAACACAGGGGAATCCCAGGTAACCTGTAATATAACACAGGGGAATCCCATGAAACCTCTAATATAAAACAGGGGAAGCCCAGGAAACCTCTAATATAACACAGGGGAATCCCATGAATCCTCTAATATAACACAGGGGAATCCCGGGTAACCTCTAATATAACACAGGGGAATCCCAGGTAACCTCTAATATAACACAAGGGAATCCCAGGTAACCTCTAATATAACACAGGAGAATCCCATGAATCATCTAATATAACACAGGGGAATCCCAGGTAACCTCTAATATAACACAGGGGAATCCCAGGAAGCCTCTAATATAACACTGGGGAATCCCAGGTCACCTCTAATATAACACAGGGGAATCCCAGGTAACCTCTAATATAACACAGGGGAATCTCAGGTAACCTCTAATATAACACAGGGGAATCCCAGGTAACCTCTAATATAACACAGGGGAATCCCAGGTAACCTCTAAAACAACACAGGTTAATCCCAGGTAACCTCTAATATAACACAGGGAATCCCAGGTAATCTCTTATATAACACAGGGGAATCCCAGGTAACCTGTAATGTAACACAGGGGAATCCCAGGTAACCTCTAATATAACACAGGGGAATCCCAGGTAACTTCTAATTTAACACAGGGGAATCCCAGGTAACCTCTAATATAACACAGGGGAATCCCAGGTAACCTCTAATATAATACAGGGGAGTCCCAGGTAACCTCTAATATAAAACAGGGGAATCCCAGGAAACCTCTAATATAACACAGGGGAATCCCAGGTAACCTGTAATATAACACAGGGGAATCCCATGAAACCTCTAATATAACACAGGGGAATCCCGGGTAACCTCTAATATAACACAGGGGAATCCCAGGTAACCTCTAATATAACACAAGGGAATCCCAGGTAACCTCTAATGTAACACAGGAGAATCCCATGAATCATCTAATATAACACAGGGGAATCCCAGGTAACCTCTAATATAACACAGGGGAATCCCAGGAAGCCTCTAATATAACACTGGGGAATCCCAGGTAACCTCTAATATAACACAGGGGAATCCCAGGTAACCTCTAATATAACACAGGGGAATCTCAGGTAACCTCTAATATAACACAGGGGAATCCCAGGTAACCTCTAATATAACACAGGGGAATCCCAGGTAACTTCTAAAACAACACAGGGGAATCCCAGGTAACCTCTAATATAACACAGGGGAATCCCAGGGAGCCTCTAATATGACAGAAGGGAATCCCAGGTAACCTCTAATATAACACAGGGGAATCCCAGGTAACCTCTAATATTACACATGGAAATCCCAGGAAACTTCTAATATAACACAGGGGAAACCCAGGTAACCTGTAATATAACAAAGGGGAATCCCAGGTAACCTCTAATATAACACAGGGGAATCCCAGGTAACCTCTAATATAACACAGGGGAAGCCCAGGTAGACTGTAATATAACACAGGGGAATCCCAGGTAACCTTTAATATAACACAGGGAATCCCAGGTAATCTCTTATATAGCACAGGGGAATCCCAGGTAACCTGTAATATAACACAGGGGAATCCCAGGTAACCTCTAATATAACACAGGGGAATCCCAGTTAACCTCTAATTTAACACAGGGGAATCCCAGGTAACCTCTAATATAACACAGGGGAATCCCAGGTAACCTCTGATATAACACAGGGGAGTCCCAGGTAACCTCTAATATAAAACAGGGGAATCCCAGGAAACCTCTAATATAACACAGGGGAATCCCAGGTAACCTGTAATATAACACAGGGGAATCCCATGAAACCTCTAATATAACACAGGGGAAGCCCAGGAAACCTCTAATATAACACAGGGGAATCCCATGAATCCTCTAATATAACACAGGGGAATCCCGGGTAACCTCTAATATAACACAGGGGAATCCCATGTAACCTCTAATATAACACAAGGGAATCTCAGGTAACCTCTAATATAACACAGGAGAATCCCATGAATCATCTAATATAACACAGGGGAATCCCAGGTAACTTCTAATATAAAACAGGGGAATCCCAGGTAACCTCTAATATAACACAAGGGAATCCCAGTTAACCTCTAATATAACACAGGGGAATCCCAGGAAGCCTCTAATATAACACTGGGGAATCCCAGGTAACGTCTAATATAACACAGGGGAATCCCAGGTAACCTCTAATATAACACAGGGGAATCTCAGGTAACCTCAAATGTAACACAGGGGAATCCCAGGTAACCTCTAATATAACACAGGGGAATCCCAGGTAACCTCTAAAATAACAGAGGGGAATCCCAGGTAACCTCCAATATAACACAGGGGAATCCCAGGAAACCTCTAATATAACACAGGGGAATCCCAGGAAGCCTCTAATATAACACTGGGGAATCCCAGGTAACCTCTAATATAACACAGGGGAATCCCAGGTAACCTCTAATATAACACAGGGGAATCTCAGGTAACCTCTAATATAACACAGGGGAATCCCAGGTAACCTCTAATATAACACAGGGGAATCCCAGGTAACCTCCGAAATAACACATGGGAATCCCAGGTAACCTCTAATATAACACAGGGGAATCCCAGGAAACCTCTAATATAACACAGGGGAATCCCGGGTAACCTCTAATATAACACAGGGGAATCCCAGGTAACCTCTAATATAACACAGGGGAATCCCGGGTAACCTCTAATATAACACAGGGGAATCCCAGGTAACCTCTAATATAACACAAGGGAATCCCAGGTAACCTCTAATATAACACAGGGGTATCCCAGGAAACCTCTAATATAACACAGCGGAATCCCAGGTAACCTCTAATTTAAACCGAGGAATCCCAGGTAATCTCTAATATAACACAGGGGAATCCCAGGTAACCTCTAATATAACACAGGGGAATCCCAGGTAACCTCTAATATAACACAGGGGAATCCCAGGTAACCTCTGATATAACACAGGGGTATCCCAGGTAACCTCTAATATAATGCAGGGGAATCCCAGGTAACCTCTAATATAACACAGGGGAATCCCAGGTAACCTCTACTATAACACAGGGGAATCCCAGGTAATCTCTAATATAACACAGGGGAATCCCAGGGAACCTCTAATATAACACAGCGGAATCTCAGGTAACCTCTAATATAACACAAGGGAACACCAGGAAACCTCTAATATGACACAGGGGAATCCCAGGAAACCTCTAATATAACACAGGGGAATCCCAGGTAAACTCTAATATAACACAGGGGAATCCCGGGTAACCTCTAATAACAGGGAAATCCCAGGTAACCTCTAATATAACACAAGGGAATCCCAGGTAACCTCTAATATAACACAGGGGAATCCCAGGAAACCTCTAATATAAAACAGGGGAATCCCAGGAAATCTCTAATATAACACAGGGGAATCCCAGGTAACCTCTAAAATGACACAGGGGAATCCCAGGCAACCTCTAATATAACACAGTGGAATCCCAGATAACCTCCAATATAACACAGGGGAATCCCAGGTAACCTCTAATATAACACAGGGGAATCCCAGGTAACCTCGAATATTACACAGGGGAATCCCATGAATCCTCTAATATAACACAGGGGAATCCCGGGTAACCTCTAATATAAAACAGGGGAATCCCAGGTAAACTCTAATATAACACAGGGGAATCCCGGGTAACCTCTAATAACAGGGAAATCCCAGGTAACCTCTAATATAACACAAGGGAATCCCAGGTAACCTCTAATATAACACAGGGGAATCCCAGGAAACCTCTAATATAAAACAGGGGAATCCCAGGAAATCTCTAATATAACACAGGGGAATCCCAGGTAACCTCTAAAATGACACAGGGGAATCCCAGGCAACCTCTAATATAACACAGTGGAATCCCAGATAACCTCCAATATAACACAGGGGAATCCCAGGTAACCTCTAATATAACACAGGGGAATCCCAGGTAACCTCGAATATTACACAGGGGAATCCCATGAATCCTCTAATATAACACAGGGGAATCCCGGGTAACCTCTAATATAAAACAGGGGAATCCCAGGTAACCTCTAATATAACACAGGGGAATCCCGGGTAACCTCTAATAACAGGGGAATCCCAGGTAACCTCTAATATAACACAAGGGAATCCCAGGTAACCTCTAATATAACACAGGGGAATCCCAGGAAACCTCTAAAATAACACAGGGGAATCCCACGTAACCTCTAATTTAAACCGAGGAATCCCAGGTAATCTCTAATATAACACAGGGGAATCCCAGGTAACCTCTAATATAACACAGGGGAATCCCAAGTAACCTCTAATATAACACAGGGGAATGCCAGGTAACCTCTAATATAACACAGGGGAATCCCGGGTAACCTCTAATATAACACAGGGGAATCTCAGTTAACCTCTAACATAACACAAGGGAATCCCAGGTAACCTCTAATATAACACAGGGGAATCCCAGGAAACCTCTAATATAACACAGGGGAATCCCAGGTAACCTCTAATTTAAACCGAGGAATCCCAGGTAATCTCTAATATAACGCAGGTGAATCCCAGGTAACCTCTAATATAACACAGGGGAATCCCAGGTAACCTCTAATATAACACAGGGGAATTTTAGGTAATCTCTAATATAAGACAGGGGAATCCCAGGTAACCTCTAATGTAACATAGGGGAATCCCAGGGAACCTCTAATATAACACAGGGGAATCCCAGGTAATCTCTAAAATAACACAAGGGAATTCCAGGAAACCTCTAATATGACACAGTGGAATCCCAGGAAACCTCTACTATAACACAGGGGAATCCCAGGTAAACTCTAATATAACACACGGAAATCCCAGGTAACGTCTAATATAACACAGGGGAATCCCAGGAAACCTCTAATATAACACAGGGGAATCCCAGGTAATCTCTAATATAACACAGGGGAATCCCAGGTAACCTCTAAAATAACACAGGGGAATCCCAGGTAACCTCTAATATAACACAGGGGAATCCCAGATAACCTCTAATATAACACAGAGGAATCCCAGGTAACCTCTAATATAACACAGGGGAATCCCAGGTAACCTTAATACAACACAGGGGAATCCCAGGTCACATCAAATACAACACAGGGGAATCCCAGGTAACCTCTAATATAACACAGGGGAATCCCAGGGAGCCTCTAATATAACAGAAGGGAATCCCAGGTAACCTCTAATATAACACAGGGGAATCCCAGGTAACCTCCAACATAACACATGGAAATCCCAGGAATCCTCTAATATAACACAGGGGTATCCCAGGTAACCTCTAATATAATGCAGGGGAATCCGAGGTAACCTCTCACATAACACAGGGGAATCCCAGGTAACCTCTAATATAAAACAGGGGAATCCCAGGCAACCTCTAATATAACACAGGGGAATCCCAGGAAACCTCGAATATAACACTGGGGAATCCCAGGTAACCTCTAATATAACACAGGGGAATCCCAGGTAATCTCTAATATAACACAGGGGAATCCCAGGTAACCTCTAATATAACACAGGGGAATCCCAGGGAACCTCTAATATAACACAGGGGAATCCCAGGTAACCTCTAATATAACACAAGGGAATCCCAGGAAACCTCTAATATAACACAGGGGAATCCCAGGGAACCTCTCATATAACACAGCGGAATCCCAGGTAACCTCTAATATAACACAGGGGAATCCCAGGAAAACTCTAATATAACACAGGGGAATCCCGGGTAACCTCTAATATAACACAGGGGAATCCCAGGTAACCTCTAAAATAACACAGGCGAATCCCGGGTAACCTCTAATATAACAAAGGGGAATCCCAGGTAACCTCTAATATAACACAGGGGAATCCCAGGGAACCTCTAATATAACACAGGGGAATCCCAGGTAACCTCTAATATAACACAGGGGAATCCCAGGAAACCTCTAATATAACACAGGGGAATCCCAGGTAATCTCTAATATAACACAGGGGATTCCCAGGTAACCTCCAATATAACACAGGGGAATCCCAGGGAACCTCTAATATAACACAGGGGAATCCCAGGTAACCTCTAAAATAACACAAGGGAATACCAGGAAACCTCTAATATGACACAGGGGAATCCCAGGAAATCTCGAATATAACACAGGGGAATCCCAGGTAAACTCTAATATAACACACGGAAATCCCAGGTAAACTCTAATATAACACATGGGAATCCCAGGTAAACTCTAATATAACACAGGAGAATCCCAGGTAACCTCTAATATAACACAGGGGAATCCCAGGAAACCTCTAATATAACACATGGGAATCCCAGGTAACCTCTAATATAACACAGGGGAATCCCAGGAAACCTCTAATATAACACAGGGGAATCCCAGGTAACGTCTAATATAACACAGGGGAATCCCAGGAACCCTCTAATATAACACAGGGGAATCCCAGGTAATCTCTAATATACCACAGGGGATTCCCAGGTAACCTCTAAAATAACACAGGGGAATCCCAGGTAACCTCTAATATAACACAGGGGAATCCCAGATAACCTCTAATATAACACAGGGGAATCCCAGGTAACCTCTAATATAACACAGGGGAATCCCAGGTAACCTTAATACAACACAGGGGAATCCCAGGTCACATCAAATACAACACAGGGGAATCCCAGGTAACCTCTAACATAACACATGGGAATCCCAGGTATCCTCTAATATAACACAGGGGTATCCCAGGTAACTTCTAATATAATGCAGGGGAATCCCAGGTAACCTCTAACATAACACAGGGGAATCCCAGGTAACCTCTAATATTACACAGGAGAATCCCAGGTAACCTCTAATATAACACAGGGGAATCCCAGGAAACCTCTAATATAACACTGGGGAATCCCAGGTAACCTCTAATATAACACAGGGGAATCCCAGGTAACCTCTAATATAACACAGGGGAAGCCCAGGTAACCTCTAATATAACACAGGGGAATCCCAGGGAACCTCTAATATAACACAGGGGAATCCCAGGTAACCTCTAATATAACACAAGCGAATCCCAGGAAACCTCTAACATAACACAGGGGAATCCCAGGGAACCTCTAATATAACACAGCGGAATCCCAGGTAACCTCTAATATAACACAAGGGAATCCCAGTAAACCGCTAATATAACACAGGGGAATCCCAGGTAACCTCTACTATAACACAGGGGATTCCCAGGTAACCTCTAATATAACACAGGGGAATCCCGGGAAACCTCTAATATAACACTGGCGAATCCCAGGTAACCTCTAATATATCACAGGGGAATCCCAGGTAATCTCTAATATAACACAGGGGAATCCCAGGTAACCTCTAATATAACAGAGGGGAATCCCAGGGAACCTCTAATATAACACAGGGGAATCCCAGGCAACCTCTAATAAAGCACAGGGGAATCCCAGGAAAACTCTAATGTAACACAGGGGAATCCCGGGTAACCTCTAATACAACACAGGGGAATCCCAGGTAACCTCTAATATAACACAAGGGAATCCCAGGTCACCTCTAATATTACACAGGGGAATCCCATGAATCCTCTAAAATAACACAGGCGAATCCCGGGTAACCTCTAATATAACACAGGGGAATCCCAGGTAACCTTTAATATAACACAGGGGAATCCCAGGTAATCTCTAATATAACACAGGGGAATCCCAGGTAACCTCTAATATAACACAGGGGAATCCCAGGGAACCTCTAATATAACACAGGGGAATCCCAGGTAAACTCCAATATAACACACGGAAATCCCAGGTAAACTCTAATATAACACATGGGAATCCCAGGTAAACTCTAATATAACACAGGAGAATCCCAGGTAACCTCTAATATAACACAGGGGAATCCCAGGAAACCTCTAATATAACACATGGGAATCCCAGGTAACCTCTAATATAACACAGGGGAATCCCAGGAAACCTCTAATATAACACAGGGGAATCCCAGGTAACGTCTAATATAACACAGTGGAATCCCAGGAAACCTCTAATATAACACAGGGGAATCCCAGGTAATCTCTAATATAACACAGGGGAATCCCAGGTAACCTCTAAAATAACACAGGGGAATCCCAGGTCACCTCTAATATAACACAGGGGAATCCCACATAACCTCTAATATAACACAGGGGAATCCCAGGTAACCTCTAAGAAACACAGGGGAATCTCAGGTAACCTTAATACAACACAGGGGAATCCCAGGTCACATCAAATACAACACAGGGGAATCCCAGGTAACCTCTAATATAACACAGGGGAATCCCATGGAGCCTCTAATATAACAGAAGGGAATCCCAGGTAACCACTAATATAACACAGGGGAATCCCAGGTAATCTCTAACATAACACATGGGAATCCCAGGAATCCTCTAATATAACACAGGGGTATCCCAGGTAACTTCTAATATAATGCAGGGGAATCCCAGGTAACCTCTAATATAACACTGGGGAATCCCAGGTAACCTCTAATATAACACAGGGGAATCCCAGGTAATCTCTATTATAACACAGGGGAAACCCAGGTAACCTCTAATATAACACAGGGGAATCCCAGGGAACCTCTAATATAACACAGGGGAATCCCAGGTAACCTCTAATATAACACAAGCGAATCCCAGGAAACCTCTAACATAACACAGGGGAATCCCAGGGAACCTCTAATATAACACAGGGGAATCCCAGGTAACCTCTAATATAACACAGGGGAATCCCAGGGAACCTCTAATATAACACAGGGGAATCCCAGGTAACCTCTAATATAACACAGGGGAGTCCCAGGAAAACTCTAATATAACACAGGGGAATCCCGGGTAACCTCTAATATAACACAGGGGAATCCCAGGTAACCTCTAATATAACACAAGGGAATCCCAGGTCACCTCTAATATTACACAGGGGAATCCCATGAATCCTCTAAAATAACACAGGCGAATCCCGGGTAACCTCTAATATAACACAGGGGAATGCCAGGTAACCTCTAATATAAACACAGGGGAATCCCAGGTAACCTCTAATATAACACAGGGGAATCCCAGGGAACCGCTAATATAACACAGGGGAATCCCAGGTAACCTCTAATATAACACAGGGGAATCCCAGGTAACCTCTAATATAACACAGGGGAATCCCAGGTAACCTCTAATATTACACAGAGGAATCCCATGAATCCTCTAATATAACACAGGGGAATCCCGGGTAACCTCTAATATAACACAGGGGAATCCCAGGTAACCTCTAATATAACACAGGGGTATCCCGGGTAACCTCTAATATAACACAGGGGAATCCCAGGTAACCTCTAATATAACACAAGGGAATCCCAGGTAACCTCTAATATAACACAGGGGAATCCCAGGAAACCTCTAAAATAACACAGGGGAATCCCACGTAACCTCTAATTTAAACCGAGGAATCCCAGGTAATCTCTAATATAACACAGGGGAATCCCATGTAACCTCTAATATAACACAGGGGAATCCCAGGTAACCTCTAATATAACACAGGGGAATCCCAGGTAACCTCTAATATAACACAGGGTTATCCCAGGTAACCTCTAATATAACGCAGGGGAATCCCAGGTAACCTCTAATATAACACAGGGGAATCCCAGGTAACCTCTAATATAACACAGGGGAATCCCAGGTAATCTCTAATATAACACAGGGGAATCCCAGGGAACCTCTAATATAACACAGCGGAATCCCAGGTAACCTCTAATATAACACAAGGGAATCCCAGGAAACCTCTAATATAACACAGGGGAATCCCAGGTAACCTCTAATATAACACAGAGGAATACCAGGAAACCTCTAATATAAAACAGGGGAATCCCAGGAAACCTCTAATATAACACTGGCGAACCCCAGGTAACCTCTAATATATCACAGGGGAATCCCAGGTAATCTCTAATATAACGCAGGGGAATCCCAGGTAACCTCTAATATAACACAGGGGAATCCCAGGGAACCTTTAATATAACACAGGGGAATCCCAGGTAACCTCTAATATAACACAGGGGAATCCCAGGAAAACTCTAATATAACACAGGGGAATCCCGGGTAACCTCTAATATAACACAGGGGAATCCCAGGTAAACTCTAATATAACACAAGGGAATCCCAGGTCACCTCTAATATTACATAGGGGAATCCCATGAATCCTCTAAAATAACACAGGCGAATCCCGGGTAACCTCTAATATAACACGGGAATCCCAGGTAACCTTTAATATAACACGGGGGAATCCCAGGTAATCTCTAATATAACACAGGGGAATCCCAGGTAACCTGTGATATAACACAGGGGAATCCCAGGGAACCTCTAATATAACACAGGGGAATCCCAGGTAACCTCTAATATAACACAGGGGAATCCCAGGAAACCTCTAATATAACACAGGGGAATCCCAGGTAATCTCAAATATAACACAGGGGAATCCCAGGTAACCTCTAATATAACACAGGGGAATCCCAGGGAACCTCTAATGTAACACAGGGGAATCCCAGGTAACCTCTAAAATAACACAAGGGAATACCAGGAAACCTCTAATATGACACAGGGGAATCCCAGGAAATCTCTAATATAACACAGGGGAATCCCAGGTAAACTCTAATATAACACACGGAAATCCCAGGTAAACTCTAATATAACACATGGGAATCCCAGGTAAACTCTAATATAACACAGGAGAATCCCAGGTAACCACTAATAAAGCACAGGGGAATCCCAGGTAACGTCTAATATAACACAGGGGAATCCCAGGAAACCTCTAATATAACACAGGGGAATCCCAGGTAATCTCTAATATAACACAGGGGAATCCCAGGTAACCTCTAAAATAATACAGGGGAATCCCAGGTAACCTCTAATATAACACAGGGGAATCCCAGATAACCTCTAATATAACACAGGGGAATCCCAGGTAACCTCTAATATAACACAGGGGAATCCCAGGTAACCTTAATACAACACAGGGGAATCCCAGGTCACATCACATACAACACAGGGGAATCCCAGGTAACCTCTAATATAACACAGGGGAATCCCAGGTAACCTTAATACAACACAGGGGAATCCCAGGTCACATCACATACAACACAGGGGAATCCCAGGTAAACTCTAATATAACACAGGGTAATCCCAGATAACCTCTAATATAACACAGGGGAATCGCAGGTAACCTCTAATATAACACAGGGGAATCCCAGGTAACCTTAATACAACACAGGGGAATCCCAGGTCACATCACATACAACACAGGGGAATCCCAGATAACCTCTAATATAACACAGGGGAATCCCAGGTAACCTCTAATATAACACAGGGGAATCCCAGGTAACCTTAATACAACACAGGGGAATCCCAGGTCACATCACATACAACACAGGTGAAGCCCAAGGAACCTCTAATATAACACAGGGGAATCCCGGGAAACCTCTAATATAACACTGGCGAATCCCAAGTAACCTCTAATATATCACAGGGGAATCCCAGGTAATCTCTAATATAACACAGGGGAATCCCAGGTAACCTCTAATATAACACAGGGGAATCCCAGGGAACCTCTAATATAACACAGGGGAATCCCAGGCAACCTCTAATATAACACAGGGGAATCCCAGGAAAACTCTAATGTAACACAGGGGAATCCCGGGTAACCTCTAATACAACACAGGGGAATCCCAGGTAACCTCTAATATAACACAAGGGAATCCCAGGTCACCTCTAATATTACACAGGGGAATCCCATGAATCCTCTAAAATAACACAGGCGAATCCCGGGTAACCTCTAATATAACACAGGGGAATCCCAGGTAACCTTTAATATAACACAGGGGAATCCCAGGTAATCTCTAATATAACACAGGGGAATCCCAGGTAACCTCTAATATAACACAGGGGAATCCCAGGGAACCTCTAATATAACACAGGGGAATCCCAGGTAAACTCCAATATAACACACGGAAATCCCAGGTAAACTCTAATATAACACATGGGAATCCCAGGTAAACTCTAATATAACACAGGAGAATCCCAGGTAACCTCTAATATAACACAGGGGAATCCCAGGAAACCTCTAATATAACACATGGGAATCCCAGGTAACCTCTAATATAACACAGGGGAATCCCAGGAAACCTCTAATATAACACAGGGGAATCCCAGGTAACGTCTAATATAACACAGTGGAATCCCAGGAAACCTCTAATATAACACAGGGGAATCCCAGGTAATCTCTAATATAACACAGGGGAATCCCAGGTAACCTCTAAAATAACACAGGGGAATCCCAGGTCACCTCTAATATAACACAGGGGAATCCCACATAACCTCTAATATAACACAGGGGAATCCCAGGTAACCTCTAAGAAACACAGGGGAATCCCAGGTAACCTTAATACAACACAGGGGAATCCCAGGTCACATCAAATACAACACAGGGGAATCCCAGGTAACCTCTAATATAACACAGGGGAATCCCATGGAGCCTCTAATATAACAGAAGGGAATCCCAGGTAACCACTAATATAACACAGGGGAATCCCAGGTAATCTCTAACATAACACATGGGAATCCCAGGAATCCTCTAATACAACACAGGGGTATCCCAGGTAACTTCTAATATAATGCAGGGGAATCCCAGGTAACCTCTAATATAACACTGGGGAATCCCAGGTAACCTCTAATATAACACAGGGGAATCCCAGGTAATCTCTATTATAACACAGGGGAAACCCAGGTAACCTCTAATATAACACAGGGGAATCCCAGGGAACCTCTAATATAACACAGGGGAATCCCAGGTAACCTCTAATATAACACAAGCGAATCCCAGGAAACCTCTAACATAACACAGGGGAATCCCAGGGAACCTCTAATATATCACAGGGGAATCCCAGGTAATCTCTAATATAACACAGGGGAATCCCAGGTAACCTCTAATATAACACAGGGGAATCCCAGGGAACCTCTAATATAACACAGGGGAATCCCAGGTAATCTCTAATATAACACAGGGGAATCCCAGGTAACCTCTAATATAACACAGGGGAATCCCAGGGGACCTCTAATATAACACAGGGGAATCCCAGGTAACCTCTAATATAACACAGGGGAGTCCCAGGAAAACTCTAATATAACACAGGGGAATCCCGGGTAACCTCTAATATAACACAGGGGAATCCCAGGTAACCTCTAATATAACACAAGGGAATCCCAGGTCACCTCTAATATTACACAGGGGAATCCCATGAATCCTCTAAAATAACACAGGCGAATCCCGGGTAACCTCTAATATAACACAGGGGAATGCCAGGTAACCTCTAATATAAACACAGGGGAATCCCAGGTAACCTCTAATATAACACAGGGGAATCCCAGGGAACCGCTAATATAACACAGGGGAATCCCAGGTAACCTCTAATATAACACAGGGGAATCCCAGGTAACCTCTAATATAACACAGGGGAATCCCAGGTAACCTCTAATATTACACAGAGGAATCCCATGAATCCTCTAATATAACACAGGGGTATCCCGGGTAACCTCTAATATAACACAGGGGAATCCCAGGTAACCTCTAATATAACACAGGGGTATCCCGGGTAACCTCTAATATAACACAGGGGAATCCCAGGTAACCTCTAATATAACACAAGGGAATCCCAGGTAACCTCTAATATAACACAGGGGAATCCCAGGAAACCTCTAAAATAACACAGGGGAATCCCACGTAACCTCTAATTTAAACCGAGGAATCCCAGGTAATCTCTAATATAACACAGGGGAATCCCATGTAACCTCTAATATAACACAGGGGAATCCCAGGTAACCTCTAATATAACACAGGGGAATCCCAGGTAACCTCTAATATAACACAGGGTTATCCCAGGTAACCTCTAATATAACGCAGGGGAATCCCAGGTAACCTCTAATATAACACAGGGGAATCCCAGGTAACCTCTAATATAACACAGGGGAATCCCAGGTAATCTCTAATATAACACAGGGGAATCCCAGGGAACCTCTAATATAACACAGCGGAATCCCAGGTAACCTCTAATATAACACAAGGGAATCCCAGGAAACCTCTAATATAACACAGGGGAATCCCAGGTAACCTCTAATATAACACAGAGGAATACCAGGAAACCTCTAATATAAAACAGGGGAATCCCAGGAAACCTCTAATATAACACTGGCGAATCCCAGGTAACCTCTAATATATCACAGGGGAATCCCAGGTAATCTCTAATATAACGCAGGGGAATCCCAGGTAACCTCTAATATAACACAGGGGAATCCCAGGGAACCTTTAATATAACACAGGGGAATCCCAGGTAACCTCTAATATAACACAGGGGAATCCCAGAAAAACTCTAATATAACACAGGGGAATCCCGGGTAACCTCTAATATAACACAGGGGAATCCCAGGTAAACTCTAATATAACACAAGGGAATCCCAGGTCACCTCTAATATTACATAGGGGAATCCCATGAATCCTCTAAAATAACACAGGCGAATCCCGGGTAACCTCTAATATAACACGGGAATCCCAGGTAACCTTTAATATAACACGGGGGAATCCCAGGTAATCTCTAATATAACACAGGGGAATCCCAGGTAACCTCTGATATAACACAGGGGAATCCCAGGGAACCTCTAATATAACACAGGGGAATCCCAGGTAACCTCTAATATAACACAGGGGAATCCCAGGAAACCTCTAATATAACACAGGGGAATCCCAGGTAATCTCAAATATAACACAGGGGAATCCCAGGTAACCTCTAATATAACACAGGGGAATCCCAGGGAAGCTCTAATATAACACAGGGGAATCCCAGGTAACCTCTAAAATAACACAAGGGAATACCAGGAAACCTCTAATATGACACAGGGGAATCCCAGGAAATCTCTAATATAACACAGGGGAATCCCAGGTAAACTCTAATATAACACACGGAAATCCCAGGTAAACTCTAATATAACACATGGGAATCCCAGGTAAACTCTAATATAACACAGGAGAATCCCAGGTAACCTCTAATATAACACAGGGGAATCCCAGGTAACGTCTAATATAACACAGGGGAATCCCAGGAAACCTCTAATATAACACAGGGGAATCCCAGGTAATCTCTAATATAACACAAGGGAATCCCAGGTCACCTCTAATATTACACAGGGGAATCCCATGAATCCTCTAAAATAACACAGGCGAATCCCGGGTAACCTCTAATATAACACAGGGGAATCCCAGGTAACGTCTAATATAACACAGTGGAATCCCAGGAAACCTCTAATATAACACAGGGGAATCCCAGGTAATCTCTAATATAACACAGGGGAATCCCAGGTAACCTCTAAAATAACACAGGGGAATCCCAGGTCACCTCTAATATAACACAGGGGAATCCCACATAACCTCTAATATAACACAGGGGAATCCCAGGTAACCTCTAAGAAACACAGGGGAATCCCAGGTAACCTTAATACAACACAGGGGAATCCCAGGTCACATCAAATACAACACAGGGGAATCCCAGGTAACCTCTAATATAACACAGGGGAATCCCATGGAGCCTCTAATATAACAGAAGGGAATCCCAGGTAACCACTAATATAACACAGGGGAATCCCAGGTAATCTCTAACATAACACATGGGAATCCCAGGAATCCTCTAATACAACACAGGGGTATCCCAGGTAACTTCTAATATAATGCAGGGGAATCCCAGGTAACCTCTAATATAACACTGGGGAATCCCAGGTAACCTCTAATATAACACAGGGGAATCCCAGGTAATCTCTATTATAACACAGGGGAAACCCAGGTAACCTCTAATATAACACAGGGGAATCCCAGGGAACCTCTAATATAACACAGGGGAATCCCAGGTAACCTCTAATATAACACAAGCGAATCCCAGGAAACCTCTAACATAACACAGGGGAATCCCAGGGAACCTCTAATATATCACAGGGGAATCCCAGGTAATCTCTAATATAACACAGGGGAATCCCAGGTAACCTCTAATATAACACAGGGGAATCCCAGGGAACCTCTAATATAACACAGGGGAATCCCAGGTAATCTCTAATATAACACAGGGGAATCCCAGGTAACCTCTAATATAACACAGGGGAATCCCAGGGGACCTCTAATATAACACAGGGGAATCCCAGGTAACCTCTAATATAACACAGGGGAGTCCCAGGAAAACTCTAATATAACACAGGGGAATCCCGGGTAACCTCTAATATAACACAGGGGAATCCCAGGTAACCTCTAATATAACACAAGGGAATCCCAGGTCACCTCTAATATTACACAGGGGAATCCCATGAATCCTCTAAAATAACACAGGCGAATCCCGGGTAACCTCTAATATAACACAGGGGAATGCCAGGTAACCTCTAATATAAACACAGGGGAATCCCAGGTAACCTCTAATATAACACAGGGGAATCCCAGGGAACCGCTAATATAACACAGGGGAATCCCAGGTAACCTCTAATATAACACAGGGGAATCCCAGGTAACCTCTAATATAACACAGGGGAATCCCAGGTAACCTCTAATATTACACAGAGGAATCCCATGAATCCTCTAATATAACACAGGGGTATCCCGGGTAACCTCTAATATAACACAGGGGAATCCCAGGTAACCTCTAATATAACACAGGGGTATCCCGGGTAACCTCTAATATAACACAGGGGAATCCCAGGTAACCTCTAATATAACACAAGGGAATCCCAGGTAACCTCTAATATAACACAGGGGAATCCCAGGAAACCTCTAAAATAACACAGGGGAATCCCACGTAACCTCTAATTTAAACCGAGGAATCCCAGGTAATCTCTAATATAACACAGGGGAATCCCATGTAACCTCTAATATAACACAGGGGAATCCCAGGTAACCTCTAATATAACACAGGGGAATCCCAGGTAACCTCTAATATAACACAGGGTTATCCCAGGTAACCTCTAATATAACGCAGGGGAATCCCAGGTAACCTCTAATATAACACAGGGGAATCCCAGGTAACCTCTAATATAACACAGGGGAATCCCAGGTAATCTCTAATATAACACAGGGGAATCCCAGGGAACCTCTAATATAACACAGCGGAATCCCAGGTAACCTCTAATATAACACAAGGGAATCCCAGGAAACCTCTAATATAACACAGGGGAATCCCAGGTAACCTCTAATATAACACAGAGGAATACCAGGAAACCTCTAATATAAAACAGGGGAATCCCAGGAAACCTCTAATATAACACTGGCGAATCCCAGGTAACCTCTAATATATCACAGGGGAATCCCAGGTAATCTCTAATATAACGCAGGGGAATCCCAGGTAACCTCTAATATAACACAGGGGAATCCCAGGGAACCTTTAATATAACACAGGGGAATCCCAGGTAACCTCTAATATAACACAGGGGAATCCCAGAAAAACTCTAATATAACACAGGGGAATCCCGGGTAACCTCTAATATAACACAGGGGAATCCCAGGTAAACTCTAATATAACACAAGGGAATCCCAGGTCACCTCTAATATTACATAGGGGAATCCCATGAATCCTCTAAAATAACACAGGCGAATCCCGGGTAACCTCTAATATAACACGGGAATCCCAGGTAACCTTTAATATAACACGGGGGAATCCCAGGTAATCTCTAATATAACACAGGGGAATCCCAGGTAACCTCTGATATAACACAGGGGAATCCCAGGGAACCTCTAATATAACACAGGGGAATCCCAGGTAACCTCTAATATAACACAGGGGAATCCCAGGAAACCTCTAATATAACACAGGGGAATCCCAGGTAATCTCAAATATAACACAGGGGAATCCCAGGTAACCTCTAATATAACACAGGGGAATCCCAGGGAAGCTCTAATATAACACAGGGGAATCCCAGGTAACCTCTAAAATAACACAAGGGAATACCAGGAAACCTCTAATATGACACAG
The DNA here is from genome assembly GCF_052327205.1 of Somniosus microcephalus. Taxonomy (NCBI): domain Eukaryota; kingdom Metazoa; phylum Chordata; class Chondrichthyes; order Squaliformes; family Somniosidae; genus Somniosus; species Somniosus microcephalus. The sequence continues at coordinate 289,156,822 of NC_140991.1, forward strand.
GGGAATCCCAGGAAATCTCTAATATAACACAGGGGAATCCCAGGTAAACTCTAATATAACACACGGAAATCCCAGGTAAACTCTAATATAACACATGGGAATCCCAGGTAAACTCTAATATAACACAGGAGAATCCCAGGTAACCTCTAATATAACACAGGGGAATCCCAGGTAACGTCTAATATAACACAGGGGAATCCCAGGAAACCTCTAATATAACACAGGGGAATCCCAGGTAATCTCTAATATAACACAAGGGAATCCCAGGTCACCTCTAATATTACACAGGGGAATCCCATGAATCCTCTAAAATAACACAGGCGAATCCCGGGTAACCTCTAATATAACACAGGGGAATCCCAGGTAACCTTTAATATAACACAGGGGAATCCCAGGTAATCTCTAATATAACACAGGGGAATCCCAGGTAACCTCTAATATAACACAGGGGAATCCCAGGGAACCTCTAATATAACACAGGGGAATCCCAGGTAAACTCCAATATAACACACGGAAATCCCAGGTAAACTCTAATATAACACATGGGAATCCCAGGTAAACTCTAATATAACACAGGAGAATCCCAGGTAACCTCTAATATAACACAGGGGAATCCCAGGAAACCTCTAATATAACACATGGGAATCCCAGGTAACCTCTAATATAACACAGGGGAATCCCAGGAAACCTCTAATATAACACAGGGGAATCCCAGGTAACGTCTAATATAACACAGTGGAATCCCAGGAAACCTCTAATATAACACAGGGGAATCCCAGGTAATCTCTAATATAACACAGGGGAATCCCAGGTAACCTCTAAAATAACACAGGGGAATCCCAGGTCACCTCTAATATAACACAGGGGAATCCCACATAACCTCTAATATAACACAGGGGAATCCCAGGTAACCTCTAAGAAACACAGGGGAATCCCAGGTAACCTTAATACAACACAGGGGAATCCCAGGTCACATCAAATACAACACAGGGGAATCCCAGGTAACCTCTAATATAACACAGGGGAATCCCATGGAGCCTCTAATATAACAGAAGGGAATCCCAGGTAACCACTAATATAACACAGGGGAATCCCAGGTAATCTCTAACATAACACATGGGAATCCCAGGAATCCTCTAATATAACACAGGGGTATCCCAGGTAACTTCTAATATAATGCAGGGGAATCCCAGGTAACCTCTAATATAACACTGGGGAATCCCAGGTAACCTCTAATATAACACAGGGGAATCCCAGGTAATCTCTATTATAACACAGGGGAAACCCAGGTAACCTCTAATATAACACAGGGGAATCCCAGGGAACCTCTAATATAACACAGGGGAATCCCAGGTAACCTCTAATATAACACAAGCGAATCCCAGGAAACCTCTAACATAACACAGGGGAATCCCAGGGAACCTCTAATATATCACAGGGGAATCCCAGGTAATCTCTAATATAACACAGGGGAATCCCAGGTAACCTCTAATATAACACAGGGGAATCCCAGGGAACCTCTAATATAACACAGGGGAATCCCAGGTAATCTCTAATATAACACAGGGGAATCCCAGGTAACCTCTAATATAACACAGGGGAATCCCAGGGAACCTCTAATATAACACAGGGGAATCCCAGGTAACCTCTAATATAACACAGGGGAGTCCCAGGAAAACTCTAATATAACACAGGGGAATCCCGGGTAACCTCTAATATAACACAGGGGAATCCCAGGTAACCTCTAATATAACACAAGGGAATCCCAGGTCACCTCTAATATTACACAGGGGAATCCCATGAATCCTCTAAAATAACACAGGCGAATCCCGGGTAACCTCTAATATAACACAGGGGAATGCCAGGTAACCTCTAATATAAACACAGGGGAATCCCAGGTAACCTCTAATATAACACAGGGGAATCCCAGGGAACCGCTAATATAACACAGGGGAATCCCAGGTAACCTCTAATATAACACAGGGGAATCCCAGGTAACCTCTAATATAACACAGGGGAATCCCAGGTAACCTCTAATATTACACAGAGGAATCCCATGAATCCTCTAATATAACACAGGGGTATCCCGGGTAACCTCTAATATAACACAGGGGAATCCCAGGTAACCTCTAATATAACACAGGGGTATCCCGGGTAACCTCTAATATAACACAGGGGAATCCCAGGTAACCTCTAATATAACACAAGGGAATCCCAGGTAACCTCTAATATAACACAGGGGAATCCCAGGAAACCTCTAATATAACACAGGGGAATCCCAGGTAACCTCTAATATAACACAGGGGAATCCCAGGTAACCTCTAATATAACACAGGGTTATCCCAGGTAACCTCTAATATAACGCAGGGGAATCCCAGGTAACCTCTAATATAACACAGGGGAATCCCAGGTAACCTCTAATATAACACAGGGGAATCCCAGGTAATCTCTAATATAACACAGGGGAATCCCAGGGAACCTCTAATATAACACAGCGGAATCCCAGGTAACCTCTAATATAACACAAGGGAATCCCAGGAAACCTCTAATATAACACAGGGGAATCCCAGGTAACCTCTAATATAACACAGAGGAATACCAGGAAACCTCTAATATAAAACAGGGGAATCCCAGGAAACCTCTAATATAACACTGGCGAATCCCAGGTAACCTCTAATATATCACAGGGGAATCCCAGGTAATCTCTAATATAACGCAGGGGAATCCCAGGTAACCTCTAATATAACACAGGGGAATCCCAGGGAACCTTTAATATAACACAGGGGAATCCCAGGTAACCTCTAATATAACACAGGGGAATCCCAGAAAAACTCTAATATAACACAGGGGAATCCCGGGTAACCTCTAATATAACACAGGGGAATCCCAGGTAAACTCTAATATAACACAAGGGAATCCCAGGTCACCTCTAATATTACATAGGGGAATCCCATGAATCCTCTAAAATAACACAGGCGAATCCCGGGTAACCTCTAATATAACACGGGAATCCCAGGTAACCTTTAATATAACACGGGGGAATCCCAGGTAATCTCTAATATAACACAGGGGAATCCCAGGTAACCTCTGATATAACACAGGGGAATCCCAGGGAACCTCTAATATAACACAGGGGAATCCCAGGTAACCTCTAATATAACACAGGGGAATCCCAGGAAACCTCTAATATAACACAGGGGAATCCCAGGTAATCTCAAATATAACACAGGGGAATCCCAGGTAACCTCTAATATAACACAGGGGAATCCCAGGGAACCTCTAATATAACACAGGGGAATCCCAGGTAACCTCTAAAATAACACAAGGGAATACCAGGAAACCTCTAATATGACACAGGGGAATCCCAGGAAATCTCTAATATAACACAGGGGAATCCCAGGTAAACTCTAATATAACACACGGAAATCCCAGGTAAACTCTAATATAACACATGGGAATCCCAGGTAAACTCTAATATAACACAGGAGAATCCCAGGTAACCTCTAATATAACACAGGGGAATCCCAGGTAACGTCTAATATAACACAGGGGAATCCCAGGAAACCTCTAATATAACACAGGGGAATCCCAGGTAATCTCTAATATAACACAAGGGAATCCCAGGTCACCTCTAATATTACACAGGGGAATCCCATGAATCCTCTAAAATAACACAGGCGAATCCCGGGTAACCTCTAATATAACACAGGGGAATCCCAGGTAACCTTTAATATAACACAGGGGAATCCCAGGTAATCTCTAATATAACACAGGGGAATCCCAGGTAACCTCTAATATAACACAGGGGAATCCCAGGGAACCTCTAATATAACACAGGGGAATCCCAGGTAAACTCCAATATAACACACGGAAATCCCAGGTAAACTCTAATATAACACATGGGAATCCCAGGTAAACTCTAATATAACACAGGAGAATCCCAGGTAACCTCTAATATAACACAGGGGAATCCCAGGAAACCTCTAATATAACACATGGGAATCCCAGGTAACCTCTAATATAACACAGGGGAATCCCAGGAAACCTCTAATATAACACAGGGGAATCCCAGGTAACGTCTAATATAACACAGTGGAATCCCAGGAAACCTCTAATATAACACAGGGGAATCCCAGGTAATCTCTAATATAACACAGGGGAATCCCAGGTAACCTCTAAAATAACACAGGGGAATCCCAGGTCACCTCTAATATAACACAGGGGAATCCCACATAACCTCTAATATAACACAGGGGAATCCCAGGTAACCTCTAAGAAACACAGGGGAATCCCAGGTAACCTTAATACAACACAGGGGAATCCCAGGTCACATCAAATACAACACAGGGGAATCCCAGGTAACCTCTAATATAACACAGGGGAATCCCATGGAGCCTCTAATATAACAGAAGGGAATCCAAGTAACCACTAATATAACACAGGGGAATCCCAGGTAATCTCTAACATAACACATGGGAATCCCAGGAATCCTCTAATATAACACAGGGGTATCCCAGGTAACTTCTAATATAATGCAGGGGAATCCCAGGTAACCTCTAATATAACACTGGGGAATCCCAGGTAACCTCTAATATAACACAGGGGAATCCCAGGTAATCTCTATTATAACACAGGGGAAACCCAGGTAACCTCTAATATAACACAGGGGAATCCCAGGGAACCTCTAATATAACACAGGGGAATCCCAGGTAACCTCTAATATAACACAAGCGAATCCCAGGAAACCTCTAACATAACACAGGGGAATCCCAGGGAACCTCTAATATATCACAGGGGAATCCCAGGTAATCTCTAATATAACACAGGGGAATCCCAGGTAACCTCTAATATAACACAGGGGAATCCCAGGGAACCTCTAATATAACACAGGGGAATCCCAGGTAATCTCTAATATAACACAGGGGAATCCCAGGTAACCTCTAATATAACACAGGGGAATCCCAGGGAACCTCTAATATAACACAGGGGAATCCCAGGTAACCTCTAATATAACACAGGGGAGTCCCAGGAAAACTCTAATATAACACAGGGGAATCCCGGGTAACCTCTAATATAACACAGGGGAATCCCAGGTAACCTCTAATATAACACAAGGGAATCCCAGGTCACCTCTAATATTACACAGGGGAATCCCATGAATCCTCTAAAATAACACAGGCGAATCCCGGGTAACCTCTAATATAACACAGGGGAATGCCAGGTAACCTCTAATATAAACACAGGGGAATCCCAGGTAACCTCTAATATAACACAGGGGAATCCCAGGGAACCGCTAATATAACACAGGGGAATCCCAGGTAACCTCTAATATAACACAGGGGAATCCCAGGTAACCTCTAATATAACACAGGGGAATCCCAGGTAATCTCTAATATTACACAGAGGAATCCCATGAATCCTCTAATATAACACAGGGGTATCCCGGGTAACCTCTAATATAACACAGGGGAATCCCAGGTAACCTCTAATATAACACAGGGGTATCCCGGGTAACCTCTAATATAACACAGGGGAATCCCAGGTAACCTCTAATATAACACAAGGGAATCCCAGGTAACCTCTAATATAACACAGGGGAATCCCAGGAAACCTCTAAAATAACACAGGGGAATCCCACGTAACCTCTAATTTAAACCGAGGAATCCCAGGTAATCTCTAATATAACACAGGGGAATCCCATGTAACCTCTAATATAACACAGGGGAATCCCAGGTAACCTCTAATATAACACAGGGGAATCCCAGGTAACCTCTAATATAACACAGGGTTATCCCAGGTAACCTCTAATATAACGCAGGGGAATCCCAGGTAACCTCTAATATAACACAGGGGAATCCCAGGTAACCTCTAATATAACACAGGGGAATCCCAGGTAATCTCTAATATAACACAGGGGAATCCCAGGGAACCTCTAATATAACACAGCGGAATCCCAGCTAACCTCTAATATAACACAAGGGAATCCCAGGAAACCTCTAATATAACACAGGGGAATCCCAGGTAACCTCTAATATAACACAGAGGAATACCAGGAAACCTCTAATATAAAACAGGGGAATCCCAGGAAACCTCTAATATAACACTGGCGAATCCCAGGTAACCTCTAATATATCACAGGGGAATCCCAGGTAATCTCTAATATAACGCAGGGGAATCCCAGGTAACCTCTAATATAACACAGGGGAATCCCAGGGAACCTTTAATATAACACAGGGGAATCCCAGGTAACCTCTAATATAACACAGGGGAATCCCAGAAAAACTCTAATATAACACAGGGGAATCCCGGGTAACCTCTAATATAACACAGGGGAATCCCAGGTAAACTCTAATATAACACAAGGGAATCCCAGGTCACCTCTAATATTACATAGGGGAATCCCATGAATCCTCTAAAATAACACAGGCGAATCCCGGGTAACCTCTAATATAACACGGGAATCCCAGGTAACCTTTAATATAACACGGGGGAATCCCAGGTAATCTCTAATATAACACAGGGGAATCCCAGGTAACCTCTGATATAACACAGGGGAATCCCAGGGAACCTCAAATATAACACAGGGGAATCCCAGGTAACCTCTAATATAACACAGGGGAATCCCAGGGAACCTCTAATATAACACAGGGGAATCCCAGGTAACCTCTAAAATAACACAAGGGAATACCAGGAAACCTCTAATATGACACAGGGGAATCCCAGGAAATCTCTAATATAACACAGGGGAATCCCAGGTAAACTCTAATATAACACACGGAAATCCCAGGTAAACTCTAATATAACACATGGGAATCCCAGGTAAACTCTAATATAACACAGGAGAATCCCAGGTAACCTCTAATATAACACAGGGGAATCCCAGGTAACGTCTAATATAACACAGGGGAATCCCAGGAAACCTCTAATATAACACAGGGGAATCCCAGGTAATCTCTAATATAACACAGGGGAATCCCAGGTAACCTCTAAAATAACACAGGGGAATCCCAGGTAACCTCTAATATAACACAGGGGAATCCCAGATAACCTCTAATATAACACAGGGGAATCCCATGGAGCCTCTAATATAACAGAAGGGAATCCCAGGTAACCACTAATATAACACAGGGGAATCCCAGGTAATCTCTAACATAACACATGGGAATCCCAGGAATCCTCTAATATAACACAGGGGTATCCCAGGTAACTTCTAATATAATGCAGGGGAATCCCAGGTAACCTCTAATATAACACTGGGGAATCCCAGGTAACCTCTAATATAACACAGGGGAATCCCAGGTAATCTCTATTATAACACAGGGGAAACCCAGGTAACCTCTAATATAACACAGGGGAATCCCAGGGAACCTCTAATATAACACAGGGGAATCCCAGGTAACCTCTAATATAACACAAGCGAATCCCAGGAAACCTCTAACATAACACAGGGGAATCCCAGGGAACCTCTAATATATCACAGGGGAATCCCAGGTAATCTCTAATATAACACAGGGGAATCCCAGGTAACCTCTAATATAACACAGGGGAATCCCAGGGAACCTCTAATATAACACAGGGGAATCCCAGGTAATCTCTAATATAACACAGGGGAATCCCAGGTAACCTCTAATATAACACAGGGGAATCCCAGGGAACCTCTAATATAACACAGGGGAATCCCAGGTAACCTCTAATATAACACAGGGGAGTCCCAGGAAAACTCTAATATAACACAGGGGAATCCCGGGTAACCTCTAATATAACACAGGGGAATCCCAGGTAACCTCTAATATAACACAAGGGAATCCCAGGTCACCTCTAATATTACACAGGGGAATCCCATGAATCCTCTAAAATAACACAGGCGAATCCCGGGTAACCTCTAATATAACACAGGGGAATGCCAGGTAACCTCTAATATAAACACAGGGGAATCCCAGGTAACCTCTAATATAACACAGGGGAATCCCAGGGAACCGCTAATATAACACAGGGGAATCCCAGGTAACCTCTAATATAACACAGGGGAATCCCAGGTAACCTCTAATATAACACAGGGGAATCCCAGGTAACCTCTAATATTACACAGAGGAATCCCATGAATCCTCTAATATAACACAGGGGTATCCCGGGTAACCTCTAATATAACACAGGGGAATCCCAGGTAACCTCTAATATAACACAGGGGTATCCCGGGTAACCTCTAATATAACACAGGGGAATCCCAGGTAACCTCTAATATAACACAAGGGAATCCCAGGTAACCTCTAATATAACACAGGGGAATCCCAGGAAACCTCTAATATAACACAGGGGAATCCCAGGTAACCTCTAATATAACACAGGGGAATCCCAGGTAACCTCTAATATAACACAGGGTTATCCCAGGTAACCTCTAATATAACGCAGGGGAATCCCAGGTAACCTCTAATATAACACAGGGGAATCCCAGGTAACCTCTAATATAACACAGGGGAATCCCAGGTAATCTCTAATATAACACAGGGGAATCCCAGGGAACCTCTAATATAACACAGCGGAATCCCAGGTAACCTCTAATATAACACAAGGGAATCCCAGGAAACCTCTAATATAACACAGGGGAATCCCAGGTAACCTCTAATATAACACAGAGGAATACCAGGAAACCTCTAATATAAAACAGGGGAATCCCAGGAAACCTCTAATATAACACTGGCGAATCCCAGGTAACCTCTAATATATCACAGGGGAATCCCAGGTAATCTCTAATATAACGCAGGGGAATCCCAGGTAACCTCTAATATAACACAGGGGAATCCCAGGGAACCTTTAATATAACACAGGGGAATCCCAGGTAACCTCTAATATAACACAGGGGAATCCCAGAAAAACTCTAATATAACACAGGGGAATCCCGGGTAACCTCTAATATAACACAGGGGAATCCCAGGTAAACTCTAATATAACACAAGGGAATCCCAGGTCACCTCTAATATTACATAGGGGAATCCCATGAATCCTCTAAAATAACACAGGCGAATCCCGGGTAACCTCTAATATAACACGGGAATCCCAGGTAACCTTTAATATAACACGGGGGAATCCCAGGTAATCTCTAATATAACACAGGGGAATCCCAGGTAACCTCTGATATAACACAGGGGAATCCCAGGGAACCTCTAATATAACACAGGGGAATCCCAGGTAACCTCTAATATAACACAGGGGAATCCCAGGAAACCTCTAATATAACACAGGGGAATCCCAGGTAATCTCAAATATAACACAGGGGAATCCCAGGTAACCTCTAATATAACACAGGGGAATCCCAGGGAACCTCTAATATAACACAGGGGAATCCCAGGTAACCTCTAAAATAACACAAGGGAATACCAGGAAACCTCTAATATGACACAGGGGAATCCCAGGAAATCTCTAATATAACACAGGGGAATCCCAGGTAAACTCTAATATAACACACGGAAATCCCAGGTAAACTCTAATATAACACATGGGAATCCCAGGTAAACTCTAATATAACACAGGAGAATCCCAGGTAACCTCTAATATAACACAGGGGAATCCCAGGTAACGTCTAATATAACACAGGGGAATCCCAGGAAACCTCTAATATAACACAGGGGAATCCCAGGTAATCTCTAATATAACACAAGGGAATCCCAGGTCACCTCTAATATTACACAGGGGAATCCCATGAATCCTCTAAAATAACACAGGCGAATCCCGGGTAACCTCTAATATAACACAGGGGAATCCCAGGTAACCTTTAATATAACACAGGGGAATCCCAGGTAATCTCTAATATAACACAGGGGAATCCCAGGTAACCTCTAATATAACACAGGGGAATCCCAGGGAACCTCTAATATAACACAGGGGAATCCCAGGTAAACTCCAATATAACACACGGAAATCCCAGGTAAACTCTAATATAACACATGGGAATCCCAGGTAAACTCTAATATAACACAGGAGAATCCCAGGTAACCTCTAATATAACACAGGGGAATCCCAGGAAACCTCTAATATAACACATGGGAATCCCAGGTAACCTCTAATATAACACAGGGGAATCCCAGGAAACCTCTAATATAACACAGGGGAATCCCAGGTAACGTCTAATATAACACAGTGGAATCCCAGGAAACCTCTAATATAACACAGGGGAATCCCAGGTAATCTCTAATATAACACAGGGGAATCCCAGGTAACCTCTAAAATAACACAGGGGAATCCCAGGTCACCTCTAATATAACACAGGGGAATCCCACATAACCTCTAATATAACACAGGGGAATCCCAGGTAACCTCTAAGAAACACAGGGGAATCCCAGGTAACCTTAATACAACACAGGGGAATCCCAGGTCACATCAAATACAACACAGGGGAATCCCAGGTAACCTCTAATATAACACAGGGGAATCCCATGGAGCCTCTAATATAACAGAAGGGAATCCAAGTAACCACTAATATAACACAGGGGAATCCCAGGTAATCTCTAACATAACACATGGGAATCCCAGGAATCCTCTAATATAACACAGGGGTATCCCAGGTAACTTCTAATATAATGCAGGGGAATCCCAGGTAACCTCTAATATAACACTGGGGAATCCCAGGTAACCTCTAATATAACACAGGGGAATCCCAGGTAATCTCTATTATAACACAGGGGAAACCCAGGTAACCTCTAATATAACACAGGGGAATCCCAGGGAACCTCTAATATAACACAGGGGAATCCCAGGTAACCTCTAATATAACACAAGCGAATCCCAGGAAACCTCTAACATAACACAGGGGAATCCCAGGGAACCTCTAATATATCACAGGGGAATCCCAGGTAATCTCTAATATAACACAGGGGAATCCCAGGTAACCTCTAATATAACACAGGGGAATCCCAGGGAACCTCTAATATAACACAGGGGAATCCCAGGTAATCTCTAATATAACACAGGGGAATCCCAGGTAACCTCTAATATAACACAGGGGAATCCCAGGGAACCTCTAATATAACACAGGGGAATCCCAGGTAACCTCTAATATAACACAGGGGAGTCCCAGGAAAACTCTAATATAACACAGGGGAATCCCGGGTAACCTCTAATATAACACAGGGGAATCCCAGGTAACCTCTAATATAACACAAGGGAATCCCAGGTCACCTCTAATATTACACAGGGGAATCCCATGAATCCTCTAAAATAACACAGGCGAATCCCGGGTAACCTCTAATATAACACAGGGGAATGCCAGGTAACCTCTAATATAAACACAGGGGAATCCCAGGTAACCTCTAATATAACACAGGGGAATCCCAGGGAACCGCTAATATAACACAGGGGAATCCCAGGTAACCTCTAATATAACACAGGGGAATCCCAGGTAACCTCTAATATAACACAGGGGAATCCCAGGTAATCTCTAATATTACACAGAGGAATCCCATGAATCCTCTAATATAACACAGGGGTATCCCGGGTAACCTCTAATATAACACAGGGGAATCCCAGGTAACCTCTAATATAACACAGGGGTATCCCGGGTAACCTCTAATATAACACAGGGGAATCCCAGGTAACCTCTAATATAACACAAGGGAATCCCAGGTAACCTCTAATATAACACAGGGGAATCCCAGGAAACCTCTAAAATAACACAGGGGAATCCCACGTAACCTCTAATTTAAACCGAGGAATCCCAGGTAATCTCTAATATAACACAGGGGAATCCCATGTAACCTCTAATATAACACAGGGGAATCCCAGGTAACCTCTAATATAACACAGGGGAATCCCAGGTAACCTCTAATATAACACAGGGTTATCCCAGGTAACCTCTAATATAACGCAGGGGAATCCCAGGTAACCTCTAATATAACACAGGGGAATCCCAGGTAACCTCTAATATAACACAGGGGAATCCCAGGTAATCTCTAATATAACACAGGGGAATCCCAGGGAACCTCTAATATAACACAGCGGAATCCCAGGTAACCTCTAATATAACACAAGGGAATCCCAGGAAACCTCTAATATAACACAGGGGAATCCCAGGTAACCTCTAATATAACACAGAGGAATACCAGGAAACCTCTAATATAAAACAGGGGAATCCCAGGAAACCTCTAATATAACACTGGCGAATCCCAGGTAACCTCTAATATATCACAGGGGAATCCCAGGTAATCTCTAATATAACGCAGGGGAATCCCAGGTAACCTCTAATATAACACAGGGGAATCCCAGGGAACCTTTAATATAACACAGGGGAATCCCAGGTAACCTCTAATATAACACAGGGGAATCCCAGAAAAACTCTAATATAACACAGGGGAATCCCGGGTAACCTCTAATATAACACAGGGGAATCCCAGGTAAACTCTAATATAACACAAGGGAATCCCAGGTCACCTCTAATATTACATAGGGGAATCCCATGAATCCTCTAAAATAACACAGGCGAATCCCGGGTAACCTCTAATATAACACGGGAATCCCAGGTAACCTTTAATATAACACGGGGGAATCCCAGGTAATCTCTAATATAACACAGGGGAATCCCAGGTAACCTCTGATATAACACAGGGGAATCCCAGGGAACCTCAAATATAACACAGGGGAATCCCAGGTAACCTCTAATATAACACAGGGGAATCCCAGGGAACCTCTAATATAACACAGGGGAATCCCAGGTAACCTCTAAAATAACACAAGGGAATACCAGGAAACCTCTAATATGACACAGGGGAATCCCAGGAAATCTCTAATATAACACAGGGGAATCCCAGGTAAACTCTAATATAACACACGGAAATCCCAGGTAAACTCTAATATAACCCATGGGAATCCCAGGTAAACTCTAATATAACACAGGAGAATCCCAGGTAACCTCTAATATAACACAGGGGAATCCCAGGTAACGTCTAATATAACACAGGGGAATCCCAGGAAACCTCTAATATAACACAGGGGAATCCCAGGTAATCTCTAATATAACACAGGGGAATCCCAGGTAACCTCTAAAATAACACAGGGGAATCCCAGGTAACCTCTAATATAACACAGGGGAATCCCAGATAACCTCTAATATAACACAGGGGAATCCCAGGTAACCTCTAATATAACACAGGGGAATCCCAGGTAACCTTAATACAACACAGGGGAATCCCAGGTCACATCACATACAACACAGGGGAATCCCAGGTAAACTCTAATATAACACAGGGGAATCCCAGGGAGCCTCTAAAAAACAGAAGGGAATCCCAGGTCACCTCTAATATAACACAGGGGAATCCCAGGTAACCTCTAACATAACACATGGGAATCCCAGGTATCCTCTAATATAACACAGGGGTATCCCAGGTAACTTCTAATATAATGCAGGGGAATCCCAGGTAACCTCTAACATAAGACAGGGGAATCCCAGGTAACCTCTAATATAACACAGGGGAATCCCAGGTAACCTCTAATATAACACAGGGGAATCCCAGGAAACCTCTAATATAACACTGGGGAATCCCAGGTAACCTCTAATATAACACAGGGGAATCCCAGGTAATCTCTAATATAACACAGGGGAAACCCAGGTAACCTCTAATATAACACAGGGGAATCCCAGGGAACCTCTAATATAACACAGGGGAATCCCAGGTAACCTCTAATATAACACAAGCGAATCCCAGGAAAACTCTAACATAACACAGGGGAATCCCAGGGAACCTCAAATATAACACAGCGGAATCCCAGGTAACCTCTAATATAACACAAGGGAATCCCAGGAAACCGCTAATATAACACAGGGGAATCCCAGGTAAACTCTAATATAACACAGGGGAATCCCGGGAAACCTCTAATATAACACTGGCGAATCCCAGGTAACCTCTAATATATCACAGCGGAATCCCAGGTAATCTCTAATATAACACAGGGGAATCCCAGGTAACCTCTAATATAACACAGGGGAATCCCAGGGAACCTCTAATATAACACAGGGGAATCCCAGGTAACCTCAAATATAACACAGGGGAATCCCAGGAAAACTCTAATGTAACACAGGGGAATCCCGGGTAACCTCTAATATAACACAGGGGAATCCCAGGTAACCTCTAATATAACACAAGGGAATCCCAGGTCACCTCTAATATTACACAGGGGAATCCCATGAATCCTCTAAAATAACACAGGCGAATCCCGGGTAACCTCTAATATAACACAGGGGAATCCCAGGTAACCTTTAATATAACACAGGGGAATCCCAGGTAATCTCTAATATAACACAGGGGAATCCCAGGTAACCTCTAATATAACACAGGGGAATCCCAGGGAACCTCTAATATAACACAGGGGAATCCCAGGTAAACTCCAATATAACACACGGAAATCCCAGGTAAACTCTAATATAACACATGGGAATCCCAGGTAAACTCTAATATAACACAGGAGAATCCCAGGTAACCTCTAATATAACACAGGGGAATCCCAGGAAACCTCTAATATAACACATGGGAATCCCAGGTAACCTCTAATATAACACAGGGGAATCCCAGGAAACCTCTAATATAACACAGGGGAATCCCAGGTAACGTCTAATATAACACAGGGGAATCCCAGGAAACCTCTAATATAACACAGGGGAATCCCAGGTAATCTCTAATATAACACAGGGGAATCCCAGGTAACCTCTAAAATAACACAGGGGAATCCCAGGTAACCTCTAATATAACACAGGGGAATCCCAGATAACCTCTAATATAACACAGGGGAATCCCAGGTAACCTCTAATATAACACAGGGGAATCCCAGGTAACCTTAATACAACACAGGGGAATCCCAGGTCACATCAAATACAACACAGGGGAATCCCAGGTAACCTCTAATATAACACAGGGGAATCCCAGGGAGCCTGTAATATAACAGAAGGGAATCCCAGGTAATCACTAATATAACACAGGGGAATCCCAGGTAACCTCTAACATAACACATGGGAATCCCAGGAATCCTCTAATATAACACTGCGGAATCCCAGGTAACCTCTAATATAACACAGGGGAATCCCAGGTAATCTCTATTATAACACAGGGGAAACCCAGGTAACCTCTAATATAACACAGGGGAATCCCAGGGAACCTCTAATATAACACAGGGGAATCCCAGGTAACCTCTAATATAACACAAGCGAATCCCAGGAAAACTCTAACATAACACAGGGGAATCCCAGGGAACCTCTAATATATCACACGGGAATCCCAGGTAATCTCTAATATAACACAGGGGAATCCCAGGTAACCTCTAATATAACACAGGGGAATCCCAGGGAACCTCTAATATAACACAGGGGAATCCCAGGTAACCTCTAATATAACACAGGGGAGTCCCAGGTCACCTCTAATATTACACAGGGGAATCCCATGAATCCTCTAAAATAACACAGGCGAATCCCGGGTAACCTCTAATATAACGCAGGGGAATGCCAGGTAACCTCTAATATAACACAGGGGAATCCCAGGTAATCTCTAATATAACACAGGGGAATCCCAGGTAACCTCTAATATAACACAGGGGAATCCCAGGGAACCTCTAATATAACACAGGGGAATCCCAGGTAACCTCTAATATAACACAGGTGAATCCCAGGGAACCTCTAATATAACACAGGGGAATCCCGGGTAACCTCTAATATAACACAGGGGAATCCCAGGTAACCTCTAATATAACACAGGGGAATCCCAGGTAACCTCTAATATTACACAGAGGAATCCCATGAATCCTCTAATATAACACAGGGGAATCCCGGGTAACCTCTAATATAACACAGGGGAATCCCAGGTAAACTCTAATATAACACAGGGGAATCCCGGGTAACCTCTAATATAACACAGGGGAATCCCAGGTAACCTCTAATATAACACAAGGGAATCCCAGGTAACCTCTAATATAACACAGGGGAATCCCAGGAAACCTCTAAAATAACACAGGGGAATCCCACGTAACCTCTAATTTAAACCGAGGAATCCCAGGTAATCTCTAATATCACACAGGGGAATCCCAGGTAACCTCTAATATAACACAGGGGAATCCCAGGTAACCTCTAATATAACACAGGGTTATCCCAGGTAACCTCTAATATAACGCAGGGGAATCCCAGGTAACCTCTAATAAAACACAGGGGAATCCCAGGTAACCTCTAATATAACACAGGGGAATCCCAGGTAATCTCTAATATAACCCAGGGGAATCCCAGGTAACCTCTAATATAACACAGGGGAATCCCAGGGAACCTCTAATATAACACAGGGGAATCCCAGGTAACCTCTAATATAACACAGGGGAGTCCCAGGTCACCTCTAATATTACACAGGGGAATCCCATGAATCCTCTAAAATAACACAGGCGAATCCCGGGTAACCTCTAATATAACGCAGGGGAATGCCAGGTAACCTCTAATATAACACAGGGGAATCCCAGGTAATCTCTAATATAACACAGGGGAATCCCAGGTAACCTCTAATATAACACAGGGGAATCCCAGGGAACCTCTAATATAACACAGGGGAATCCCAGGTAACCTCTAATATAACACAGGTGAATCCCAGGGAACCTCTAATATAACACAGGGGAATCCCGGGTAACCTCTAATATAACACAGGGGAATCCCAGGTAACCTCTAATATAACACAGGGGAATCCCAGGTAACCTCTAATATTACACAGAGGAATCCCATGAATCCTCTAATATAACACAGGGGAATCCCGGGTAACCTCTAATATAACACAGGGGAATCCCAGGTAAACTCTAATATAACACAGGGGAATCCCGGGTAACCTCTAATATAACACAGGGGAATCCCAGGTAACCTCTAATATAACACAAGGGAATCCCAGGTAACCTCTAATATAACACAGGGGAATCCCAGGAAACCTCTAAAATAACACAGGGGAATCCCACGTAACCTCTAATTTAAACCGAGGAATCCCAGGTAATCTCTAATATCACACAGGGGAATCCCAGGTAACCTCTAATATAACACAGGGGAATCCCAGGTAACCTCTAATATAACACAGGGTTATCCCAGGTAACCTCTAATATAACGCAGGGGAATCCCAGGTAACCTCTAATAAAACACAGGGGAATCCCAGGTAACCTCTAATATAACACAGGGGAATCCCAGGTAATCTCTAATATAACCCAGGGGAATCCCAGGGAACCTCTAATATAACACAGCGGAATCCCAGGTAACCTCTAATATAACACAAGGGAATCCCAGGAAACCTTTAATATAACACAGGGGAATCCCAGGTAACCTCTAATATAACACAGAGGAATCCCAGGAAACCTCTAATATAAAACAGGGGAATCCCAGGAAACCTCAAATATAACACTGGCGAATCCCAGGTAACCTCTAATATATCACAGGGGAATCCCAGGTAATCTCTAATATAACGCAGGGGAATCCCAGGTAACCTCTAATATAACACAGCGGAATCCCAGGTAACCTCTAATATAACACAGGGGAATCCCAGGAAACCTCGAATATAACACATGGGAATCCCAGGTAACCTCTAATATAACACAGGGGAATCCCAGGAAACCTCTCATATAACACAGAGGAATCCCAGGTAACGTCTAATATAACACAGGGGAATCCCAGGAAACCTCTAATATAACACAGGGGAATCCCAGGTAATCTCTAATATAACACAGGGGAATCCCAGGTAACCTCTAAAATAACACAGGGGAATCCCAGGTAACCTCTAATATAACACAGGGGAATCCCAGATAACCTCTAATATAACACAGGGGAATCCCAGGTAACCTCTAATATAACACAGGGGAATCCCAGGTAACCTTAATACAACACAGGGGAATCCCAGGTCACATCAAATACAACACAGGGGAATCCCAGGTAAACTCTAATATAACACAGGGGAATCCCAGGGAGCCTCTAATATAACAGAAGGGAATCCCAGGTCACCTCTAATATAACACAGGGGAATCCCAGGTAACCTCTAACATAACACATGGGAATCCCAGGTTTCCTCTAATATAACACAGGGGTATCCCAGGTAACTTCTAATATAATGCAGGGGAATCCCAGGTAACCTCTAACATAACACAGGGGAATCCCAGGTAACCTCTAATATAACACAGGGGAATCCCAGGTAACCTCTAATATAACACAGGGGAATCCCAGGAAACCTCTAATATAACACTGGGGAATCCCAGGTAACCTCTAATATAACACAGGGGAATCCCAGGTAATCTCTAATATAACACAGGGGAAACCCAGGTAACCTCTAATATAACACAGGGGAATCCCAGGGAACCTCTAATATAACACAGGGGAATCCCAGGTAACGTCTAATATAACACAAGCGAATCCCAGGAAACCTCTAACATAACACAGGGGAATCCCAGGGAACCTCTAATATAACACAGCGGAATCCCAGGTAACCTCTAATATAACACAAGGGAATCCCAGGAAACCGCTAATATAACACAGGGGAATCCCAGGTAACCTCTACTATAACACAGGGGAATCCCAGGTAACCTCTAATATAACACAGGGGAATCCTGGGAAACCTCTAATATAACACTGGCGAATCCCAGGTAACCTCTAATATGTCACAGGGGAATCCCAGGTAATCTCTAATATAACACAGGGGAATCCCAGGTAACCTCTAATATAACACAGGGGAATCCCAGGGAACCTCTAATATAACACAGGGGAATCCCAGGTAACCTCTAATATAACACAGGGGAATCCCAGGAAAACTCTAATGAAACACAGGGGAATCCCGGGTAACCTCCAATATAACACAGGGGAATCCCAGGTAACCTCTAATATAACACAAGGGAATCCCAGGTCACCTCTAATATTACACAGGGGAATCCCATGAATCCTCTAAAATAACACAGGCGAATCCCGGGTAACCTCTAATATAACACAGGGGAATCCCAGGTTACCTTTAATATAACACAGGGGAATCCCAGGTAATCTCTAATATAACACAGGGGAATCCCAGGTAACCTCTAATATAACACAGGGGAATCCCAGGGAACCTCTAATATAACACAGGCGAATCCCAGGTAAATTCCAATATAACACACGGAAATCCCAGGTAAACTCTAATATAACACATGGGAATCCCAGGTAAACTCTAATATAACACAGGAGAATCCCAGGTCACCTCTAATATAACACAGGGGAATCCCAGGAAACCTCTAATATAACACATGGGAATCCCAGGTAATCTCTAATATAACACAGGGGAATCCCAGGAAACCTCTAATATCACACAGGGGAATCCCAGGTAACGTCTAATATAACACAGGGGAATCCCAGGAAACCTCTAATATAACACAGGGGAATCCCAGGTAATCTCTAATATAACACAGGGGAATCCCTGCTAACCTCTAAAATAACACAGGGGAATCCCAGGTAACCTCTAATATAACACAGGGGAATCCCAGATAACCTCTAATATAACACAGGGGAATCCCAGGTAACCTCTAATATAACACAGGGGAATCCCAGGTAACCTTAATACAACACAGGGGAATCCCAGGTCACATCAAATACAACACAGGGGAATCCCAGGTAACCTCTAATATAACACAGGGGAATCCCAGGGAGCCTCTAATATAACAGAAGGGAATCCCAGGTAACCACTAATATAACACAGGGGAATCCCAGGTAAACTCTAACATAACACATGGGAATCCCAGGTAATCTCTAATATTACACAGGGGAATCCCATGAATCCTCTAAAATAACACAGGTGAATCCCGGGTAACCTCTAATATAACACAGGGGAATGCCAGGTAACCTCTAATATAACACAGGGGAATCCCAGGTAATCTCTAATATAACACAGGGGAATCCCAGGTAACCTCTAATATAACACAGGGGAATCCCAGGGAACCTCTAATATAACACAGGGGAATCCCAGGTAACCTCTAATATAACACAGGTGAATCCCAGGAAACCTCTAATATAACACAGGGGAATCCCGGGTAACCTCTAATATAACACAGAGGAATCCCATGAATCCTCTAATATAACACAGGGGAATCCCGGGTAACCTCTAATATAACACAGGGGAATCCCAGGTAACCTCTAATATAACACAGGGGAATCCCGGGTAACCTCTAATATAACACAGGGGAATCCCAGGTAACCTCTAATATAACACAAGGGAATCCCAGGTAACCTCTAATATAACACAGGGGAATCCCAGGAAACCTCTAAAATAACACAGGGGAATCCCACGTAACCTCTAATTTAAACCGAGGAATCCCAGGTAATCTCTAATATAACACAGGGGAATCCCAGGTAACCTCTAATATAACACAGGGGAATCCCAGGTAACCTCTAATATAACACAGGGGAATCCCAGGTAACCTCTAATATAACACAGGGTTATCCCAGGTAACCTCTAATAGAAAGCAGGGGAATCCCAGGTAACCTCTAATATAACACAGGGGAATCCCAGGTAACCTCTAATGTAACACAGGGGAATCCCAGGTAATCTCTAATATAACACAGGGGAATCCCAGGGAACCTCTAATATAACACAGCGGAATCCCAGGTAACCTCTAATATAACACAAGGGAATCCCAGGAAACCTCTAATATAACACAGGGGAATCCCAGGTAACCTCTAATATAACACAGAGGAATCCCAGCAAACCTCTAATATAAAACAGGGGAATCCCAGGAAACCTCTAATATAACACTGGCGAATCCCAGGTAACCTCTAATATATCACAGGGGAATCCCAGGTAATCTCTAATATAACGCAGGGGAATCCCAGGTAACCTCTAATATAACACAGGGGAATCCCAGGGAACCTCCAATATAACACAGGGGAATCCCAGGTCACCTCTAATATTACATAGGGGAATCCCATGAATCCTCTAAAATAACACAGGCGAATCCCGGGTAACCTCTAATATAACACGGGAATCCCAGGTAACCTTTAATATAACACGGGGGAATCCCAGGTCATCTCTAATATAACACAGGGGAATCCCAGGTAACCTCTAATATAACACAGGGGAATCCCAGGGAACCTCTAATATAACACAGGGGAATCCCAGGTAACCTCTAATATAACACAGGGGAATCCCAGGAAACCTCTAATATAACACAGGGGAATCCCAGGTAATCTCTAATAGAACACAGGGGAATCCCAGGTAACCTCTAATATAACACAGGGGAATCCCAGGGAACCTCTAATATAACACAGGGGAATCCCAGGTAACCTCTAAAATAACACAAGGGAATACCAGGAAACCTCTAATTTGACACAGGGGAATCCCAGGAAACCTCTAATATAACACAGGGGAATCCCAGGTAACCTCCAATATAACACAGGGGAATCCCAGGGAACCTCTTATATAACACAGGGGAATCCCAGGTTACCTCGAAAATAACACAAGGGAATACCAGGAAACCTCTAAGATGACACAGGGGAATCCCAGGAAACCTCTAATATAACACAGGGGAATCCCAGGTAAACTGTAATATAACACACGGAAATCTCAGGTAAACTCTAATATAACACATGGGAATCCCAGGTAAACTCTAATATAACACAAGCGAATCCCAGGAAACCTCTAATATAACACAGGGGAATCCCAGGTGACCTCTAATATAACACAGGGGAATCCCAGGTAAACTGTAATATAACACAGGGGAATCCCAGGTAACCTCTAATATAACACAGGGGAATCCCAGGTAACCTCTTATATAACACAGGGGAATCCCAGGTAACCTGTAATATAACACAGGGGAATCCCAGGTAACCTCTAATATGACACAGGGGAATCCCAGGTAACCTCCAATATAACACAGGGGAATCCCAGGTAACCTCTAATATAACACAGGGGAATCCCAGGTAACCTCGAATATAACACAAGGGAATCCCAGTTAACCTCTAATATAACACAGGGGTATCCCAGGTAACCTCTAATATAACACAGGGGAATCCCAGGTAACCTCTAATATAACACAGGGGAATCCCAGGTAACCTCTAATATGACACAGGGGAATCCCAGGTAACCTCTAATATAACACATGGGAATCCCAGGTAACCTCTAATATAACACAGGGGAATCCCAGGTAACCTCCAATATAACACAGGGGAATCCCAGGGAACCTCTAATATAACACAGGGGAATCCCAGGTTACCTCTAAAATAACACAAGGGAATACCAGGAAACCTCTAAGATGACACAGGGGAATCCCAGGAAACCTCTAATATAACAGAGGGGAATCCCAGGTAAACTCTAATATAACACACGGAAATCTCAGGTAAACTCTAATATAACACATGGGAATCCCAGGTAAACTCTAATATAACACAAGCGAATCCCAGGAAACCTCTAATATAACACAGGGGAATCCCAGGGAACCTCTAATATAACACAGCGGAATCCCAGGTAACCTCTAATATAACACAAGGGAATCCCAGGAAACCTCTAATATAACACAGGGGAATCCCAGGTAACCTCTAATATAAAACAGGGGAATCCCAGGTAACCTCTAATATAACACAGGGGAATCCCAGGGAACCTCTAATATAACACAGGGGAATCCCAGGTAACCTCTAATATAACACAGGGGAATCCCAGGAAAACTCTAATATAACACAGGGGAATCCCGGGTAACCTCTAATATAACACAGGGGAATCCGAGGTAACCTTTAATATAACACAAGGGAATCCCAGGTCACATCTAAAATTACACAGGGGAATCCCATGAATCCTCTAAAATAACACAGGCGAATCCCGGGTAACCTCTAATATAACACAGTGGAATCCCAGGTAACCTCTAATATAACACAGGGGAATCCCAGGTAATCTCTAATATAACACAGGGGAATCCCAGGTAACCTCTAATATAACACAGGGGAATCCCAGGGAACCTCTAATATAATACAGGGGAATCCCAGGTAACCTCTAATATAACACAGGGGAATCACAGGAAACCTCTAATATAACACAGGGGAATCCCGGGTAACATCTAATATAACACAGGGGAATCCCAGGTAACCTCTAATATAACACAGGGGAATCCCAGGGAACCTCTAATATTACACAGGGGAATCCCATGAATCCTCTAATATAACACAGGGGAATCCCGGGTAACCTCTAATATAACACAGGGGAATCCCAGGTAACCTCTAATATAACACAGAGGAATCCCGGGCAACCTCTAATATAACACAAGGGAATCCCAGGTAACCTCTAATATAACACAGGGGAATCCCAGGGAACCTCTAAAATAACACAGGGGAATCCCACGTAACCTCTAATTTAAACCGAGGAATCCCAGGTAATCTCTAACATAACACAGGGGAATCCCAGGTAACCTCTAATATAACACAGGGGAATCCCAGGTAACCTCTCATATAACACAGGGGAATCCCAGGTAACCTCTAATATAACACAGGGGTATCCCAGGTAACGTCTAATATAACGCAGGGGAATCCCAGGTAACCTCTAATATAACACAGGGGAATCCCAGGTAACCTCCAATATAACACAGGGGAATCCCAGGTAATCTCTAATAAAGCACAGGGGAATCCCAGGTAACCTCTTATATAACACAGGGGAATCCCAGGGAACCTCTAGTATAACACAGGGGAATCCCAGGTAACCTCTAATATAAAACAAGGGAATACCAGGAAACCTCTAATATGACACAGGGGAATCCCAGGAAACCTCCAATATAACACAGGGGAATCCCAGGTAAACTCTAATATAACACATGGGAATCCCAGGTAAACTCTAATATAACACAGGAGAATCCCAGGTAACCTCTAATATAACACAGGGGAATCCCAGGTAACCTGTAATATAACACAGGGGAATCCCAGGTAACCTCTAATATAACACATGGGAATCCCAGGAAACATCTAATATAACACATGGGAATCCCAGGTAACCTCTAATATAACACAGGGGAATACCAGGAAACCTCTAAAATAACACAGGGGAATCCCAGGTAACCTCTAATATAACACAGGGGAATCCCAGGTAACCTCTAACATAACACATGGGAATCCCAGGAAACTTCTAAGAAACACAGGGGAAACCCAGGTAACCTGTAATATAACAAAGGGGAATCCCAGGAAACTCTAATATTACACAGGGGAATCCCAGGTAACCTCTAATATAACACAGGGGAATCCCAGGTAAACTGTAATATAACACAGGGGAATCCCAGGTAACCTCTAATATAACACAGGGGAATCCCAGGTAATCTCTTATATAACACAGGGGAATACCAGGTAACCTGTAATATAACACAGGGGAATCCCAGGTAACCTCTAATATGACACAGGGGAATCCCAGGTAACCTCCAATATAACACAGGGGAATCCCAGGTAACCTCTAATATAACACAGGGGAATCCCAGGTAACCTCGAATATAACACAAGGGAATCCCAGGTAACCTCTAATATAACACAGGGGTATCCCAGGTAACCTCTAATATAACACAGGGGAATCCCAGGTAACCTCTAATATAACACAGGGGAATCCCAGGTAACCTCTAATATGACACAGGGGAATCCCAGGAAAACTCTAATATAACACAGGGGAATCTCTTGTAACCTGTAATATAACACAGGGGAATCCCAGGTAACCTCTAATATACACAGGGGAATCCCAGGTAACCTCTAATATAACACATGGGAATCCCAGGTAACCTCTAATATAACACAGGGGAATCCCAGGTAACCTCCAATATAACACAGGGGAATCCCAGGGAACCTCTTATATAACACAGGGGAATCCCAGGTTACCTCGAAAATAACACAAGGGAATACCAGGAAACCTCTAAGATGACACAGGGGAATCCCAGGAAACCTCTAATATAACACAGGGGAATCCCAGGTAAACTCTAATATAACACACGGAAATCTCAGGTAAACTCTAATATAACACATGGGAATCCCAGGTAAACTCTAATATAACACAAGCGAATCCCAGGAAACCTCTAATATAACACAGGGGAATCCCAGGTAACCTCTAATATAACACAGGGGAATCCCAGGTAAACTGTAATATAACACAGGGGAATCCCAGTTAACCTCTGATATAACACAGGGGAATCCCAGGGAACCTCTAATATAACACAGGGGAATCCCAGGTAACCTCTAATATAACACAGGGGAATCCCAGGAAACCTCTAATATAACACAGGGGAATCCCAGGTAATCTCAAATATAACACAGGGGAATCCCAGGTAA
This sequence comes from Somniosus microcephalus, assembly GCF_052327205.1. Lineage (NCBI taxonomy): Eukaryota > Metazoa > Chordata > Chondrichthyes > Squaliformes > Somniosidae > Somniosus > Somniosus microcephalus. Next base: position 289,182,089 of record NC_140991.1, read on the forward strand.
CCTCTAATATAACACAGGGGAATCCCAGGGAACCTCTAATATAACACAGGGGAATCCCAGGTAACCTCTAAAATAACACAAGGGAATACCAGGAAACCTCTAATATGACACAGGGGAATCCCAGGAAATCTCTAATATAACACAGGGGAATCCCAGGTAAACTCTAATATAACACACGGAAATCCCAGGTAAACTCTAATATAACACATGGGAATCCCAGGTAAACTCTAATATAACACAGGAGAATCCCAGGTAACCTCTAATATAACACAGGGGAATCCCAGGTAACGTCTAATATAACACAGGGGAATCCCAGGAAACCTCTAATATAACACAGGGGAATCCCAGGTAATCTCTAATATAACACAAGGGAATCCCAGGTCACCTCTAATATTACACAGGGGAATCCCATGAATCCTCTAAAATAACACAGGCGAATCCCGGGTAACCTCTAATATAACACAGGGGAATCCCAGGTAACCTTTAATATAACACAGGGGAATCCCAGGTAATCTCTAATATAACACAGGGGAATCCCAGGTAACCTCTAATATAACACAGGGGAATCCCAGGGAACCTCTAATATAACACAGGGGAATCCCAGGTAAACTCCAATATAACACACGGAAATCCCAGGTAAACTCTAATATAACACATGGGAATCCCAGGTAAACTCTAATATAACACAGGAGAATCCCAGGTAACCTCTAATATAACACAGGGGAATCCCAGGAAACCTCTAATATAACACATGGGAATCCCAGGTAACCTCTAATATAACACAGGGGAATCCCAGGAAACCTCTAATATAACACAGGGGAATCCCAGGTAACGTCTAATATAACACAGTGGAATCCCAGGAAACCTCTAATATAACACAGGGGAATCCCAGGTAATCTCTAATATAACACAGGGGAATCCCAGGTAACCTCTAAAATAACACAGGGGAATCCCAGGTCACCTCTAATATAACACAGGGGAATCCCACATAACCTCTAATATAACACAGGGGAATCCCAGGTAACCTCTAAGAAACACAGGGGAATCCCAGGTAACCTTAATACAACACAGGGGAATCCCAGGTCACATCAAATACAACACAGGGGAATCCCAGGTAACCTCTAATATAACACAGGGGAATCCCATGGAGCCTCTAATATAACAGAAGGGAATCCAAGTAACCACTAATATAACACAGGGGAATCCCAGGTAATCTCTAACATAACACATGGGAATCCCAGGAATCCTCTAATATAACACAGGGGTATCCCAGGTAACTTCTAATATAATGCAGGGGAATCCCAGGTAACCTCTAATATAACACTGGGGAATCCCAGGTAACCTCTAATATAACACAGGGGAATCCCAGGTAATCTCTATTATAACACAGGGGAAACCCAGGTAACCTCTAATATAACACAGGGGAATCCCAGGGAACCTCTAATATAACACAGGGGAATCCCAGGTAACCTCTAATATAACACAAGCGAATCCCAGGAAACCTCTAACATAACACAGGGGAATCCCAGGGAACCTCTAATATATCACAGGGGAATCCCAGGTAATCTCTAATATAACACAGGGGAATCCCAGGTAACCTCTAATATAACACAGGGGAATCCCAGGGAACCTCTAATATAACACAGGGGAATCCCAGGTAATCTCTAATATAACACAGGGGAATCCCAGGTAACCTCTAATATAACACAGGGGAATCCCAGGGAACCTCTAATATAACACAGGGGAATCCCAGGTAACCTCTAATATAACACAGGGGAGTCCCAGGAAAACTCTAATATAACACAGGGGAATCCCGGGTAACCTCTAATATAACACAGGGGAATCCCAGGTAACCTCTAATATAACACAAGGGAATCCCAGGTCACCTCTAATATTACACAGGGGAATCCCATGAATCCTCTAAAATAACACAGGCGAATCCCGGGTAACCTCTAATATAACACAGGGGAATGCCAGGTAACCTCTAATATAAACACAGGGGAATCCCAGGTAACCTCTAATATAACACAGGGGAATCCCAGGGAACCGCTAATATAACACAGGGGAATCCCAGGTAACCTCTAATATAACACAGGGGAATCCCAGGTAACCTCTAATATAACACAGGGGAATCCCAGGTAATCTCTAATATTACACAGAGGAATCCCATGAATCCTCTAATATAACACAGGGGTATCCCGGGTAACCTCTAATATAACACAGGGGAATCCCAGGTAACCTCTAATATAACACAGGGGTATCCCGGGTAACCTCTAATATAACACAGGGGAATCCCAGGTAACCTCTAATATAACACAAGGGAATCCCAGGTAACCTCTAATATAACACAGGGGAATCCCAGGAAACCTCTAAAATAACACAGGGGAATCCCACGTAACCTCTAATTTAAACCGAGGAATCCCAGGTAATCTCTAATATAACACAGGGGAATCCCATGTAACCTCTAATATAACACAGGGGAATCCCAGGTAACCTCTAATATAACACAGGGGAATCCCAGGTAACCTCTAATATAACACAGGGTTATCCCAGGTAACCTCTAATATAACGCAGGGGAATCCCAGGTAACCTCTAATATAACACAGGGGAATCCCAGGTAACCTCTAATATAACACAGGGGAATCCCAGGTAATCTCTAATATAACACAGGGGAATCCCAGGGAACCTCTAATATAACACAGCGGAATCCCAGGTAACCTCTAATATAACACAAGGGAATCCCAGGAAACCTCTAATATAACACAGGGGAATCCCAGGTAACCTCTAATATAACACAGAGGAATACCAGGAAACCTCTAATATAAAACAGGGGAATCCCAGGAAACCTCTAATATAACACTGGCGAATCCCAGGTAACCTCTAATATATCACAGGGGAATCCCAGGTAATCTCTAATATAACGCAGGGGAATCCCAGGTAACCTCTAATATAACACAGGGGAATCCCAGGGAACCTTTAATATAACACAGGGGAATCCCAGGTAACCTCTAATATAACACAGGGGAATCCCAGAAAAACTCTAATATAACACAGGGGAATCCCGGGTAACCTCTAATATAACACAGGGGAATCCCAGGTAAACTCTAATATAACACAAGGGAATCCCAGGTCACCTCTAATATTACATAGGGGAATCCCATGAATCCTCTAAAATAACACAGGCGAATCCCGGGTAACCTCTAATATAACACGGGAATCCCAGGTAACCTTTAATATAACACGGGGGAATCCCAGGTAATCTCTAATATAACACAGGGGAATCCCAGGTAACCTCTGATATAACACAGGGGAATCCCAGGGAACCTCAAATATAACACAGGGAATCCCAGGTAACCTCTAATATAACACAGGGGAATCCCAGGGAACCTCTAATATAA